>NC_057825.1:12494596-12797626 GCF_910594005.1 Cervus elaphus
TGTGTGTAGAAAACGAACTGTTTCTGGATAAGCTTCAAGTGAAAAGAACACTTTATCTGCATACTTCTGTGTGTGTGTTATTCGCTCAGTCATGTCCAACTCTGCAACCCCATGGACTACAGCCTTCCATGAGCCCCTGTCCATGGGATTCTCCAGGCAAGAATACTGGAGTGGATTGCCATTTCCTCCAGGGGAGCTTCCTGATCCAGGGATTGAACCTGGGTTTCCTGCAGGCAGATTCTTTACTGTTTGAGGCACCAGGGAAGCCCAGCATACTTCTGTATGTCAGCATATTTTCTGGAACAACTCTGTAATATGTCATTTTCATTTTACAGATGATAAACTGAAGTCATCAAAGTCATAGATGACTTGTGTCATGTACAGGCTCAAGTTTCTCATAGAGGTTATATACATTACAGAGTTGATGAGATGATCTTATTTCTCTCAGTAATGAAATGTATTATTTTTAACAGGCAAAGGGTGTTGTGAATACAGCTGTGTCTGCAGCAGTCCAAGCTGTTCGGGGCAGAGGAAGAGGAACTCTAACAAGGGGGGCTTTTGTTGGGGCCACAGCTGCTCCCGGCTACATAGCTCCAGGTATAGTACAACCTGAGAAATGTCTGCCTCCTTTTCTGGGCCACAGTTTCCAAGAATAGCTTCTCCTTTATTGTCCAGGGTTACACAGGGTTTCTGGAAAAATAATACAGGTATAGGATGCGTGTGCACTGAAATTTAAAAGAAGAGAATCTATAGAATGTTACTAGGTTTTCTCCTGGAATCTGCTGAATGACTAGAGGCCTTTTGGAGGGAGGTGACAGATGAAGAATATTTTGACAGTGAGAAAGCTCAGAGATATTCCACACACTGGGGAGTTTGGATACCTGAGCAGGGTGTATTCATTAGGGACACAGATGACAGGCTGGGTATCACAGGTGAGAAAAATGATTGGTAAGATGCTGCATTTCTTTAACTCAATGTCTGGTGAATCATCAAAGGCTGAAGAATTACATAAAAAAGAAAGGGGGAGCTTACTTATTCAGTGTTGAGTATACTTACATGTAAATGATTTCACTTACTTGATTTTAGTCTTCACAGTGTTTCCTCAAGTAGAAATTATTTCTGTTTTTTTCCAGGTGAGGAAAAACTAAAGTTTAGGGAGGTAAGGCTGAGCTCAAGTGAGAGACATCTTGTAAACAGCAGAGCAGAGATCTGAATGTAAGAGTTCCTAGTTCCAAAGTTTGTATTCTTTCCATTTCACAGCATAGCTTGAAGAAGATGGGGAAAGAAGCCTTCTTTCTGTCTTCTGTTCCAATCTTTATATCATTTTAGCAGTAGCTGTATAGCTGTCTCGTTGAAGTTAAATTCCTGTAATCGTGCAAGCATGGAACTTTGAACTACAAGTAAACCTCTTGTAGTTGTTGATCAGATATATTGTCGTAAAGATTGGGTCTTGTCATTTTTTGCGTAACTGTGTGACACTCATAAGAAGTTCACTTAGGTTGTGGGTTATTCCCCCCCCCCCCCCCAAAAGAATTAGAATAGGCTTTTTGGGAAGTTTTGTGGATAATGTGGCTTTGGAGTTAAGCTTCTAGAAGTTGATCCCACTTGGGACATAGCTCAAAAATGTGTCATATAAAGAATGTACTCTCTCATTCAGATACCGTGTGCCTGCTTTGACATGGAGTAGACATGGCATTGTGTTCTCCTGCAGTGTTTGGCATGAAGGGGAGATAGATACACTGTGCTCACGACCGACTGAGCTGCTGTGAGAAAGGAGGAGGGCACAGTGCTGTGAGGGAACGTGACAGGGAAACCTGGTCTAGTCTGTTGGGGACTCTAAGGTTTTCCTGAGACGTGACACTTGAACTGAGCTTTGAAGAATACGTAGGAGTTAGAGCAGATTCAGACGGAAGAGCACTGCGTGCAGAAGGAACAGCACGTCAGCTCCCTGGGGTGCTGGTGGGAGGGGACTTCACTCACTTGAAGAACTAGGAAGAGACCAGTCTATAGTGTGGAGAGCCCAGGGAGGGTGTAGGTTGGATTTGAGCTGAAGCTGGATGTTATCCCAGTCCTGGAGGTCTTGGTTTGGATTTTGGTCTTAGAACCTAAGTGCAGTGGGAAGTCGTGGAGGGTTCTTTCTAAGAGAAGTGATGAAATCAGACTTTATTTGTAAAAATCACTCTCTGTTGTATGAAGAATGACTTGTAGGGGCAGAAGTTAGCATGCCAAGACACAGTAGAAGGTTTTTGTAAACTCAGAGCCCAGACAGGAGGCAGTGGAGGTAACCTCCTGAGGGTGTAGGGAAGTAGATGGGTGGCAGGAAGTGAGCAGATGGAACAACTTGAGAAGCAAGTGATTGGTTTACTGTGGAGAATGAAACAGAGTGAGATTTCAAGTGTCCCTCCAGGATCTTCAGCTAGAGGAGGTAGGTTGGAGGTGGTGCCATTGAAAGAGACAGATGCTGAAAGACCAGTAGCAGTGGGACCAGGGGAGGAAGGAGGGTGGTTACAGTTTGTGTGTCCAAAATTAAGACCTTTTTCTGTACATCTCACTATTTTATGGAAATTTAATTTTTTTTTTGGCCTTGTTTAATGTCTTGTTAAAGGAAGCGGCTTTTAAACAGTAGTAGGCAGCCTGTTGAGGTGAACTGTCTTGCCTTTGGTGATGTGCCTGTCCAGGTGTGTCCAGCTGCTGGGTCATGGGATGTTCTCCTCACTCAGGTGGCCACCCACCATCAGCTAGTAGCAGTGATTGTGAGGGAATCCTAGTAGCTTCTCTCTTACATTATTGCCCTGACCTCTGCGAAAGGCCTGTCTCCTGAAGGCTTTCAAAAGGAAGTTCTTTTATAGCCTAGAGAACATTCAGATGAGGTCAGATTAGATTATGATTATATGCCTTTTGCAGAGTGTTATATGCCTTTTGCAGAGCGTATTCCTTGCAGCAGGGACTGTAATATTTTTACATATGTTATTAAATGCATTACTCTGCTGTCAGTTTCTGCAGAACACTGAGACTTCTAGAGAGTAAATATTAAATAGCACGTGCAATTCAAAGTCACCTTGCTTAGTGGGACGGGAAGTCAGAATTAGAACCCAGTGTCCTGTATTGGGGTACAACTGCTGGCCAGCTCAGCAGTTGCAGTTTCTCTCTTTAAGGAGGTTTTATTTTAGTAAAGCCTTTGAAACTATAACCTTTGCCAACCAACTGCCTTTTCCTGGAATAAATTTGATATACAGCATTCTTTTTTAAGCATTAATTTCTTTTTTGACTTCTGATACTTTTCCTGCTGTTCATTTCCTACTGCTTATTTCAGCTGTCTTTTTTCCTCTTGAAATATATGATCTATTGAGCACTAAAGACTTAGTTGTACAGCCCCTAGGTTTATGACTTAAGTGTAGACTAAAAAGTGAAAAATTTTATCTCTTATGAAAATGTTTCAATTAGTCCCCAGAAGCAGTTTACTGTTCTTTTCAACATATGTTTGAATACTTTGTCTCAAACAAGAGATTTGGAACTGAGCAGTCAAAGATGACTTAAGATTTAGCGTCTGCCCCAGGGAATACTTAGGGTCACTTGGGATGGGAACAGACACTTGAGAAAGCACCATGAAATACAAGCGATGATATGGGGTGGGCCAAGTGAACCGCAAGCCTAGGGGACTTCACAGAGGAGGTGATGCCTAAAGGATGAGTTGCAGTTGGTCAGCTAAAGAAGAAGGAAAAAAAAATCATTTTAGCAGCAGAAATGATGGTAGGAAAAGGGGCTCTAAGGTAAAAAGTCTGGATTTGTTTTGGGTACAATGTGAAGGGCCCGTGTAGATTTTGTGCCCTTATTCTGTTTTTCCTAGAGATTTGCCCAAGTGTTTTAATATTTATGTTTTAAAGTCATTTTACTGAAAGGTTAAAGATTGTTGTTTCTGTTAACGTACTATTTCTAATCCCTGTAAAACTATAAAGTAGCTTGGAGGGTTTCTCATTTTATAGACGAAAGTGGCAGCTGAAAAGTTTCATATCTAAGGACATATGAGAAACTAGTGGTAGAACTAATTGGTTCAAAAACGTGTTCTTTGTACTAGTTTATATTGACAGTATGAGCCTTTTTCATAGGCACCTTATGCTAATGTCAATTTTAGCAACATTTATTGAGAGACCGTGTGCTGCGGCCCAGAATTAGGATATAAGCAAGGCATGGAGCTTGGCCTCAAGCCTACAGACTGATGTGTGTGCCTCTTTAGTGGCATTTGAGGCTTTAGTCTGCTCTGTTACTGCTTTCTGAAAAAAGACTGGAAATTTCTATTATCCAACTTTGAGAAATTGGTGATTTGAGTGGTTCTGAGTATTCTTTTGTTGAACAAATTATGTTTAGTGAGTGAGTGGTTACTACATGCCATTCTGCTAGGTTCCGGTGATACAAAGATGTATAAGACTTGAGTCTCTGCCATTCTAGTGGGGAATGCAGGTAGAGTTGATAATTACAATGTAATGTGGTAAGTGTAGTGAGAAGTAAGTGTAGTCAGTCTCTGGTAGGCCATAATAAAAAGCTTCCAATCCCTGTAGGCATGGAGGGATTGGTGGACTAGGGCCATCCTGGGAAGGGTTCTTGTTCAGCCACACCTGGAAGAAGTGCTCAGCCAGGGCCTAAGGTGCCGGGCTGGGCGTTCCTTGTGAATCGGGCCAGTGCTGACTGCCCTTTGTCCTGACTGACCTGCTCTCTCCTTCTTTGCACCAGGCTATGGAACACCCTATGGTTACAGCACAGCTGCCCCTGCCTATGGTATGTACACTGTCTTACTGATTTCTCCTCTTAGCCTCTCTGCACAGCCATCCAAAGCACAGTTTGTATCTAGGGTTTCTTTAAATGAATTGGAGGATCTCAGACCTACTCATTCTAGTGACCCAACTTAAATTCCCTTTGAAAATGCCACAACCTTGTGGTTCTTGGTTTGGTTGGAGTTGCTCTTCTCTCTGCTTTGCCTGATTGAAGGACTGCTTGTTCTAATTGCCTGTTTCTGACCATATTGAAATTAAATATTCTAAGTAGTTCTTCTTACAGCCAACTTACACTCCATTCAAAGGCTACTGAAGGGCCATACCCAGTTCCTGGTTTGGCTGCCTGCCAGTTACAGAGGCACGTTTAAGTTTCTGGTTAGAAACTGTATGAACTGCAGGTGATTGGAGTTAGGGATAGGAAGTACTCACTTCACATTGGTAGTGTTATGCTTTGTTGTGAATTTCGCTGTGGAGGTGAAGGAACAGGTCCCAGAGAGTGATGTGGGGTTATCCACAGCAGTGTTACCGAAGTTCTTACTGCAGAAAGTCTGTGTAGTACATGTGAGAAAATCATAGGAGTATCTCCTCTCCCTTCAAAAATAAAAATAAAGGCAAATGCAGAAATGAACCTCAGTGGCCCTTTGGATAACTTTTGAATGAGGTTTATGTGGCAATGGAGGCAGTAGGTTTGGAGTCAGTGATATGCTCTCTTAGACATTTTTCCTGTCTTGGGTGCTACATGGCATAGAATCAGCCATCTGCAGAATGTTTGTCACTTAGAGCATAACGAGCGCCAGTGTGTGTGTGTGCTCATGTGAGAGTGTATGAGAGCATGCGTGTACACACGAGTGCGTGTGCCCCACTGCGACCCTAGGCTGGGCGTGCGTGCACACGGAAGAGAAGGCCCCTGCCTATGTTGCTACTTGTGGTGTTAGTCCTTCACACGAGCCCTCAGGCCTTTCCTTGTGCCTCTTCTCTTCATACATCAGCTTTCCCATTTTTGTTTGGATGGAAATTATGGGTCTTTAAGACACTGCTAGATTGAAGCTTCATTTGATTTTGTAACTGTAGAAACTAAGTAGAAAGTGAACAATTTGAGCACTTTCCCCATTAAGATTGATCATTTACAACCTGGAAAGATGTGGGGAAGCTGGAAGACTGACATTTGGGGTAGGTTTTCTCTTAAGGTTGAGAACACAGTCTGGAGTTTCAGCCTTACCTGCATGTCTCCATTGGCATACTGAGCTATGGCCTGGGGCTCCCCGTATTCTGCTTATTCTTAGATACGGGGAGGGGGTTAGGAACTGGGGGCTCATTCAGGAATATGCTGTTTTGTACAATTTATTTTAAATTCAGACTCTCTAGCTTCTTTTGATTTGGCCATTTGCTTTTACCATTCAGCCAACTTCTGCATATCTTGACCACCTCGCCTTCCTGTGAATTAGGTCTGGTCAGTTTATCCAAATACATTTTGAATCATTGGACTCATTGTGATATGTCTTGTGTGAAAGCCAAAGCATCTGCCTTCTAGGGCAGGTCCTTAAGTTGGTGCCTTTCTTTTAGACATAGTAAGACCCATGTTCTTTAGTGTAGGTTTGTAAGAGCTTTTTTTTTCTTTAAAACACTTATTTATCTAGGCTCTAAGGTACATTCATGTTTTTCCTCAATCTTTTTAATTTCTCTCCCGTCCTTCCCTTTCCTCTAACATTGAACTTCCACCCTGAGGTCTCCAAGCCTGCTTTTCAGAAGGCTTCTCTCTTCCATGTGTCATATAACTGACTTCCAAAGCTGGTGAAATTTAATGCCCCCATTTTTCACATAAAAGATATGGTTTTTAAATGTTACTGTGATGCCAACCTACTAAAACGATGCTTTATTTTGGCTGTAAGGTAAACATGTCTTTGGCCTTCGTAAAGCTGTTGCATGTGGGGTAGTTTCCCTCTGATCATCTGGTGCTCTCAGATACCTGCTGTTGCTGCTTTGTGATTTCTCCATAGGTTAAACATTAGAACAGAAATAAGGAGCAGATTTCAAATCATGCTTGAGTATGCAGAAGTTTGTGAGGCCACAAGAACTCATTAATTACAAAATTAAGAAAGTAATTAATCTTTCCAGATTTGCCATGCCAATATTGGCTGTAGCCATTAAGATAAATACCTGGTCACAACTTCAGTTGGAACTGTCTTTCTGGGGAGCTGAGGCCTGCACAGAAAGCTGTGTTTGAATCTTGACAATCCCTGTTTCTCCTGTAATATGTGATGTGCCAAATTGAGAGTCACTTTAGAATATTAATCAATGGCATTGCTTTTGAGCTTTGTAATTGATGGCAGCTCACTCAAATGAAATCCCTTTTTGTATATCATTCTTCCTGTGATGTAGCCATCTTAATTTTGAGTGGAAAATATTATCACACTATTAAGAGTAATTTCAAAGTTTGTGGGCCTCTTTCATAATGGTACATGTTGACTGACTAATCTGGAAAAGGTTAATGATAATCTCTGTAAGATTCTTTTTTTTAACCTGAAATTTTTATTGGATTATTAAACTTATTTGGAGTCCTCTCCGTTTCTTTTCTCTGTAGGTTTACCCAAGAGAATGGTTCTGTTACCCGTTATGAAATTCCCAACATATCCTGTTCCCCACTACTCATTCTTTTAGCAAATGACAGAAGCTAATTCCTATTCCAACAACAACCCAGTACATACAGAATGTTAGCGAAAAAGCCTTTTTATCCTGCTTTCTTTGAACATATACTTGATCAAAATTATTTGTAAAGAACATCTTTTCCTACTTTTTGATTTTAACAAATGCAAATTTAGTTCTCTAAAACTTGAAAACAAACAAAAAAGAAACTAGTTCTGTGAAACGGTACCTCATTTCCGGAAAATAACTTATACCAGCCCTTCTGTTCTAGGGAAATAAGTCTAGCAGTTCAAAGTTTTAAGTTTTAAGAGGAATATCAGATTATGTAAAATTAACTTTGTGAAGGATGTATAGAGTCTCAAACACTGATCACAAATAAACTGCTTTGTTGTAACACAGAGTACTGCCTGGTTCCTGACGCAGTCACTGACGCTCAGCTGATTGATCTGTATTTGCCCCAGGGCACTTTAATTCGGGCTGTAGTTATTTTTTTTAATACAATAGAGACTTTTCATTTAAACTTTAACTTTGTAAATATTGAAGTGTGTAATTAAAGCCAATAAAATATGGGTTTGAATATTGTTTTAGCTTATTATTTTTGATATGTTTTGGTATCAAATTATAAATTGAAAACTAATAACAACTTAGCCCTAGAAACCCATTCATTTGTAAGCAAACTGATAAAACAAAGCAAAGACGATTGTTAGTTTGAGCCCGTCTATTTACTTTGTAAGCCCTTTGTACTCCTGCTGTACAAGGGCATCCCCTGATGAAGGTTTATTCTGTTATCCGAGAATGGCTTATTAAAATGATGGCACTACCCAGAGATGGGGAAGGAGGAATGTGATTATTTTAGTTTCCGAATTTCCAAGTTTTAAAAAATAATAAATTAATCCATCAGTGACCCTCTCGTTCTTGTGGCCTTCTTCACTCTGTAAGATACTGTGTTCACTCCCTGGCTTTTTTCATGTAGATAGAAGATTAGCGATTTTTCTGGAATTCATTGAAGGGTCTCTTATCCTCTTCAATTACATCAGAATCTAAAGCAGCAACAGGGTCCCCATAAAAACTTGCTCTTCGATTGTCCCAGTTCTTGTTGAGTGCTGCTGTGAAAAGTGACAGGTTTCAGCCATGGGTCAGCATTTCTCTTTTAAGACACCTGATTAAGGTGGTGAAAAATGATGAGTTGGTAACATTGTGCTGTTCTGTAAAGGGCGCAGGCCTAAGTCTTCCACTTGCATTTCTCACCTCGTTTGGAAGCCTATGATGTTACTTAGAAGGTAATGGTTTCATTAAGGTACTCACCCCCATGAAGGCAACATTGTGGTCCCGTGTTGATATCTACAAGTTGCTGTGTCTTAAAATTGTCCATTTTTAGTCTGAATTAGCTTTCCTCTTCTTTCTTCATTTCTGTCTTTTGGAGCTGAATAGTGTTAATCGCTGAGAGTGGGCTTCAAAATATGGCAAATTTATGTACCCAATATCTCTGGGATCACTAAACAAGCATGAAACAGGCAGTTGAAAATAAATGTTAGTGTTACTTAATCAGATATCTGATTTTTACACCACAGCTTGCCTGTTCCTTCAGCTCCTTGACCTTTTGTTTGTATCAGTGGTGGGTGATACTTTAATAAAACCTCATCACTTGCTGGAAGTAGCTGTGAACTTACCATTCTCATCCTGTGCATTAGTGGCTAGACCTACACAAGAGGGCCCATCTCAGCTGGGAGTTTTCATGTTTCATTGATTTGTTTTGCTGACCTATGGATGAAACAGAGCCATCACTGAGAAGAAAAAGCATGGCTGGTAGTGTCCAGTTTTTCTTAATTAAGTATTTACAACAGCCCTCTTTGTTTATGGAATACTATTAATTGGCAGCTGCAGCTGTATTGTTATTTGAAATTGATTGTCAAATTTGCATTCCAAGTTGGAATCTCTCTGGAGATTTCTTTTTAGAAAATTGTTTCAAAGTAGCTGACTTGTAACGCAACTCAACCCCTCTGGAACGGTGCAAAGGGAGCTGTGCTCTTTTCCACCATGATGGCAGTCATTTCAAATGGTTTCTACCAAGTCTTTTTTTTTTTTTTTTTAATTTGTTGTTTGTTGGAAGTTACTAACCATGTTTTGTAAACCTGCCCAGTTGCTGCAAACTTTGACATTTCTCTGCTTTACTTAAAATAATCGAGCTGTCAGTCCTTTGTTAGAAGTGGTAACCATGCAAGTTCAACTGTTTAAATTTTGTAATGGATTAAGTGTCCTCCCCCCACCCCCACCCCCCTTTGCCCTTCCCACCCCTTCATTTTGTAATGAAAATTCCACTTACAGCTGAAAGAGCAGAGAAATATAAATGAAGCCTTTGGCTTCACCAAATTCTGTGAAATTAACACCAAGTTTTGCTTCTCTGCTCTTTTCTCCACTGTAGGTGGTTTTTTCATTGACAGCCCCTATTGCCAGCCTCTGAGCGTCGCACCATTTATTATTCACTTGGGCCCTCAAGATTTCTTCTCTGACTTCTAGAACCATCAGGTTGTCTGGCTTGAAATGGCAATTTCTATGTCTTGATCTTAAGAGCAATGTGACCCCCTGAGGCTTTCCAGCTTTCAGACACAGCACTTTTGACACCTCCTTTTGGAAAGCAGTGACTGAGCATTCTAAAGAAGAGCAATACTTTATTCAAAGCCACGGTGTCTGTTTGAAAACTTTTCCTTTGGAAACCTAGCAATACCTGGATATACTTAACCCCTCCTAGCCTAGTCTCTTGTCAGGGAAGTCTACAGACCAATGTAGAACTTAGAATTAGTGTATGAGCTGTGCTATCTTCGGACAGTTTTTAAACTTTTTTAGCACATAAACTGAATAGTTGCATTCCTGACTGCGTCAGTTAGTGCTATTATAATTCCTCATAGATAGGGGTCCTCCTTGAAGCCATATTTCT
Organism: Cervus elaphus; assembly: GCF_910594005.1. Taxonomy (NCBI): domain Eukaryota; kingdom Metazoa; phylum Chordata; class Mammalia; order Artiodactyla; family Cervidae; genus Cervus; species Cervus elaphus. Next base: position 12,504,944 of record NC_057825.1, read on the forward strand.
CTGCATGGGGGCTGGCACCCAGCCAGGGAGGTGGCCTGCAGCCATGTTTCTTGAGGCTGTGGGTGTACCCCATATCTTGTGCGAGGTAATTGGTCCAATAGATTCCCGACATACCTCATGCTGACTAGATGCAGTGCATGGTGCGGGGACGTGAGGGCTCCTGGAGTCGCTTGTAGGCTCTCAAATTGTTAACCTGGGGAACAAACCACTGATAGATTTTGCTGGTATTAGCCTTTTCTTCTTTTTTAAAATTTGGGTGAAATGTTTGAAAATCATGAATCAGTCAGTCACCATTATTAATTGAAGAGCTGGGAATACCTCGTTAATGTATTTTTAAAACTGGTGTTGGACCCTCTGTGTATTTCAGGTTAATACTTTTAAGCAGTTTTCAGCACGTTTATCTCACTTTATTCTCGTTCTCCTCGGACCTTCGTAGCCATATCACTTGTATAAAATAGGCTGAGATATAGTGACTGTAAGCTGTGGTCTCAGTATACAAAGGTAAGCTCTTTTATTTTCTGATTAAAGAGAAAATTAAAAATCAATGAACACAACATGCATATATGACAATCATATATGATGTATTTGATCTCTTGGGTCTTCTGTCATCACATTACTTTAAAATTTTTTATGATCTAAATGTAAAATAGTTATTTTCAGTATTTTGTTTTTTAATAATACCCTTGTAATTTCTATTCAAGAGACATTTCACCTTAAGTGTGTGTATGTGTATAGAAATTATGATATAACATATATGCGAATTACACACACTTTTACCTGTTCAAAGAAAAGAATTTGGTGGTGGGATGTGTTCACCTAAGAAGATTTTAATGTCAGGGCACTCTTTCAGCCAAAGTGCTAGAATTTCGTAAGCAGCAAGATTGGTAGCAGTGCCGGTAGAACCCATTTATGTGTAGTTGTAACATAAGCTGAGGATCAAAGTGCCAATTTCTCAGAGAGTTCTCTGAGAAATGAATATCTCTGATCTGTGTTGTATACCCTAATACAACAGCAGCAAGAAGCCATAAAAAAAAAAAAGCAATAGAAAATGAAAAAACCAAAATATTAAGGTAACTATGGAAAAATATATAATTGACTGAGTTAAACTAAAGTATTTCCAGAACCAAGTATGTCAAGACTCAGAGTGGTAAATACCTGGTGTGCAGAGACCAAATAGATGTAAGGAATTCCATCTTTTCCAGGTTAGATAGATGATTTATTTCCCACCTATTCACCATCATAGGGTTCATTTAAAAAATATGAAGGTTAGGCCAAATATTTTGAAAAGGATGTGCTTCATTTAGTGTATTCCATAAATGCATTTCATTTGTATTAGATGTTCTGTGCTAAGGTTGTATTTGATATATACATACATATATATATATATATAGATTAAAATGAAGCTTATGTTTTATATTTGTCTCTAAGTAGCAGTTTTCTTTTTACTACTAACTTTGAAGGTTGCTGGGACAACTTTTTCCCCATACAAAATCTGTATGTATGTTGAATGTGACTTTGGCATCTATAAAAGGTTGTATGAGGCCTAGGTGACTAGTACCAAGAACATTCCAGTCCTGAGCAAGCAACCGAGAGCCCCTTACGTGCTAGGTTCTTCTCTGGATTCTACTGGAAACCTTTTAAGTTGGAGGGTATCTTTTTTTGGTGGAGGTGGGCCTACTGTAAATCTCCTAGGTTGGGAGACAACACATTAGCAGTGTCAGGAGATAATTAACTTAGTTAATAGTTTATTTATAAATTATTTAATAATATGGGCCCTCTGATATCATTGAAATGGACATCATTTGGAAACTGATTCATTTAAAATATTTCCCTGGCACTTTTGAGAGCCTGAAACCTACTCTGGTTTATGTTCACGGACCTCTATCCACATAAATGAATGAAATGAATAACAAATAGCCCAGTACTTTTAAAGCAGTTTTTATAGTATAGCAAAGAATAATAGTGGTTAATTTAAACACTAATCATTTTTCAGTGACAAATGAGGGGAATTTTACTCTTATAATCAGTCATTCATTATTATTTCTCTGTTTCTTGGATTTCATTAATAACTGCAGTGGGAGGTAAATCTTTAGTAGTGAGAGGAGTGAACTAAGGAGATTTGCTGCCCTTTCCCCCAAAGTTAGATTTCTAGCAATCTAGAGTCCTAATGTGAAAACCACCTGCTCTGTGAATGATCTTCTGAAGTAACTCCTATTCAGCGTATGCCACTGCCTGCCTGGTGGTGGTGCTGGGGTGGGGGTGGTCCCTGTGAAGTTGCCCAGAACAAGAAGGCTTCTGTTGTATTCAGACTTTTCTCTGTAACCATCTGAGGCCATGCCATTCAGTGACCAGAGATTTCTCAGTGTTACTAGGAGGCCGGGAAGGGAGACGGGTGGTAAGTGAGGAACCACCTGCAGAGCCGAGAAACTACCTACCACTGAGGTGAGTTCAGTTTTGATGTGCTCCTCTCTAGCAGTTATTTACAGAGCTAGTACTTCTTATGTAAGTTCCTTTCTTTCCTAATAGCATCTTCCAGAAAGTCTGTTTTAAGTAAAGGATTGAAGTTGACTTAGTTGTAAGAATAGATATCGTTTCCCACATTATCATTTTAGGTAAGAGCTAACAGCTTCCATTGATGCTTGAAGCAGTGATCTTTGGAGATTTTTAAAAATAGCACTGTAATGCAAATTAGGTTATGTAAGCTTTATAGCACAGCTAGAAAGAGAGAATAGAAACCATGTGGGGCTCTGGGCCAGAGTATATTTCTCTCCCTCCAGCGAATTCCTGTAGGGCCTGAGAATTAAATGAGTTAATAACACAGAGTGCTTTGAATAGTACCTGGTACATAATAAGTGCTCAGTAAATGTTCACTGTTTTTACGGTGGTTGGCCAGGCTGTGCTGACAGTGGAGAAGCAGGTGCGTGGTCTGCTCGGGTGGAGCTGTGTGAGTTGCTTCGTGTACACAGGTTTGGGGTGCTCCCTGGCTCTGGGAGAGGACTCTTAGCATCTTAGGGTTAGGCAGACACAGAGCAAACGCTTGCTGAGACATGGTGTGGGAGGTGGCTGTGGATCCATGCTGGGTGAAGATGCTTGTGTTTTTGTGTGGTAGTCAGTCATTGGACCGTCTGCTGCCAGGAGTTTGTAATACTTGCTTTGGGGTTTAGGTGAGCTTGGAACTTTAAAGGGGCTGAGCTTACAATGTCAACCAGCTGATTCCAAGTTCCCTGTCTTTGCATTAGTAAGAAAAAACTATGTGATTACAGTTAGCCCCAGAATCTGACATTCAGAGCTCACCATTTATTTGTCAGGTAGAAACTAAGTTATCATAAAGCACAGAAAAGAAAAAGGAGACTGGGAGACATGCTTAGAAGACTGTTGACTCAGATGCTTCTCTAAATAGCATTCTTGCACTTCTCTCTTTATAGTTTCCTGCAACACTTTGGGGGTTAAAAAAACCCTGTGCTTATCACCACATAAGGCCTCCCTTCTGCCTGATATACATCTGTCCCTCTGTCCACCTACCCATTTATCTATCTGGACACACTGGGAAGTTGCTTTCAGCCCCCCCGCCCCCCAAATATATATATATATATGAATGGCTGGACTGAATAAAGGGTGAGCATCTTCGTGTCTCTGGCTCACGTGTCTGCATTGAACCTCAGGAGCCTCTGGAGGTTGTGGCCGCACCTCTCTGCTGATGGAGGTGAGCTGAGTGGGGCATGCAGACTGAGTTTGGTGATGCTCTGAGGTTACAAAAACCATGTAGACAGAACTGTTACTTCTAAAGGCAAATAAGATTTGCAGTATAGTCAAGAGGTTTTTCTTAAATTCAAGAAATGTTTGTGTAAGTGATGTCTTGGCAGAAGTGACCCCACTCCACTGCTGTGGCTGTTGAGTGGGATCCTTGCCTGATTAACAAACTCTGTGGGAAGGCCTCAGCGTTTTGTTTTGTCTTGACCAACCCGTAGGTAACACCTTAATTACTTGGCCCTTCTAAGGAGGGTCTTTCTTGGCAGAACTCCACTGTCTCTGCTGGTGGGTAGCATGGGGATTGCCACCATCTGCCTGGGCTGCTTGAGAGCCAGATTAGTGTCTCCTAGCTGGAGATGTGGTCCCGAGTCATCTTTTCGCTGCTTACGGCCCAAGGAGGTGAGGGAACGAGCCACTGCCGGGAGTGTGTTCTCTTAGCGCTGCCTAGGCGCCTGGTTTCTCTGTTTCAGTTTCTCTTGATTCTTTTGTGCCGTATGGAAGAACAGTCTCTGCATTCACATGTTAGTTGAATGTCCCAAGTAAGTTAATGGCAGCCCTCAGGTCAGTTCATTTGGGGGGCCTCTGGGCAGCAGTGTATGGAAGAAAGGAGAACAGGGGGAAAGATGCTAAAATTGGTATCTTGTGTGTGCCAGGCACTGGGACATTTTCCTTACTTCTCAGCCCTCTTCAAGGTGGTGTATTTTACAGATGAAAAAAACTGTGGCTCCGAGTGAAGGGCTAGAGTCAAGAATGAAACCCAGACGCTTTAAGTGCCCGTGCCTTTTTCTGCAGCTCCGTGCTGTGGATTAAAAGCAGGTGGGAAGGCACGGGGTGACAGGACGGTGGTGAGTGGGCAGCGAGGCAGGGCCAGGTGGGGCCCACAAAGGGGTGAGCGTGAGCCAGGGGCCTCACTGTCAGAGGGTCTTTGGAGCTCACAGGCTCGGGCCAATCCTTGGACCTGTGCTGGCGTCTAGGCTTTAACTTGAGGTCATTTTAGACCAGTATCCTGGCCGAAAATAGGGCTATTTTCTTTTAGAGTGACTGGAAAAGATCAACAAACTGGAAAGATAGATTGGAAGGCTGAGGTGTGGCTGTATAAACAGGAAACTTTTGTACTTGAGGCTGGTTTTTCTGTTTGAATATTAGTGAGAAATTGAGGTGCATGTTTTCATTCAGCTCATGCTCTCTGAGTACATGCTGTCTGGCCTGAGACTGGAGGTGGGGCTGTTGGAACCAGACTCTTAAGGAGAGCTGGCGAGGTGTGGCTCATTGGGGCAGAGAGGTGGCCCTGGGCAGGTGCTGGGCAGAGATGGGGGCGGGGACAGGTTGCAGTGGCCTGTTTTGCCGGCCAGGAGTGGCCCCTGGACGGCTTCAGGGAAGGCTGTGGGCCCCTCACTAGCGTCTCAGCAGGTCAGTGCCGGCTGGGTCTCTGCTCAGGGTCGGGGGTGTGGGGATGGATACAGAATCCTCTTCAGGGAGAGAGTCTTCCCTGACCCCAGGTCACTGCCATCCTTGACAGCTGGCTATTTTTCTGAGCCATGAGCCATAATCCTGGAGGGGATCAGGGAGATGAACCTTCTTGTAAGCCCAGCTTGCGGGAGTTGCCGAGCTGCGGCCTGTGGAAGGACTGGCCCCCGTGTGTGGAGCAGCAGCAGAGCCTAACCCGGGCTGTCGCCACACCCTGCCCTGATGGTCCCGCTCAGAGCTGCAGCAGCCCGGGGGTGTGGTTCCCACTCCACAGACAAGAAAACTGAAGCCAAGAGACTCTGAAACCACCCAGCTTATTTGTAGCAAAACATTGTGGCTCCTAATAAGTGAGTTTTTGACCACATGGAAGCAATGCCATTTCTTCTGTTTTTAGAGTTCACAGAAGCCTTTTCTTGGGAGATTTAAACACCACCACAGCTGTGGGATCTAGTTCTCTCCTTTGACAGATGAGGAAATAGAGGCTTACACAAAACGACCTGCCCAAAATTACATAGCTAGTAAGTGGCCCAGGCCACCCATTCTGATAGCACTGTGCTCACACTAGCAGTTGGTGTTGGCAGTCTAGTCTGCTGCTTGTCCTATTTTCCAGTACCATTTGGCAACAGTTCCTCTCCTGTTTATGATGCACTCATCCTACTTACCTTTCTTCCACACTTCTGGAATATATCCTGTGTAGCTTGAGACAAAACACAACCTTGCTTTCCCTGACTCCCTCCCCCTCCCCACCCGGGGAAAAGAAGGAAAGCAGACTTCAGATTCGTTCTCTGGCTGCTCAGACGTGTCAGCTGGCTCCTGGGCAGGGTACTGACTGCCCATCCTTGGGCCAGGCGGCCTGCTTGTCGTCGTCATTTTGTCAGCTGCATCGCTGTTTCCACAGACGAACTTTTTGTACCATAACAGAACCCTGTGATAAAGTGCAAACCAGTGCCCGCCACTGGAGAGTGCCTGGGCATTGGATGAGGGGAAAGGATGTGCTGCTGAAAGGTGTTTTTTCTGTGTCGCGCTTCATCCACGTTCTGGTTGTCTGTAGTCCTGTTTCTGGCGAGGCCTTCTCTGCTGCTCTACCTGAAGGGGTCATCCTCAGTCACCTTGCCAGAGTTCTGGGGCCAGGCTCTCACTGGGCCCTTCAAGCCTGTGGCTGATCTCAGCAGTTGCTCAGCCCTCTGACACCTGTGGAGGCAGCATTATGGGAAGTATGGTGGCTGTGCCATCACCCTGGAGGGGAATCCCTCCTTCCATAGCACCTGGAAGGTGGCACCTGGGGAGCTCAGGAAAGTGCAGAGAACCTCGAGAGAGGTGAGGCTGGTGAAGGGCAGACTTGGAGACACTGGGGACCTTTCTGCCAGGTATTCTGACGAGTTCTATTTACTGGTTGTATGTGGCTCCAGAAGGGGATAGGTGGTTCTAGTACAGCCAGTTGGGCAGTTAAGATGGCAGTGAGTGTTTCCAATAAATGCATGTACCCAAGAGGGGAGAAGTGGTCTTGGGAGTCTCACCGACCACACCCGTGTTCTGTGCAAACTGACGGCCCACACCACTGGCTTCTTGCCCACTCAGGCCTGGTCTCCTGGCCACGTGGAGCCCAGTCCTCAGCATAGTCAGCACGGAAGGCTTATGAGACTGCTGCCCCTCCGAGGACCACGGCTCCCGTCCTGGGCACATGGATATACTGGAAACATCCACGGTCACTTCCTCCTCCTAATCACACTGTACTGGGGCAGAAGGAGCAGCTGAAGAAAATGTCAGAATTTTCAGCTTAGACAGCCGCAAAGGTGAAACCCGACCAAGGAGCACAGGAAGCAGGGGGATGCTTGCGAGAGGGACTCCCACTCCATCCAGGAGCAGAGCCAGGCCTGTGCAGACTGAGAACTGAGGGACTTGGAGAGTGGCCGAGGCTTCCCGCAGAGAGGCACATCCACTGGGTAGGGGTTGGCCCAGTGGGGTCTCGAGGAGAGGGGTGTGGTGTGTGCAGAAGGGACAGCACGGAGGTGCTTGTTGCTGGGAACTGGGATGGTTGGAAGGTGAAATGGCACATGGGTGTGCAGTTTGGGGCCCTTCCGTGAAAGGCCTCAGGTGCTGTGCCTCAGTGACAGCCACCCTCCAGGACGGTGAGACGACTCGGGGGAGTCAGTTTGGACAGCTGGCCAAAGGAGGCAGCTGGGGGTTGAGAGGCAGGGAGGGCGTTTCTCCATGTCCAGGCTCCTCGCCTGGGTTGAGCTGGAGGCGGTGGGGCCAGGGAACCACAGGAACCCACACCCAGCAAGGGGACTGGGGGCCCCTGTTCAGTAGATGACGGACAACAGCGGTGCCTGAGACTAATATAGGAATGGGGGGCGGCAGGCACTGCCTCCATTGGGCCAGGAAGTGGGGGTCTGGTGGGCCTGGCGCCCTGCGCCCCTCCTGTGCTCTCTGGGAAGCTTTTTGGTGATGGATGGAGAGGTTTGTGGCCAGCTGTGCCAAGTTTGCCAGTCAAGGGAGTGGCAGGTACTGGGTGGTTATTGGTATAGGGGCTTCTGCTTTTTACAGTAATGTTTTGGCCTCTTCACCTGGCAAGAGATGGAGTCCCTTGGATTCAACATCTGTAGAAAAAGGAGGTATGCACTTGTTCTACAGGTACTTTAAGGAGAAAAAGGCAGGACTGTTAAGACTACTAGTAAATCTGCTTTGGGCCTGTTTTGTTCTCATTCCGCCCAGGTGGCCAGGGAGCTCGGAGGAGTCGGTGGGAAGGGGGTGGTGCTTCTGCACGTCTGCAGTTCTATAGCTCTGCTGGGGACGAGGGCTAAAGAGGCAGCGGTGGTTTGAGCACTTCAGTCAAAGCTCTAAAGGTCGAGGTTCACTGAGACACAGCCCATCAAGCCCCTGGGATATTCAGGAGTCTCTGTTCAGCCTAGCGGGCCGCCTATGTATACATATCACCTTTGGATGTGTCACGACGTGGACGCTGCCCTGGGCCTGGTGTCGGTCAGTCTTTGAGGCTGTGTGGCCTGCTTGGTGGTTGTGGCCGCTCGGCGCTGCCGTAGCAGCTGAGCAGGGTACAGACAGTTGTGGGCCACACTTTTCCAGTCCCTCTGGCGTAGTCATGACTGGAAGTTTGCTCACATTTGCTGCCTGGACCCATCCATCTTCCCACAGGGCTTCCTGCTTATCTGTTAGGTGTGCAGCTCTTGCCCAGAAGGACCTCAGGTTTTGAGGGAGACGTGGGTCCTGTTTGGGAAGCAGGTGCTGAAACGGAAAGCTATGGTGAACCAGCTCCAGAGAGCAACCTGTGAACTAAGGGTGCCTGGGAGCCAGTGTGGAGGTTGTGCTCAGGATGGTGACGTGATCACAGACATGTTTTGGAAAGATCTTCTGCTTAGGGAAGATTAGGCTTGTTACAAGTGGTATCTTTCAGTTCAGTCTGGACTTTTGCCCAGTTTGCTTACCGTGTTGGAACTCGAGTGGGAAAGGGAGGCCTGCGAGTCAGATAGCTTTTCTGACTCTCGGTGGCATTAGGGACCCGGTTTATGACAGGGCCAAGTCAGCCACCTTTGTGCTGTTTCTCTCTTGCTATTCAGAAGTCCCTTACAAGGGCAACATAAATTAAACCTTGTCTCAGGTCTAATGCTGGCTGAGGGCTGTGGTGTACGAGGGTGAAAAATGCTAGGGATGGGCTTCCCTCGCCTCAGAATGGAGTCACCTGGCAAGAAAGCTTTATGCAGGAGAGGGGGGGAGAAGCCTGTGAACTGCTGAGGCAGGATGCACAGGCTGCAGCCGCCGCTGCTCAGGTGCATCCCAGACGCCAGGGATGACTGCGAGTCAGACACGGTGCCGGCCCCAAGGTGCTCCGTGAAGTTGGGGCAATGAAAAGAATCCAAGTTTTTTCTACTCTCCACAGTATTTTCCCTCAGAGATGTTTCTAGGCAAACGAAGGGCACAGCTGTTGACTGAGCACCGAGAGGTGAAGTTCAGGCTGTGAGCTGCCAGCATTCTCCTGTGAGGTGGATGAAGTCAGGAGGTGCTGGCTTCAGGAGCGCACGAGCGCCTGTGCGATGCCTGTGGGAGTGGGTGCGGCTCCCGGGCAGCTCAGGAGAGAAGGCCCCCAGCCGAGTGGGTGCGGCCGGCCTCACGTGGCCTGTGGGTCCTCTGGGGACGGAGCCAGCAGGTGAGGGGTTTGGTGCTGCCTGAGCTGCTGGGCAGATGTGGGAAGGGCCTGATACTGGTGGGGAGCTGGTGCCTGCTTGAGTGAGCTTGTGGCATCAGGTGAGGGTGGTGGACATAGAGAGTCGCTGAGAAGCCCTGGCTCCAGGCGCTCCCGCTGCTGTTGCTGGGCTCGCCTGGCTCCTGGCGGGCTGTTGGGATGCCAGTACGTGTGTAACTCCCTCCCTCCAACGCCTGTGGCTCACATCTTCGGAGGTGCAGCTGGCTATGGCACCAGCCATATCCTTGCACGGCAGCTCTGGCCTCACAGGGAGGCTTACTCGTGTCGGGGCACCCAGACCCTTGTGGAGTCGCCCTGTCCTAGCCCACAGTCCTAAGCTGGATGCTGTCTGTCTCATTTTCCTGCTTAGGGAAACAGATGATGGTGTAAAGTTCTTTTTTGAATCTATTAATTTGTTCTGGGAAGACTTTTTAAAATTTGTGCTGAGGGAAATGAGTCATAGACAGCTAGAAGACTTCTCCACTTGCACTGTATTATCAAGGACACTGCACCTAATTCCCAGTATCCAGCCTCTTCCCCGCTCCCTTCAGGATGGCGTGAGCGCCTTTCCTCACAAACACCCTCGGGCTTAAGTTGTGGTTAAGCTTACACTCCTTTCCTTGTTCACGTTGCACCTTTGAGCCTCCTTGACTCTTCACCTCACCAGCTCCCTCAGCTGTGGCCCTGATGCCCAGGTTGTGATGATGGCCCATGCGTGAGGGACAGTTGGGAGTTCAGTCAGGTTCCTGAAATACCTCTTCTTTCACCTGCCAGGCTGGCCCTATGTGGTGGGGTGGGGTTCTCTCTGCAAAGTAGGGGTGTGCTGTGGACACTGTGTACCACTGGTCCCCTTGTTCACTTACTGTGGTGGCTTCTCAGGTGGCAGGGGCCTTTCCACATGTCCCAGGGATCAAGGGTGGTTCTGGATGTCTCATGACCTGTTGTCAACCTCCGGACAGACTTCCTTTCCAGGGTCTTGAGGCCACAAAGGGAATGCTTGGTTGGGCAGCTCCTCTGTCTCTCGTGATGTCTGAATGAGTCGTGAGCCGCCTGCCTCAGGCAGACGTCATTTACTACGGCTCTCAGCAGTGGTGGAGCCTGTTGTCCCCTCAGTACCTGGGAGCTCCGTTGACTAGGGACCGTGTGGCCCAGCTGTGCTGAATCTTTCTGGAAGTGGCTGGCTGGGGCCCAGGCACACGTCGAGGAAAAGGCAGGTCTCCTGAAGGACCCTTGGTAGGGCCACGGCCTGTGCAGGAGTGAGGCAGGTGGGCCGGGGGAGGGGCTGGCCTGTTGGCCCCACAGTCCCGGCACCCTGGTCTACCTGCCGTGTGGTAGGGTTTCCGGATGGTGGCCGCTGAGACTTGCTTCTCATCCATTCTGAGCAGAATTCACTGGGAAGGAGGCAGCCAGTCTAGACCTGAAGCCCTGAGCTGTTGAAGGGGTGTCTGTCCCTTACAGAGGAGGAAGGGGTCCTGCTCAGCCTTAGCCCTCCCTCAGCCCCAGGACAGGTGTTCAGGCAGTGCTACGTGGGAGTTGTGGGTAGAAAGCACTTCTGGTTTACTGCACAGTTACACAGAGGACATCGAACTTTGGCTAACTTGCTCTCACTCTGGTCTGGTGATGGCCAAGATAGCTCTTAAGAAATCTATTTAAAATACCTGTGTTATCTATTTACGGTTTTTTTTTTTTTCCTGAATACGCAAGTGTACATAGTATTACTGCAGTGCAAAGTCCTTGGCAATAACTATGTTGTGTATTATATTAAAAAAAAATTGGCGAATGCAAGCATCGTGGATTGCCCTGCTCTGGGGCGGTGAGGACATGCAGGACTCTGAGCGGTAAGGCTGAGGCAGCAGCCTGCACGTGCGGACTGGCTCCAGTGCCTCGCCCAGAGATGCCTGGCCTTCATCACAGGGACTCTCTGCACCCCGACTCCCACAGGCAGCGTCCACACTGCGGCTCCTCCACACTGACTGTGTTGGACTCTGTAACAGACTGACCGACCCTCTTGTCTGGCTGCTGCAGCTTGTCTGTAATGCCCTGACATGTTGCATTTTCCTCATTTGGATGAATAAAAATAAAAGCTTCTGTCTTCAGCAGCACTGGGCTGCACTTTTCTGTGCAGGGTCTGGCTATGATGAAAGGGTCAAGCGCACAGCCACCTCGACCCTCCAGCTCAGCACGTGAGGAAGGACCTTCCCTTCACTGCAGAGGGCCAGGCCTCAGCCCTACTCCTGTTTACAGTCCTTGAAACTGCTTCTCTGCTAATGATGCAAGTTTACGCTGCTAGAGCCTGACCCACAGCTGGCGCGGGGGGTGCTGAGCTGTGGCCACTGCCTTGATTTGGTGTCTGCCTCTCACACACCTGCCTCAGTCTTACTCTTGACCCGTTCCCCACCTGACACTAAGGCTTAGAGAGGTAAAGGCAGTGGCCTAAAGGAGAACCTCTAAATGGTGGCAACTTGGAAAAAAAAAAAAAAGCTCTTCCCACTGCTCCCCGTGAGGTTCTGCAGTCACTGCTCACCCCCGGAAGAATGACAAAGATGGCCTGGCAGCCCGGGCGGGGGGGGGGTGGTCTTGGGGGAACCAGGCCTGTGCTGCGCTCCAGGTGAGTGGACGAAGGCCGTGGGTGGGTGCATGGAAGGGAAGGGGGCCCAGCCCGCTGCTGCTCTCCTGGGGGCCCTGCTCCCACCCTCTCACCCGTGACCGTCACAAGGAACAGCCAGATGAGCTGAAACCAGGGTGACAGGAGGAGCACTGTTTGCCTGGCTTTGGGCCAGAGAAGGAGGAGGTGGTGGTACCTGGTAGAAAGCACTGAAATCCAAGATCTTGTCACCACAGGCAAGCCTTTCACCTTCAAATCTGGGGACAGCATCACTTAATAGGGCTGTTCCAACAACCGGAGGGAGAACACAGGGGAAGGGTCCAACTTAACAGGAGCACACGTAAGATAGAAGTGAGCGCTGAGGCCATGGCAGAGATGGAGAGGAACTCAGGAGGGAGACATGACCTTCCCACTGGAGGTCAGCATCCAAGGTCACGGCTTGGCTTGAACCCAGGGTTTTTGGTCCAGGTGTGTGTATGCGTGCGTGCTCAGTTGCCTCAGTTGTGTCCGACTCTTTGCGACCCCATGGACTGCAGCCCACCAGGCTCCTCTGTCCATGGGGATTCTCTAGGCAAAAATATTGGACTGAGTTACCACTGCCTGTTCCAGGGGATCTGCCCGACGCAGGGGTCAAACCCACACTGCAGGCAAAGTCCTTCCTGCTGAGCCACTTGGGAAGCCCCGGTGCACTTGTAGTGAAGTGGTACGAGTTTACCCTCACCTGCTGCCCGTGTGGTCATCTTAAAAGCAGCTGCCCTGCTGGGAAGGGCAGGGGTAGGCAGTGCTCAGTCCTTTTGTTCTGGAACTGAGCACCCCAGCCATTCTGAGCTCATCTGCCTGCTTCTCCTCACTCTCTAAATGAAGCTGAGGCGGCGGCCTGAATCCCAGGGTCAGAATCACGCATCTCTCTGAGCAAGTGAAGCACTACAGCCCTTCACACGTCCATCATCCAGATGAACCAAAAGGTCCGAGAGTCCAGGCAACTCCTCCCCTGGCACCTACTTACTCTTTCTGCACAGCTCCTGGGTGTGCGGGAGCATAGTCCTGTCCTTTCACACAGTTCAGAGCTGTGTGCTGTTCTGGGCTTAGTCCTAGAGGGTTTTTCTTTCCTTCACTCCCTGCATGGCACTCTTCTGCCACCGGGACTTGGGGTTCAGAACAGATGGAGACAGCACTCCTAGAGACTGGGCGGTGGGCCCCTCCTGCCTTTTGTTCCGAGCTGCCTTCACCCCGCAGAGAGCGAGCAGCCCCTGGAGATCTGCGCACGTTCAGCAGGGCCTGCTCAACGCAGCCTGTCTCATGTCTTGCAGTTGGGGAAGAAGTGCAGCCCTGGTCACACGGTCAGGACCAGGATGCCAGTTTTCCAACACGAAGTCTCACGGTCACTGCTCTTCCCACCATGGTTCCCTCCAACCACCCTCCTTTCCCCCGACTGACCTTCACAGCTTCTTGAAACCTACACTCTGCTTCAGCTCCCTGGGGTGCCGGGTCTGGCGCCTCCGCTGCACTCCACCACCTCTGCAGCTCCTCCCACTCTGAGCCCCAGCAGTTTCCCAGTCGCCAAAGCAACGGTGGGCCTTCGTCCAGTCCCACCCTCACCCAAGGTGGAGCTCCTTCATTCTCTCGGGATGACCCTGGTCACTTTTTTGGTCTGCCAAGGCTGACGGGCCAAGGGGGTGTCTTTCTCCTGACAGGGCACAGCTGCTGGGTGGACGATTTCTGCAAGCCCCTACCCTCCTCACACTGTGACCCTGGGGCCGGGAAAAGCCAGGGGCAGGCCAGCCCTTCTGGACTCTCGACCTGGTTGGCCAGCAATGTGGATCCCAGAAACGTGCCCTCTGGCCTTGAGCAGCAAAGGGCTCCCACCTGTCCTCCGGAGTGCCTGTGCCGGCCTCTGCAGAGCGCCTGCCGCAGCCCGGCCGCTTGCCAGGGACCAGGCGTGCATCAGGGCCGTGGAGAGGAGATGGGGCAGGGCTCACTCACCGCATTCCCTTCTCCGGGGCCTGCAGCTCAGCCTGCTTCATCCAGAGGCTGGTGTGGGGGTTGTGGAGGGCAGGTCAAGCAAGCAGGGGCCATCGGGTGGGGGGAGCACTGCTCTCTTCTTCCTCCTGCAGAGAAGTGGGTGAGGTGGTGAAGGACGGCCGGTCTGGGAGCCGCCTCCTGGGGGGCTGCAGCGTACGAAGACCAGCAGTGGTCGGAAGGACACTCCCGGAGAGGCTGGGTGCTGACCACGTCTGCCCCTCGGCTGCTTGCCCTGCATGTTCACATCCGGGGCCTGCAGTGCTCTTCCATCTGGGCCTGTCGATGCTTTCGTCTTTCAGGCCTTCCCACTCCCTCACCTCCGGTGAGACTTCCCTAAAGCTGGTCACGTCTCACCTGTCACCACAGCACTGTGTTTCTCCAGGATGGACAGTGCTCATGAGGAAGGTGCCGGCAGAGCACCCGGGGGACAAAGCCTGCGTCTTCTCCCCCCACCCCACCACCCCCCACGGGCCTGGCGCGCACGGCTGCTCAGTAAGTGAATGGACGAACGGGGAGGCGCTGCCCGCTGCTCACACACACCCGTCAGCCCACAGTGTGGCGGGCGGGGGGCGAAGTGGGCAAGAGCACGTAACGATAAAACTGGTTTTTACAAAGCGATGCTGTTTGTACCAAAATATTTAATGAATATGCTGTTAAAATAAAACCAACAAAAGAAACAGTAATACAATTTTACTGGTTTATATTTCAGTTCATAAAGTTGACACAGTGAAACTACCCTAGCACAACGTCCACACACCTAGTTTTAGATGGGCTTATAGCGGTTTCGGTAACTGAACAAGAACGACACAGAGAGCTGTGGGGGGCGGTTTGGGGGATCAGGGGTTGCCGCTCATTACCTCCCTTATCACCGATGACCTCAGCAAGTGTTAATATAGCCAACAGGAAAAGAGAGAAAACAACCCAAGTGTCTTTATATACAAACCAGTGCCTCTTGTAACCAGCTACCTCCACACTGCGCGCAGAGAAGACGGCAGAATCATCCGCGAGACAGCCTGTCAGCGTTATCACTATATAAATTAAAAGTCTAAAGTTATTTTTTAAAAAAAGGTGCTAAAACCCCTGTTCTACAGTTTTGAAGTGAGAACTTGCAGCCCTTCTGAGGAGCAAGGCTTGCGCTGGCCTCACCCCAGGGAGGGCCCAGGCAGGCAGGGACACAGGCCAGTCGGACGTGGGCCTCTTGGCATGTGTGTCTGCACAGCCTTACATTCACACACACTCTCTCTCTCTCACACACACACACACACACATACAGAGCTCAGAGTCTTTCTCACTTGTACAACCTGTTGTGCAAAAACACTAGGAACCTTGAAGTGAAGGTGCTCTTCACAGCTCTCGCGACAGCAGGGTGGAGTGCAGAGCCCGACAAACCTTGAGTGAAGTAAGTGCCCAAATAACCACATAATTAACTTGTGCAGATCAGTCCTGGTCTGGGATTTAAACACTGTCAGTTGGGTGCATTGGGAAAAAGATATTTATACACACACACAGACACACACACACACAGACACACACACACACACAGACACATTAAGCAAAATAAGATTTGTCCACGTTATGATTAATCCAGCCTCACAGCCGATCGAGTCACCCACCCCAGCACTGTGGAGTCATTTGGCAGCTAACAATAAAAACAACAGAAACTATGAGAGTTGCATAGAATTGATCAGAAACATGAATAATGCCAAACCAAAAACCTGTGCATTGTAGAGTTTAACAAAACTAGGTGGCTTCAACTACAACCATGAAACCCTCCTATTTAAACAAAGTGCTTCTCCATGTCTACCCGGAGGACCCTCTGCAGCGCTGGAGCAGACACTTGCGTTACTGATCCCCTGCCCTACGTCCCCCTGTATATATATATATATTTATATATATATATATATATTTGTATGTGTGTGTGTATTAAAAAAAAAAAAAAAAAGGTTTAGAAAAAAACCAACAGCCTGAAGATCCCCAAACTCTGATAACGTCACCTTGGACGCTGGGCTGGGAACAAGCTGACCTAATGGGAAGAGGCCGGAGGTCACACAGAGGAATGACGTTCAGAGAGTCCAGAGCGGCAGGCGAGTCAGCGGGCCTGTTAGTATCAGCAGTGAGGAGGGCCTCACGGGCTCTGGTCCACAGTGACCTCCCTCCCGACAGGCTTCTATGGATCTGACTTAGGGACATTCTGTCCTGGGACATGTCACAGAATCACACATCTGGCCAAAGAAGGCAACAAAAGGTGTCATGTTTTCTGAAGGGTCTGGAGGCAGCAGCTGCTCTCAGCAAGTCTCTTTCCCTTGAACCCCGGTTGCCGTCTTTATGGAGCTCAGTGTTCGGTTAAACCACGTCTTCTTGGCTGCCTGGACCTCGTTGAGGGCAAGGCCTAAATGGTGCTCCAAGTCCTGGAAGAGCAACAGTGGACGTGAGGATGCTGGTCTCCTGTGCAAATGGCACTGCCTCCCCAGAGCTGAGCCAAGGCAGCGAGTGTAGTCTGTCTCCTGAGACACCTATGGAATCCGCACCACCCCCCAACCCCCCCAGTTCTCAAAACTGGCACAGAAAGATCTGGAGGGCCTAAAGCTTTGGGACCTTTCCTAGTTAAGACCTCATCTTTTTATTGAAACAGCCTCCCATCTGAGCATCTCACCCTCCATCTATCGACCCACTGCACACCAGTAGTCAGGCCGAACGCTCTAGCTAAGAATGCATCATTGATTTCCAGCAAGCACCTTAGACGTCTAGACCTGCTAGCAAGACATGTGAGATGCTTCACTATCTGGGCAGGCCCACTGTGCTCCCTCTGTGCTGCTGGACATGCCATGCCCTCGGCTGGCTCAGTGTTCCTCCCCTTCACCAGCTGCAACCTCTCTTCACTCTCTGATCACAGACCTTGCCCTTGGTGAGGTCCTTCCTAATTATCCCGGACAGTCACCCAAGCCACATCTTAGCTCTGCAGCGCCAGCACCTGAAACAGGGCCTGGGCAAGCAGGTGTCCAGGTGGTGGATGCGACAGGAAGACCAGATCTTCAGCTTCGGCCCTAAACTTGGTTTCCTCCACGCTCGGTGCTCAGCACCTACTCTGCGCTCAGCACGGTGCTGACGGAACTAGTCGTGGAGTGTAAAGATGACCAAAATAAGTCCCAGTTTCTTCAGGAAAGGAGGCTCAGATAAAGGAGGTAATAAGTCCTAAAGCACAAAGCTGGTTAAGTGACAGGAGCTGGGACATAAAAGCTGGTATTGCGAAGCCCTCAGACACCGTGCTGAGCCCCTTCTGTGCATTATCTTTTTTAGTCTTCAAAGCAAACGATCAGAGTGACCCTCATCACCTCCACTGGCAGATGAGGAACCTGAAGTATGAGGAGGTTACTAACCCAACGTCAAAGAGTTCGGTAGTGCAGCTGCAATTTCAAATCATGTGTTCTCTCCTCCACCAGAAGGATTCCAAGTTTGATGGATAATTCTCATTATGAGAAAGCCCAATTCTTAGGACAGGCTAAATACTAATTAAATGTCCTCTAGTAAATAACAAGTAACAGGCTTCTTCCCAGGAGGATTATGGTCAAAGTTTAAAAGGGAAAAAACCCCCAAACCATCAATATCATTTCTGGGGTTTCTAGCCCCAGAAAATCATACCCTCATGCAGGTCTGGGCCACCCCGCATCAGGGGCAAAGGGCTGCCTGGGAATCGGAGGCTGCGACTGTTACCTGGATCTTACACTCTGCTTCCACCAGCTGCAGCTTGGTCTGTGCCAGTTCCAGCTCCATCTCTCTTAGCTGGTTCTTGAGTGTTTCCTTCTCCTCATCTGTATCCTCATCCACATCTTCCTTAGCGGAGCCCGTGCCCTTTACGCGCCCTTCTTTGTTGAAAAACTCCCGGCAGCGTTCACAGTCATCTACTTTTTGCTGAAATTGAAGGTCAGATGTGAAGAGACAAAGACGACGTGAAGGTCTGAGCATCTCCTTTCTGGGGAGTCTGGCTGAGCACTACAGCTTCTGAAAAACTATGTTCTTTTTGTAAATTGTTAGATGACCTACTGGAAAAATCACCTGGCGTTACACAGCAAAAGCAACACAAATATTCTTATGTCTTGATCCAGTCATTTTAAGTCTAGGAACCTTAGCTAAAAAAATGAAAAAGGAGCGACTAGATAAAGATTTATGTACAAGGAATTTCACTGCAGAATTAGAGAGACAAAAAAGGGGTGGGGAGATAAACTGTCCAGCTCCTGGGAGAAATTACATAGGATGTGCTGTATTTATACAAGGAAGCATGCACCCTTGAAAAAGTTTTTGAGGAATTTTTCATAATTTGGTAAAAATGTTATGGAGCTGGGTGAACTAGGACATGAAAATGTCTTTAAAGCATAGTTACAAATACATACCACATTTCATGAAAATAAGATAGCAATGACTGTAAGAAACATCATTTCATTTTCCTCTAAGAAAATATTCTGCCAGTGAAACCACAAAAACTATTGGTTATAAAATGTGTCCCACCTTCAGATGTATATTTGAAAAAAATGTGTTTATCTTAGACTGAAAGAAAATTTGTATGTTAGAGGAAATACAAACATTGAAAGAATGTTAATGGTGATGTAGTCTGTGGGTAGTAAGATTATAAGGCTTTCCGCCCCCCTCCTTTATTCGGATTTTCCATTTTCTTCAATGAACACTATTAGTTTTAAAATCAGAAAATGAATTTTGCTTAAAAAAATAGGTACTGCTGGTTAAACATTGCTTATGATAGAGGCCAACTATCATCTTGTTCCAGGTAAAATGTCGTTTCTTGCAGACATGACCATGAACTCTCCCACATTTCTGTCCACCCAGTTGTAAATATGTAAGTAAAGTATCTTTCAGTGAATTAGTCATCTTAGTAAAAGTTGACAAGTAGTCTAACAATAAAGAAAGAAAACATCAAGGTAAAAAAACTCTGAAACTGGCAACAATTAAAAACTCCCGTTCTCACTGTATCAGGGTCCATTATAGTAGGAGGCAGATGTCCCCACGCTACAGAAAAATGTGGGGAGTGGTCCCCACGGTACAGAAAACCATGGGGAGTGGCCTGGCCTCTGCGGCCCGCACCCTCAAGTGAAACCTGCTGCTCGCAGGACCCTTCCGCCTCAGCGAGGCACTGCAGGAGTCACAGACAGCACCTCAAGTCTCGGGGCTCCTGCATTTCGTCTTTTTACAAGTCAAGGTATCCAGAGGAGGAGGATGTACAAATTTATGAAGAAAAGGGACACTTGTACCTTGAGGTCTAAAGTCAGAACTCTCCTGGTCTGACCTGCGTCCCCCACCCAATGCAAAGAGGCAGAACACGAGCTGTCAGTTGCTGAGCCAGGTCCCGACAGCTGCCTTGTCAGGCACACATCAGCTTCTCTCACTTTTGAAATCCAAGCAGAATAGCCCCCTCTCAAAACGTTTTGTGCTGAATATAGCCATTAAATGAACTAGGGGGGATAAAATCTCTTTGCTAAATGAAGACTTACCCGAATTTTCTCAATCTCCACTTTATTAGCAGTCTGCTGCTTCTCCAATCTTTCACTCAACTGAGAACAAATCTAAGGAAACAAAGACAGTATTCAAATGACAGTCTCTTCAGCAGTGTCGTAATCTGCAGAGTCTGGGCTCGCGGTGAATTCTACAGTGGAGGCTGGACCATGAATAAGACAGTACTGAGTGGGAGGAGGGCAGATGACAGGCGGGCAGAGGGTCCTCTGGCCCTATCACCTTCACATCCATCGGCCCAGGACCCGCGAGAAGCTGTCAGCGCCACACTCGATGGTCAACGTTACAGACACACCAGACTCTGGAGCCAGCAAGAGATCCCAGGACAGAACGCACAAGGCCAACTCAGTTATGTTGTCAGAATGGACCAGCTGGGGACAGATGGTTCCACATCACAGGACCACACGTGAGCAGCCGGAGTCTGAGGTGCTCCCAAGAACCAGGGTGGCCTCCAGGGATTACGTGCCTGCTTGTGTGAGGGACCTATGGCAGGGGCTCCACAAACATAATCTCTGGACTCCTCACAACAGTTCTCCGGGAGAGTCCCCCTATTTTACAGCTGGGAGTCAGCACGGAACTCATCAGAAGCACAGGGACTCTGCAGGGCCAGAGGCCGAGTGGGGACACGTGGGGGTGAGCAGAGGAAACCCCTCACGCAGCAAGCACAGCACCCCGAGCACGTGGCCCACTTCTGGGGCAGACCCACCTGCTTGTAGTCGCCAATGATGGAGCTGTTTTTTTTAATCTCGGATTCGGCCTTGTCGAGCTCCCGCCGGCACATCTCTTTTAACTGCACACAGTAAGAAAAGCACAGGTGACTGACGGCTGAGGGGGACAGACGGGAGCTGTGTCACGCTGCGCGGACCCCACAGTCCCAGGGGGGTGCTCCGTCTGCTCCCCTCTCTCTCAGCAGTACGAACCCTACTCCTGATGCTGGGAGAGAAGCCAGAACATCCGACAACATCAAACCCTGCTTCAGGTGGGGCTCTGGCTGAAGTCCCTGCTGTCGGTGCAGCCCACACTGGGACCCTGAGCAGAGCAAACGTCTAGGAAAAGCTGACGGCGCTCCTTCAGCGCCTCGGGGGTTACGTGGGACCTGCCCGTCACCTCTCACCTCGGGCCGCCTGACTGAGATGAGAAGCGGGCGGACAGTGAAACAGAAGCAGCCTGCCCAGGGCGCAGACCCGAAGCTCTTCAGGGGCTGTGCTGAGGACAAGCCTCCCAGAGCTGGCTCTGTGGGGAGGAAGCTGTGGACAGGGCAAGTAGGGCAGGAGCCACACACCATGAAACGTCTGCTTTCCTTCCGAAGAAATGTGAACTTTTCTGGTCACACTCAGATGCTGACACACAGGAACGTCTGCCCCAGTGAAAGGGTGGGCTCTGCCTGTCTCCTCCTACATTTTAATTATTAAGAACCACTATGTTGCTTTATCCAGTAAATAAAAAAGGCCTTTGGAGAGAAACTCAAGCCAGTTGTCCACAGAGTTCTCCAAGGCCAATAGGAAGCCAGCAGTGAAATCCCAGCTCTCAAGCATCTGCAAGACACAGAGGAGTGTGGGAGAGGCGAAGCTCCCCGTACCTGAGCAGACTCTTCTTCCAGCCTTCTTTTCTCTTCCTCTGCATCAATCAACTTCTGTTTGGTCATAAGCAGCTCCTTGTTCAGTGCATCTGCCTTTTCCTCAGCCTGAAACGTTTGAGAGATGCTGTTACAGAAGTGAGAACTGAAAAGGGTCTGAATTACGCAGCATAGGCCAACTTTAGGATGATGAGGAAACTGATCCAGAGAGGGGCTGTGATACGCTCAAGGTCACACCGAGAGGACACTTGTGCGTAAGTGCCAGGCCGTCTCCCGCCCAACGCTGCGCAGGGCAGTGGCTAGGAGCTGGCCTTTTGCATCAGACAGCCTGGCCTCGACTCCCATCACTCCGTGACTGTGTGCCACTAGGAGGAGTCACAGAGAACCTGCCGGAGCTTCAGAATCTTCATCTGAGGAAAGGCGTGGAAAGGATTCTGCACAGTTCTGCTAACATGTAGCAGACACTCAATAAAAGACAGTCACCATTATTATGAAGACTCAGAATTCTGGTTTTCTTCTCTGAACTCTCAGTATTGTCTCTGCTTCATCAAACACGTTCTGCATTTTGCTATCGTTCTCATCTGACAAAGGCAGGCACCTCCTTCCTGGCACTCTCCTTTTCTTATCTGAAATGGCCATCTTCCACCCTAGTTTTTTCTATGGGTCCAAGTGAAAATGATACACCTGTACCTGCCCCACAGAGTCCATTACCCTTGAGTGTCCAATGGTAACTGAAGAATGAGAGACTGCAGCATGTGAGAAGGCAGGCAAAGAAATGAGGCAGAAGCTAGATATAGCGCGTCTTTGCAAGCTCCTCACATGCAGCTTCCTTTGACAATGGATGGTGGTTCCCTGAATTTCAACAGTTATGTCTGAGGTCACAGAGTTAAGTGTGTAAGAGTCCCTGCTTCTGCTACCACATCACTTCCTCAGACACGTATTCTTTGGGAGGCATAGGTCCCAGGGGGCTGTGGGCTGAGGCCTTAAGTGGAGAATCGAGAATGGCACACCATGCAAGTCAAAAAGCCATTCAGTTCAGTTGCCTAGTTGTGTCTGACTCTTTGTGACTCCATGGACTGCAGCATACCAGGCTTCCTGTCCATCACCAACTCCTGGAGCTCACTCAAACTCATGTCCATCAAGTTGGTGATGCCATCCAACCATCTCATCCTCTGTTGTCCCCTTCTCCTCCTGCTTTCAATCTTTCCCAGCATCAGGGTCTTTACCAATGAGTCAGCTCTTCGCATCAGGTGGCCAAAGTACTGGAGTTTCAGCTTCAGCATCAGTCCTTCCAATGGATATTCAGGACTGATTTCCTTTAGGATTGACTGGCTTGACCTCCTTGCAGTCCAAGGGACTCTCAAGAGTCTTCTCCAACACCACAGCTCAAAAGCATCAATTCTTTGGCACTCAGCTTTCTTTATAGTCCAACTCTCACATCCATACATGACTACTGGAAAAACCATAGCTTTGACTAGATGGACCTTTGTTGGCAAAGTAATGTCTCTGCTTTTTAATATGCTGTCTAGGTTGGTCATAGTTTTTCTTCCATGAGTAAGCATCTTTTAATTTCATGGCTGCAGTCACCATCTGCAGTGATTTTGGAGCCCAAGAAAATAAAAGTCTGTCACTGTTTCCCTTGTTTCCCCATCAATTTACCATGAAGTGATGGGACTGGATGCCATGATCTTTTGTTTTTTGAATGTTGAGTTTTAAGCCAGCTTTCTCACTGTCCTCTTTCACTTTCATCAAGAGGCTCTTCAGTTCCTCTTCACTTTCTACCATATGGGTGGTATCATCTGCATATCTGAGGTTACTGATATTTCTCCTGGCAATCTTGATTCCAACTTGTGCTTCATCCAGCTTGCCATTTTGCATGATGTACTCTGCATATAAGTTAAATAAGCAAGGTGACAATACACAGCCTTGACGTACTCCTTTCCCTCTTTGGAACTGGTCTGTTGTTTCATGTTCAGTTCCAACTGTTGCTTCTTGACCTGCATACAGATTTCTCAGGAGGCAACAAGGTGGTCTGGTATTCCCATCTCTTGATGAATTTTCCAGTTTGTTGTGACCCACACAGTCAAGGACTTTGATGCAGTCAATAAAGCAGAAATAGATGTTTTTCTGGAACTCTCTTTCTTTTTTGATGATCCAGCAGATGTTGGCAATTTGATCTCTGGTTCCTCTGCCTTTTACAAGTCTAGCTTGAACATTTGAAGGTTCTCGGTTCACGTACTGTTGGAGCCTCACTTGAAGAATTTTGAGCATTACTTTGCCACCATGTGAGATGAGTGCAATTGTGCGGTAGCTTGAGCATTCTTTGGCATTGCCTTTCTTAGGGACTGGAATGAAAACTGACCTTTTCCAGTCCTGTGGCCACTGCTGAGTTTTCCAAATTTGCTGGCATATTCAGTACAGCACTTTCACAGCATCATCTTTAAGGATTTGAAATAGTTCAACTGGAATTCCATCACCTCCAGTAGTTTTGCTCATAGTGATGCTACCTAAGGCCCACTTGACTTCGCATTCCAGAATGTCTGGCTCTAGGTGAGTGATCACACCATCGTGATTATCTGGGTCATGAAGATCTCTTTTGTATAGTTCTTCTGTGTATTCTTGCCACTTCTTCTTAATATCTTCTGCTTCTCTTAGGTCTATACCATTTCTGTCCTTTTTTGTGCCCATCTTTGCATGAAATGTTCCCTTGGTATCTCTAATTTTCTTGAAGTGATCTCTAGTCTTTACCATTCTATTGTCTTCCTCTATTTCTAAGCCATTAGTTACTGGCAAATTGCACATACCTGTGATTAAATGGGGTCCTGGATTAAGCCTGTCCTTGCTAGGGAGTGGCTTATCTTCTCCTCCAGCTCAAACCCAAGCAGCAACCGAGAGGGAAATGAGACTCAAACAACAGAGGAAATAATATGGAGAATGAAGTCCTGTTAAAGACTTTGTTTTCATTGAATCAAGAGAACATCCTGTCACCTCTCCCTCTCGGACCTGGGTAAAGCCTCTGAGCAGTAACCTGTAGCACATATATACATTCTCTCAGTTACTCATCATCACTCCCATGGGAGGTTAAGACTGATTCTAACAAGTATGGGACAGCTGGCTCATGAAGGGGGTCTTCTAACCCAAGAGTCTTCCTTCCCCACCCTGACTCCCAAATTTAGAAAAACGTTAGAAGGGCAAGTGATTCCCCCAAGCTCGCACAGCGGTGGGGCAGAGCTGGAGGCCATGTTTCAGGAGCTGGCGTGCTGTGCTGCGCCCCCTCAAGGGGAAAGTGCACACAGGCCCCTGGGGGGCGGACGGCAGTCCTCCGAGCGCGCCACACTCGCTGCACTGTCACTGCTTACACAAGCGCGTGAGGAGAGAACATGTGGGATAAACACAAATCCGCCACTTCTGGTCATGGACGACTAACCAGGACCAGACTCACCCTCCCCCTGTAAACAAAACACTGGACAAAATATACAAAGCTACCGTCTACTGACCCTGAAAACCAACGCAGAACTGTGGCTCCTGGGAGAAAGGAAACAAGCAAGGTTCTACTGCCACTCTGGGTTTCTGCCTCAGGGCATATTCTGGACCAAGGAGCAGGGTGAGGGGTTCCACACAGAGCATGCCTTAAAAACAAAGGGTTACGGAGACAGAGCCAGGGGCTGAGAGAGGCTGTGGCAACTGAAAGTTGTGGGCGAGAGCTCTGGAGGTGAGAGAGCTCCAGAACCACTGAGAGGGCGGCAGAAGAGAGAACACGAAATCATGAGAATACCCAATTAAACCAAAGAAGGCAGAAAAGGGGGAAAAAAGAAAGAAAAAGCAAATACAACAAATGGAGAACAAACAGCAGGGTGGTAGACTTAAATCTACCATATAAATACTTACATTAAATGTAACTGGTCTAAACATTCCAATTAAAAGGAGATTGTCAGACTGAATTTGAAAAAGCAAGATCCAACTATATGCTGGTGACAAAATCCCATTTTATTTTATTTTAACATTTGAATAGAAAATTTATTACTTTCATTTTCCAAGTGTTTTCTTTTTCTATCGGGGAAAAAAAAAGAAATCTTAAGGACAGTTGTCACTTGCTGCCAAATTGAGGGTAGTCTTTCTCCGGTGGTTTAGTCGCTAAGTCATGTCTGACTCTTGCAACCCCATGGACTGTAGCCTGCCAGGCTCCTCTGTCCATGGGATTCTCCAGGCAAGAATACTGGAATGGGTTGCCATTTCCTTCTCCGGGAAAATCCCATTTTAAATATAAAGACATAGATATATTAAAAAAAAAAAGAATGGAAAAGGATGTACCATGCAATACTATGAAGACTAGAATGGCTATATTAATATCAGACAAAGTAGATTTCAGAACAAATCAATGACAAACAGGGACATTACATAACACCAAGAGTCCCTCCTTGAAACTTGAAATGTAGTCATAAAGTCAAATTACAAGAAACAAAAACTGACATAACTGAAAGGAGAAATAGATTAGGGCACAGAGTTACACATTTCCTCACTGTTCTCTCAGTAAGTGACAGAATAAAGAGAAAAGCGGCAAGTCTACGGAAGATTTATCAACAGTGAATCAACTTGATCAAAGTGATGTTTATACAACACTCCACCTACAACAACAGGATATACGTACTTTCCAAGAACATGTGGTACATTCACCCAAACGGATCATGGAAAGTCCTAAAATAAGCATAAATATGCTTTTCTTGTCGTTGTTCACTCATTAAGTCCTGTCTGACTTTTTGTGACCTTAAGGACTGCAGCATGCCAGGCTCCTACGTACTCTGCTATCTCCCAGAGTCAGCTCAAATTCATGTTCATTGAGTTGGTAATGCTATCCGACCATCTTATCCTCTGTCACCCCTTCTCGTGCCCTAAATCTTTCCCAGCATCGGGGTCTTTTCCAATGAGTCGGTTCTTTGCATCAGGTGGCCAAAGTAATAGAGCTTCAGCAACAGTCCTTCTAATGAATATTCAGAGTTGATTTCCTTTAGGATTGTCTGGTTTGATCTCCTTGCTGTCAAGGAACTCTCAAGAGTCTTTTCTCTGGCACCACAATTTGAAAGCAAGAATTCTTCAGCACTCAACCTTCTTTATGGTCCAACTCTCACATTCGCGCATGACTACTGGAAAAACCACAGCTGTGACTATAAGGACCTTTGTTGGCAAAGTGATGTCTCTGCTTTTTAATACACTGTCTAGATTTGTCATGGCTTTTCCCCCAGGGATACGGGTACCCACTCCAGTATCCTTGCCCAGAGGAGCCTGGTGGGCTACAGTCCACGGGACTGCAAAGAGTTGGACATGACTGAATGGCTAACACTTTCACTTCCTTCCAAGGAGCAAGCAGTTTCTAATTTCTTGGCTGTAGTCACTGTCTGCAGGGATTTTGGAGCCCAAGAAAATAAAATGTGCCACTGCTTCCACTTTTTCCCCTTATATTTGCTATGAAGTGATGGAACCGGATGCCATGATCTTAGTTTTTTGACTGTTGAGTTTCAAGCCAGCTTTTCCACTGTCCTTTTTCACCCTCAAGAAGCTCTTTAGTTCCTCTTCACTTTCTGCCATTAGAGTGGTACCATCTACATATCTGAGGTTGTTGATATTTCTCCTGGCAATTTTGATTCCAGCTTGTGATTCATCCAGCCTGGCATTTCACCTGATGTACTCTGCATATAATTTAAATAAACAGGGAGACAATATACAGCCTTGTTGTATTCCTTTTGAACCAGTCAGTTGTTTCATGTCCAGTTCTAACTGTTACTTCTCGACCTGCATATAGGTTTGTCATGAGACAGGTAAGGTGGTCTGGTACTCACTCCCATTTCTAAGAATTTCCCAGTTTGTTGTGACCCACAGACCCGCAGACCCTGGTATAGCAGAGTCAAAGGCTTTAGCATAGTCAATGAAGTAAAAGTAGCTGTTTTTTTCTGGAATTCCCTTGCTCTCTCCATGATCCAACAAATGTTAGCAATTTGATCTCTGGTTCCTCTGCCTTTTCTAAACCCAGTCTGTACATCTCGAAGTTCTTGGTTCATGTATTGCTGAGCCTAGCTTGAAGGATTTTGAGCATAACCTTGCTAGCATGTGAAATGAGCACAATTATACAGTAGTTTGAACATTCGTTGGCAAAAGTATGCTTTAAAAGTATTAAAATCAGGAAAAGTATGTACCCTGATGACAAATGAATTAAATCAGAAATCAACAAACAGAAAAATTTCTGGGATAAATCCCTAATAGTTAAGAAATTAAACAACACACTATTAATTAACTCAGAGATCAAAGAAATCACAAGAATTGAATGAAAAGAAAAACACAACACATCAGAATGTGAGATATAGCTGAAATAGTGCTTCAGGGAGACTTCTAACTTTGTATACTTATTTTTAAAAAGACTAAAGGTCCAAATCAATGACTAAGTTTCCTCTTTAAGAAGCTACAAAAAGAGCAGGTTAAACCAAAAGAAAAGGAGAAGGAGATAATAAAAAGCAGGAATCAATAAGACAAAAAGAAAAAAAGTCAACAAAACCAAAAGCTGGGTTTTAAAGAGATCAACACAACTGATATACTTCTAGTTAGATAAGGAAAAAAGACAAAAGACACAAATTACCCATATCAGGAATAAAAGAGAGAAGGCTTCAACAGATCCTATAAACATCAAAAGAATGAGGGAATATCAATGATTTTTTATGCCAATACATTTGACAACTAAGATGAAATGGATAAATCACTTGAAAGGCACAAATTACAAGGATCTAGACCTGAAGATTTAGAAAATCTGAATAGCTCTGTGTCTGAAAACATACTGAAATTATAATTAAATAATTTCCGGTTAAGAAAACTCCAGGCTCATGTGCCCTCACTAGGATATTAAAGATTCAATGAACAATCCCACATAAAATCCTTAAAAAAAAAGAAGGGAACACTTCCCAGTTCACTTTAGAAGGCCAGCATTTCCCTGATATCAAACCCATATTTAAACATTAATGAAACTCTATAGACAAATATTCCTCTGGAACACAAAAATCTTTAATACAAATAAAAATCTTAAAAAAAAGAAAACCCCAAGTTTCACAGGAATGCAGAGTTTATGTACAGTGAAAAACAGCAAATAATCACCTCAACGGATGCAGGAAGAGAATTTAACCAAATTCAACACCCACTCATGATAACAACTTTCAGCAAATAGGAAGAAAGGAGAACTTCCTCAGCTGATCTACAGAAAACCTGGAGCTACATCTGGAACAAGGCCCACGCTCACATCCAACACTGTTCCAAGGTCCTCGTCAGTGCAGGAAGGCAAGGGGAAAAAGGAAGTAAACCTGTCTTTATTCAGAGGTGATGTGATTATGTATGTGGAAAATCTAAGAGAAGCAAGAATGCTACTAGAATAAGTGAATTTAGCAAGGTCACAGGATACAAAGTAATCAACTGTATTTGTAGAGACTAGCAATAGGAAAATTCAATGAAGAAAACGATGCCCGTAATAACAGATCAAACTATGTGCACATCTTGTAAACAGAAACAAAAAAAGATCTAAATTAATGAAATCTGTACCATAATCATGGACTGGAAGGTTCAAGGATTGTTAGATGTTAGTACTCCCCAAGCTGATTTATAGATTCAACACAACCCCATTCAAAATCCCAGAAGGCTTTTATTTTTATAAGTTGAGAAACTGATTCTATTATGTATATATAAATGCAACTTACTTACAACAGCCAAACTATTTAAAAAAAAAACCAAAACACAAAGTTGGAGGATTCACATGACCTGATCTGAAGATTGGTAACGTTGCAGTAATTAAAACAGTGTGGTACTGGCATAAGGACAGACATATACATCAGTGGAACAATATAGAATCAAGGAGACCCATACATACAGGGTCAATCTTCTTTTGATAGAGGCCAAAGTAATTCAATGGGGAAAGCTTAGCAACTTGCTCAAGGTCAGAGAACTACAATGCAGGGGAGCCAGAATTCAAATCCCAGCAGGTTTGCTACTGAGTCTGTTTCCATCGCTCTCACATTATGTGGTCTCAGTGCAGAGAGCAGCATGCAGGAGAGGACGCAGACGGGGCCTTACACAGGTTCCCTCTCAGTCTCGAGCACCAATGTCAGGACCCATTTCATAGAGGAGAACGCTTGGATGGGGTCACCTAGAGACTCCGTGGCTGACTGGGGATTTCTCCACAGCTGCTGTATGATGGACAAGTCACAGAAGTAACAGGTGAGGAATAACAAAAATGACATAAAATTAACTGGAAATACAATGAGGGTTCTGGAAATCCTATAAAGCCACAAACCAGAGCTTTTCTCTGGGATGCAGAAAGGGAAGTATGAAAAGGCATGAAGTTGTTCTTTCAAACATCTAACACCCTGAAGTCAAATAATGGTGAAAAGACCTCACATTCTTCACTTCAGAACCTAGCTTATTTTCAGTGATGATCCAACAGAAATGAGAGAAAACTAACTTGGAAAGAGACTCAATGTTTAGTGCAAAAACATCTATCTTCTCAGCACTGGTGTTTGTTGGACATGGGACCCCAGTTTGCTATTTCTGAGCCGGAGAGGCAGCAGGGGTCCTGCTCCTCTGAGCCAAGAGTGTCAGGCCAGCTGGGTTTCAATCTAAGGGCTCTGCCACTCATTAACACTGGGACTCTGTAAGACATTTAGCCTCTTCTGGCCTCCTCAGTGAAACTGTATCCCTTGCACAAGGGTTGCCTGGAGGGTGTAACATTAAGTACAAAGCACTATGCAGCACCTAGAACTCCTTAAGGGTTTAGGAAATGTTCTGAAAGATGTCAGTATATTTTTGGTGTAGTTATGACATCAAACAACAGCTTCTTGTTTCATATTTACTTTGGAGGCAGTGTGGCATCACAGATAAAGCCTGGGCATCCCAATCAGATGCACCTGGGATATATTCCTTGCTCTGCTTCTTCCTGGGTGCCTTCCTCTCTCTGAGTCTCAAGTTTCATGACTCTTTAAAAAAAAAAAAAAAATCCTCAGGGACTTCCCTAGTGATCCAGTGGTTAAGAATCCACCTGCCAATGCAGGGGACAAGGGTTCAATCCCTGGTCTGGGAAGGTCCCACATGCCCTGGGGCAACTAAGCCCACATGCCACAACTATTGAAGCCTATGTGCTCTAGAGCCCATGTTCCACAAAAGAAGCCTGCACGCCACAACTAGAGAAAGCCTATACACTGCAATGAAGACCCAGCACAGCCAAAAAAATATAAATCCTGATCCATAAATGGGGCTCATGTTACAAGGCTGAGGAAAGGATAAGAGATATCAGTTTAGCAAAGTGCTTATCATAGGGCCTGTCACACAGAGCATCACAGAATAAATAGGAATTCACCTTTTTTTTTTTTTTTAAACTATTTCTCACTTCTGAGTCAGGAATGTAACCCAGTTCTTTGACTACTAAGTCAGGTGAAAACAACTTAAATAAAGGGTTCACCTCTTTAGAGGCAGGCTTCAAGAACCTAAGAAGTCTGATGTACTCTAAACTAGTGGAACATCATCAATGTTACTTCTGGGCCCATCAGAATGGCAAATGCAACAGCGCAAACTAAAAATCTACCTGAAATTTTACCTTAAGTTGACTCTTAATTTCACTGTAGAACACAAAGCTCTGGTACAGGACCCATTTCCTTTTCTTTTTCACCTCCTTCCTGCATGACCTACTGTGGCTATAAGAGCCATCACAAGTGTACACTGTGACTTCTGCTTCAGCAACTCAATGGACAGCTCAATGGACACCCACCTCCCCCAGCTCCCTTGGCAGAAAATGCCCAAATAGTGAGGGAATGACTCACAAAAAACAGAAGCTGGGAACCCGCACCACAGGACGGGATGCCAACCTCAGGAGCATACTGGGGCAAACCAAAAAGCAGCAAGATCGCCAGGTTCTGGTTACTGGGAGCTAATGACCTTGCAACACCCTCCCTGGATAAACTAGAAAAAGGAGTGTAACCAGTTACCTGCAGCTATTTATAGCTGACTACCAGACAAGCAGAGGGAACAACACTGTGTAATTCCCACTGTACCCTGGGAAACAGTCATTATTCCACCTCCCCCACTTTACTAGAAAGGAGAGCAGCTGATGTTAGATTCAGATCCATTCAAAATTTCACTCCATATTCTATTTCCAAAGAGAAGTAATATGAACCAGTAGATACCACCATCTCTTTCTCTTCATCTGATGGGTGAACCACTTAGAGAATCTAATGAAAGCATAGACTGCTGAAGAAATGCAGTAGCACACAGGATTTTCATACATGTTTGGTGGCTGTCAAGACCTTGTGAAGTTCATATATCCTATGGGTTCAACATATTATGTCAGTTCCTTATAAACCCTCAACAGCCTAAGCCTGTCTCTAGAAAAATCAATGAGCAGAAAAGTGACAGGAAAATCTAAGTCAGGTGCTGCCAAACTTTGTCCAAGTGCCAAATCCAGCCTGCCACCTATTCTCCTAAATAAAGTTTTACTGGAACACCGCCATGCTCATCTGTTTGTTTACTGTCTGTGGCTCCCTTCCGTGACAATGGCAGAGTTACATAATTGCAACAGAGACCATATGGCCCACCAAGTCACATCTGTCTTTTTACAGAAAAAGTCTGCCAACGTCTGACCTCAACCACGAACGAGAGACTGCACTATGGGAAGCCTAGTATAGAAAGTGGACGACACCCTGCCAGGAATACCATCAGCTCAAAGTTTTTAAGATCAGGAGAAGCAAAGAAAAACAGAACATCTGCCAGCAGAGATTCCTGATGAAGTCACAAGCTGTGGAGGCACTGGGCTTTATTACAGTTGGCAATGATTAGGCAAAAGGCACATGGTATGCAGGATGACAAACTCTGTTTTGTCTTAAGGGTAAGTTAAGGAAATTACAGTGATTAAATGCTACTGACGACTGTAACAACGTAAGAATCAGCCGAAGAGGTCTTTCAATCAATGTCTGGAGAGGTGTCAGGGACTGTATGTATAATGAGAGAAGAGTGTAGAACGGAGGACTTAATGAGATCATCGATGACCCCTGAAGAAAAGGAAGGAACAAGAGTAGGCACCTCATAAGAGGGAAACACTAACTGGAACAAACACAAAAACTTCAGGATTTCACCTGATTAAGGGAGAAGTGTCTCAACACAAGCATCTTTTCAGACAAGGGAGACTTACGTTATCCAGGTCTTTTCGCAGTGCAATCTTGCTGGTCACCAGCTCATGGGCTAAGTCGTCATTTTCCTGTTCCAACCTCATGTTAGCTTCTTGTAGGCGCCTATTCTCTCGCTGATGGGTAGAGAGAAACCAGTTGCAGACATAAAGATCAGATGGAAATGACAACTTCTCAGGTTAACCCTCAAAACTAATTGCTGAGACCTACAGGAATCAGGGGAGATGTGGCCGGTCCCAATGTGCCGCCAATCAACAGTTCCTTCCTTTCTGTCTCCATTGATTCAATTAACCCTCAAGCAGTTACTTGTTACTAACTGTGACAAAAGCCCAGGGAACTGTAACAAACTAGACAACTAGCATGAAGCGAAACAAGTCTTGCTTTCTCATTTGCAAACTCAAACTGAAACCTAGAAATAGTGAAACTAAATTTTAAAAAGAACTCACTAAAGCTAATTATAGGCACAATTATCTGAAGTGAAAGGCTGAAGGCACTTCACATCACTTAGGCCATAAACAAACCTCAAATCGCTCAATGGGGTCTTCTTGTTGGGCCTGCTGTTCCCTCATGGTGTGATATTCTTTTTCATATTTTTTCAACTTCTTCTGACTAATCTGTAGGATAAAGCACAGCACAAATTAAAAAGCATCAGGAAGAGGTGGGTGCTTCAGGGCTTGCACTGAAGACCAAGATCTCTACTGACCTGGGCATCCCAAGTTAACCACGAAAGTGGTACTTCCTGCATATAAGCCCAGAACCTAAAATTCGTACTCAAATTTAGGGGTTTGTGGGGGGATAATTGGTTCCTGAAGATTTTCCCAAGGGTGTCAGAATGAACATCCAACAGGTGACCCCTCCTGAGTTTTAGGTCTGATCATTCGTCCTCTCCCTCCTCCTCCACCGTTTTCTTCAGCACATAAGCAATGCTACGGGTCTTTCATTCTGTGACCTCACGACCTCTCCACAAGGTGTGGTGGTAATAGGCTCAATTTATAGGCAACTTCACTGAGAAGTAAGAAGTTCTGTAACTTGACCACAACCACTCAGTTAGGGACTGGCAGATCAGGATTTGCGCCAGGCTGTTAGACACCATCCGAAGTTCAAGCTGTAGCCACTTCACTGATCTACCTTCTACCACTTTCCTTTTCACTAGCACCTTCCATGCTGCCTTCAAACAGGCATACTTCTCTCTGCTCTTAAACACATAGTTCTGCTGAGCATTCTACTTAGATGCTCTTCCATCTCATTAAACTACTGTCCTTTTTCTCTCAAGCTTTTTCTTACCAACCACTGCAAACTGCTACACTGCTGACTCACACACCTAACTTTCAGCCCCCAGTTTCAGGTTAATTGGGCCTCCCTGGTGGTTCAGATGGCAAAGAATGCACCTGCAATGCAGGAGACCAGGGTTCAATCCTTGGGTTGGAAAGATCCCCCGGAGAAGGAAATGGCCCCCCATTCTAGTATTCTTGCCTGGAGAATTTCACGGACAGAGGAGCCTGGCGGGCTGCAGTCCATGGAGCTGCAAAAGCTCTGAACATGGCTGAGCGTCTAGCACTTCCAGGCTGATGAGGCGTCTCAGGGCTAGTCTAGTCCAACCTCCTTATTTTACAGATGAAAAAACTGAGGCGCAGAAAGGGGACAGGACAGGCCCAAGCTTGCAGCAGGCTCAGGTCAGCATCTCCTAGTCCCGGCTCATTCTTCCCTTTCTGTCTCACTCAAGGTGCCTGGTGGTCCTTTACACTGGTTCTGAGGACACCTGCCCTAGTCGGCTGTTTACAGGTATGCCCCAGTGAAATTACTCTTGGAGTTTGGCTGCTGCCCAAAGGGAGGCAGCCAGGAACCTACCAGCACTATATAAAGATGCCCACTAAACACCACTGGGGTGAGGCTGCGAGCTGGAAAGTGGCATCCCCTAGATCTTCTGTGGTTTAAGGCTAATGCTGGGGCAAATGTTAATTATGCACGTAACTGATTCACAAAGAAAGCACCTAAATAAAACATCTGTGTGACCAGTAAATTCATAAACAATCTGAACAAATCAATAGTAGAGGAACAGAAAACTGAGGCTTGTGGGCGGCCAACACTTCTTCCCATTACTCTATGCTGTCAGTCTGTGTGAATGACAAGGGCAGGCAGAGATACAAGGCTCCTCAAGTGCTTTGTAAAACATAAAACTGATGCCAAACCCTACAAAACATTCTCACGGGTCTTCAGGATCCTTCGACTTTTCATTCTCATGCTGTGGTAACAAAGAATGAACATTTTCCCCATAACCATACATTTGGCTAGTTACAAAATAATGTCCTCTACATCTCATTATCCCTTATTATATAAATGTCTCATTGTTAGAGTAAAAGGGTAGGTTCCCCCTCAGCATTATAACAGAAGCTGGTGTGTAATGAGTGCCAGACCCTGTACATGTGTTATCTCACCTGGTTCTTACGTTTTTGTGACAGGACATGGGCATTTCTCTGTGTGTTTACTAGGTTTTCCACATTTTCTGCACTGAGGACAAATTACATTTGTAACTGAGTTAACAATGTGACTGCTGTTTAAAAACAATGCTCGTAAGCCGGGCTCCTCTGAGACAGAGCTCTGGCATTCTCTCCACGGACCGCGCTGCTCTGGAGCTCTTTCTGCTTTCCTAATTTTCAGCCTCATTTCTTGGTCTCTCTCTTCCTTCCTCTTTCCCTTAAATGCCTTAACCCCAACCTCATCACAAACAAAAAAATAAACACAACACTGCTCACAGTGGGTTCATAGCTGACCCTGACTTCCAGAGTGGGTGGCTGTATAGTCAACTGGCTCAAGCTGCCTCTGAGACAGAGACCTGTTGAGAAAGACTGATGCCTGATAACTAAGTGAGGAAGGAGAAGTGTCAGTAGGAAAAGCAGCAACTCAAGTGTCCTTACGAGGCTGCACCCAGGAGAGACCAGTGCCTCTCAGCCTGCGTACCCTATCATTAGCGCCTTCTCCAGGTCAGAGCTGGGGCTCACTCGCTGCTGTCCCTGCCCAGGCACAGACAGAGTGCCCAGGAATGCTTGCTAAATGAATGCGAGAGGGCCCCTCAGCCCAGCCCTTAGCATCGACCTGTCTTCTAAATGGAAATGGCAACCAAAGCCAATGGACGCTTCAAGCCTGGTCCCTCGGCCTGTGCAGCCCTGTGTCTGGATCACTCCTGTTCACCTTTGAGATCAGAGCTCTAGATCTCTTCTTTAGTGAATCCTTCCCGACACCCTCGTCCCCCATCAGGCTGTCTTTCGTTACATATTCTCATAGCTTAAAGCCAAATCCTCCATGGTACCTGTCCAAGTCCATGATTATTTATTTATGTGCTTACTTGACTGTCTGTCTTCCCACTAGGAAAAAGGCCACATCTGTTCTGCTTACCAGCATATCTCTAGTGCCCAGCTCAATGCCTGGAACATAATCAGAACTTAACAGTCAACTGCTGAACAAATCAAAGCCAAAGGCCTTCCTTTTTTTAATCTAATAAGGATGTAAGAAGGGGCATTTATTTATTCAGTAGTTGAGTCCCACTGTGTGCAGTGTTCTTTGCTAGGTATTAATGATACAAAAATGTACACAGATCAGGATATGCAAACTCCACAAGGGCAGGAACTCTTTGTGCACTGTGAAACTCCTAATACCTGGCACACAGGAAGCATGAAAATACTTAATGAAGAGACATAGCCCCCACCCTTAAAAGTCCAAGGCTCATTTTGTCTGTCTCTTACTCCCACCACTGCAATTGTAACTGAATTCAAGAAAAACAGAAGTGATGGAACAAGCCCCGGAGCTCCAATCACACCCACTGCTGGCTGACTCCCATCAGAAGGCTGTGGAAGTCACAGTTTCACACATTTGCCCTCCAAGAAGGTTACATTTGAAATCTGTTTAAATGTACTTTCAAGGAGGAAAAAATTCTAATCATTTCCTGGGTTAAGGCTAAGTCTGAAATTTAGGTAAAACCAACTGTATACCTCATCTCAATTAGTACAAGATTCTTAACACTGTTTGAGACAGTATCACTTTGAATATCCCCTGGGAGCCAAGGTTCCCACTAAAAAGCACAGATGCTAACTCCACCCCCACCTCGCTCCCAGCAATAAAACATTCTACATACCATTTCAGAGGGCTCATGGGCTCCCTAAGGCCCATCCATAGTCCCAGGTTAAGAAACCCTGAATTAGAGAGAGGGTGGACACTTGGAACATGCCAGTTGGATATTTTGGTAGAAGTAGAAAAAAAAAAAATCAGCCTGAAACACCTTTTCCTTGGTCACTCACTTGTCATTAATCTGTCATAGGAACTGGATAAGGTTCTCTCTTAAAACACGTGCTACTTGCCCTGGGAAAGCTGGCCCTTGACCAGCTCCTGGAATAGGCAGGGATGTCCTGGCCCGTACTTATGGAGAAAGAATGAGAGTAGCTGCTGGCCTGGGTGGGAGTGAGATAGAACTACTGGCTACCTAGAGCACGCACCAAGCATGGCTCGAGTCCTGACTCCACCAACGACTAACTGTGTGGCTGAGGGCAAGCTGTCTCACTTCAGCCTCAGATTCCTCATCTGGGAAAACCTCACCTGTCCTTACGAGGAGTGCTGTTGTGAGGATCAAATGATACGACACACACAAAGAGCTGAGAAGAGTACCTGGCACACAGTGAAGTCTTTTAGATAAAAAGTTGCTATGACTTCTTATTATCATTTGCATTCTTGCCCTGAATCTGAGACAGCCATCTTCTGAACATGTGCTGCAAACAATAAGCCATTCAAACAAAGTCCATTTAACACAGAAGAGTAGGAAACAGGCTGCTGGTAGGAAACAGGAGCTGATTTTATAGTTTGGCTTAGAGACCCTTGCAAAAGTCAGAATCCCTGCTGGGCGGGACTCACAGAAAATCCAGTGCAGGTGAGAGGCTGGATGTTAGCAGCTCCACATGGCAGGGCTGAAGCTATGTAGTGTGGGTGAGTGGGTACACAGGAGGAGTTTGGTACAGGAAGGAGATCCTGACCCCAGAGTCCTCACTGCTAAACAAAGAAATCTGACACAAGTTCATCTTCCCTTTTCAGTTAGTGAATAAAAGAACCTGAGATTTCCATAAGACTTTCAAGCTAACCTCTATGCCTACTATTTTCTTTAATCCTCCAAACAACTTTCTGCGATGGGTACAGCAGGGTCATCACCCTCACCGCTGTACGGTGCAGTGAGGACCCCCCGCTGCACGCACTGGGCAACAGAGCCCTAGACAGGTAAAGTGACTTGTCTGAAGTAAAAGACCCAGTCTGTTCAAGTCCCAGTGCCAGCGCAAGAAAGCAAATCTGGGGTGGTTCTTGTTTCTTATTCTTCTCTGCAGCTGAGCTCAGTGTATTCTTGGCATAGAAGACAATCTACGAACGCTCGTTGACAAGAACTGACTTAAGGAAAGCAGGTATCTGGGCAGAGGAGATCAAAATCAGGTGGGCCAGAAGAGCACTGGTGTGTCAAAGAGCAGCTGCGATGTTAAAGGCATCACCTTATTTCTCTTTCTTTTGAGCTAACCGACCTAAGGTCACAAAGCAGAGGCAGAACCAGGATGAGAGCCAAGGTCGGTGGGACTCTAATGCCTGCACCTAAAACCACTTGAAACAAGTCAACACTCTAAAAATTTCTGAGCCTTTTTATTTAATTTGTTCAAACAGTTCAGACTCAAACATTACTATATAGAATTAGGCATCCTTGTTCTACCATCAGAGTATTTTTCTAACGTGCAATCAGCAAGTTATTAGCAGAGGACTCAAACATAGATAAGGACTAAAGGAGAGGAACTTATTAAAATAAGAAGGTAGTAACCACTGCTACCCCTTCAACAACCAGCAAACTTCAGGGTTCACTGCAGAGAAAGAGAATAGCCACTCAGAAGCTTCCTTATGAAATCCAATTCTAAAAGGTAGAACAAGCAAAGACATAAAACTAGCCTGGTTGAGTTACACGGAAAATGGCACTCAGTGACCGTGTACAAAAGGTAAGTTTCAACACTGACACAGAGACTGAGTTATCTATCATGATATGACAAGTATCGCCAAAAATGGACCAACAGAAGTGGCTCCTGACTCATTCATTTGTTAGGGGAAGCACACTGATTGAAACCGCCCACCCTGGCCAGGCACCATAGTAACCATTTGCATGAGTTGTTTTATGACAGGAGATCCTGATAAGGAATACGGAACTAATAAGCCACCACCAGCAGGAAGAGTTCGGGAAAGGTCGAGGGGAGACACTGCCTGTCCGTCCACTTCCCAGAATCCCTCTCGCTGGCATCCATCTTGGCTGAGCGATGCGTGTGCCACCAGGAAAGACTCTGAATTAGAATGATGGGCCAAAGACCACCCGGAAACTAATCCCATCACCATAAAACCCAAGACTGCGAGCCACGCGGCAGAGCAGTTCTCCTGGGTTCCCTTACCCTCCTGTTCCCCACCTGGGTGCCGTTCCCAATAAAATCTCTTGCTTTGTCAGCACATGTATCTCCTCGGACAATTCATTTCCGAGTGTTAGATAAGAGCCCAGTTTCGGGCCCTGGAAGGGGTCCCCCCCTTCCTGCAACACATTCACTCGCTCAGGCACAGTAAAGCACAGTGATGATAAGCATTGACTTCAGAGTCTGAAATTCCTAGGATCTAATCTCAACTCGATCCCTTACTAACTTTGTGCCAGCTAGGAGTTTTCAATTTTCTAAGCTTCAGTATACACGTCTATAAAATGACCTCACATGGGGACTCTAAGGATTAATTCATGATGTGTAGACACTATGCAAGGCTTCTGTGAACGTATCAAGAAAAAAGATTGATCAAGTCACTACAAACACAGATCTTAAAACCCAAACAAACACTAACTACACAAATGATTTGAGCAGAGAATGAAGTTCAAACTAAATATTGCTTTTAGCTCATGATTAAAAACATGCCCTGAATGCAAATATCCCTAAATGCCAAAGAGTTTTCAGTTTCTCCAAACGGCAAATGGTTAGGATTACATTAATTGAGAGATATTACTACTTGCAACAATATCTTTTCTCACAGGTAGTTTGAAGTCTAGCATATTCACTTTATGCTTAAAAAACAAATTCTAATGAAGCAATGGTTCAGAAATTCCATTTCACATTAGGCAGGATTCTACAGAACAAGGGTCAAGTCTTTCTTCTTGATCTAAGAAACCCACAGAGCCATCTCTTTTGGTATGGTTCTTGCTTCTTTTAAGACTCACTTATTGGACTTGTTTTAAAAAATTCCATTATAGACGCACAAAAAAACAGTTGCTCTTACATATTTCTGGAGTCAAAAACTTAAAAGGCCTAATTTTTTTCCCCCCATCCCCCCCCCACTAAACTTGCCGGGGTCCTAGGATCATTCACGATCTTCTAGAACAATGTAAGTTGAAATTGCTTTTAGATCTTGTATCGTAAGTGGAAGCAATTTTTTCTGTCTCAGCTCAATGACCCATGGAGGGAGAGAAATTCACTAGACAGTTAAATGAGCTGATGTATATGGTTAAATTTTAGATTAAGAGCAGGAGATCTATAACTCCTCAAGAAATTTTTAAAAATTCAGTCTCATAATAAACTAAGAAGAAAGAAGAAAGGAAGAAGAAAAGGGCAGGAAAGAAAGAAAAAAAGAGAGGCAAGTAAAGACAGACACAGGGCAAAATTTAGAGAGACAAGGAAGACAGAGCACAGAGAATACAGACTGTTTTGGGCAACAGACCCACCTTGTGGTCATTTACGATACTGCCACACCAAACTTTGTTCCTGTCGCCTTTGGCAAAAGCCATGCAACATGCTGTCAGTTCCAATGGGGCTTTTGTCACTGCCCAGTCAGTATCAGCTGGGTAAGTCACTTGGCTTCTATTAAGCCTCAGTTTCCATGCTTGACTTCATACCTCACAGGGTACTGTGAGGAACCAATGAGATTCTTATAGAAATTACAACATTGCAACTGCTAAAACACAAAGACAACAAGAGTCTCCTGGACTGGCATGGGAGGTAAAGCATTCTCAATTCCCACCTTAATCGGGAAGTACAACTGAGAAAAGGGAGTCACAACTTTGCTTTTAAATTAAAAAATAATGGAATGGGATTGAATGAGTTACAGAGCCAGTATTTCCTTTTAAAATTCTATACCAAGAAACTGAAAAGCTAGTTTCCAAACCATTTACATGGTAGGAATCCCCTTTCTTACATCCAGAGGGTCTCTAAACTGCCCAAAGATCCTATGCATTCACTCTACCCCCCGCTTGAGGCCCTCCCCTTCACACAATGCAGGCCTCATCACTGAACTTGCCAATGATTTTTATTTTTGAGTATACAAATTATCACTGTGACTGAAGTCTTTTGCCAATAATTGGCTATTGCCTGTATCTCCTCTAATATTATTTGGTATTAAGTATAGTTTTCAGAGTAAAACCAATAATCATCATGAACTCAACTGTACATACAATACCCCATCTTTTAGCAGAAAAAGCTCATTCTCTCACGTCCTGGTGAATCTGCAGGTTTTCCAGGCTGAGTCAACTTCAAGAAAAATTACTATTCTTCTCACCTGAAGCCATATGCAAGTAGGGAAAATCATCCAAAGTGTACCCTAACCATGCAGAGAGCTTTCCAGACCAAAAGGAATTTTGTATCTAAGCAAATAATAATGTGAGCTGTGCGGGCTTGTCGACTTTAACTCCTTGGAAGCGTAGGCAAGGAAAAAAAGACATCAGACACCTCCTATCTGGACTTGGGAAATAAAGAATCCATATATTATTAAAGTGTTTCAAGCTAATGAAAACACAAAAGGTAAACCTTCGGCTAGATCTATTTTTAAGCCTTGCCCAAATCCACATTAACGCTTCTTTGTAAAACACTTGGCAGAAACTCAACAGAAAAGTCACTTACTCACTTGTCCAACCAATATTTATACGTCAGATCCTGTTCTTGTACTGGGGATTCAGCAATAAACAAAAGAGAGAAAGTGCCCTCTGTCAGAGGCTTAATTCCAGCATGGGTAGAGGGGAATACAGACAATAATCAAACAAATAATGTTAAGCAGAAATAAGTGAAATGTGGAAAATACAAAGGGATAAGGAGATAGGGTGGAAGGAGTTGGGGAAGTGCTACTGTAGATACTGTAATTAGAGAAGGCCTCTCTGGTGACACGTTCACTGAGCCTAAGACTTAAGAGCTTTGGGTAAAGCCGTGTGGGCATCAAGGAGAACATTACAGGCAGAGAGACCAGCCAGTACGAAGTCTGAGGAGGGAACAAGCCTGGCATGTTTGCGAACAATAAGGAGGCTGGGGTGTCTGAGGTGGAAAGCATAAGGGGAAAAGCAGCAGCAGCTGAAATTAGCCTGTCGGAAGGGAGATGGTGCCAGGTCTTGCAGACCAACACAAGAACTCTTGAGTTTTATTCTGAGATAAGAAGCCAGTAGAGTTTTAAGCACGTGAGAGATGAGATCAAGAAGAGTCTGGGAGGAAACCACTGTGGAAGCAGGAGGACCAAGAAAAGTACTGGGAAATTCCAGAAGAGAAGGGAAGAGATGATTAGACTAGGGCATGGGTAATGAAGGGGTTGAGAAGTGATCAGACTCAGGATGTAGTCTGATGGTAGGGCTTGGATGTGGAGGACAAAGATGTGAAGTGTGAGAAAGAGAGTAGGAGGGGATGGTATCATGTTTTCAGGCCTGAGTGACCAGGTCCCACAAACAGGACACAGGGACACTGAGAAAGGAGCAGGTTTTGGAGGGGAGGGGAAGAAATCATAAGCAAATAAGAGGCAGCACCTTCCTGTATGGCTAAACCAGGTAGAAAGAGTAGCTCTAAGAAGTTCAGAACTCACGTGGCTCTGCCCTTTCCACAAAGCCACATCAGGGTTACTGAAAAGAGTTTGTCTGCTTGAAAATCCAAGAAGGGAATAATCAGAGTAGTAGCCATTGTTTCTTAAACCCTTACTCATTAGCTGGCACTAAGGTAAACACTGTACACACACTGCAGTTAATCCTCACATGTAAAAACACTTAATCACAATATCTGGCACATGATAAAATACCATTAAATGTTACCCATGATATATGTTAAGTACGTAGCATTTAAATTTAATGATAACTTTAATGACTGATTTCTGGAAGTTCTATTTCCTTTTCTGTTGTTCAAATCCCCCATTCACTTTACATCAGGATTCCTACCATTTCTCAGTCTAACAGGTAGTTTCACGATCTTGCTTTTATAAATAGGCCATTCCAAAGTCCTAGCTTTATGCAGAGACTCAGTTTCAGCTGCCTCCGGAAGGCCCCAAATCATGTCATAACTTCATGAGCATTAAAATCCTAACACATAGTTTGGTCCCATATTCCCTTGGGATGCTCTTTTATTATCACATACACGAGCTGTGAGCTACTTTGTTTCAGGCACCTGGACATTTCTCCTTTTTCTTTCAAGTTCATCCAGGTATTTAAACATTTCTTGGATCATACTTTATTTGGCATCTCTGAATGTT
The DNA here is from genome assembly GCF_910594005.1 of Cervus elaphus. Classification (NCBI taxonomy): domain Eukaryota; kingdom Metazoa; phylum Chordata; class Mammalia; order Artiodactyla; family Cervidae; genus Cervus; species Cervus elaphus. The sequence continues at coordinate 12,547,795 of NC_057825.1, forward strand.
TAAAGAAGGGTAGCCTGAACTAGCTCAGTATGACATATAACCAGAACCAGAAGTCCAGTAATACCTTACAGATGAGGAAACGGTGCCTTAAATAGGTCTGTGCTCTATGCAGTAGACAGTGAAGCTTCTCTCCTGACACAGAGGTCACAGTTCTACCCTCTGGAGTCACACCAAATAAACGTGACAGTCAGCCTTTTATGCACCCTATAAGCATCTCAATACAGCTATTTATTCTGTCACCCATTTGCCTCCACCCTGCACATTCCAAACTAAACTCCCTCAATTATTTTTTCTTTTTTAAAAGCAAAACTTTCAAAAAAGAAAAACCAAAAAACAAATAAAAGCAAAACTTTCATAACATGAACACAAGGAGATTCTTTTTTTCAAGCCTTAAAATAATACAAATCATAAATGCTCCACTGGAAGTGATAAACAGTGAATGGGTTTCCTTCATGTATTATTATTTTCACTTTAGGGAAGTTATGACCAAAACAACAAAAACTGAAAGTTAAAGGACGACACAATGAAAATCATGAAACCTGAGTTCTGCCACTAACTAGCTATACAAAATTAGGGGGCTTTGTGTTTTGGTGTGTCTTCAAAATCAGAATAATAGTCCTTTTCCTAGAGTTCAAAATGGGGAAAGCAATGAGATTTAATTCATAGGCTGTAATATATATGAAACGATTTAGAAAATTATACAATACAAAGGAAAACATTACTATTAATGTATTATAAATGTTGACAGTTTTATCAGGAAGAGTGAGACACTAACAAAAGAATCTACATTAATGCAAAAATGATTTTACCTTCATGTTGCAAGCTAGCTCCATTAGTTTTTTTGCATTTTCTTCTGAGCGGTATCTCTTAGGAAGCTGAACCCTGAAGAATTTCAGGGCACCTTCAAAGTCTGTCAGTAGCAAGTCATCTTTGGAAGTCTTGAAGAAAGAAGAAAACACAACCATATACAGGAAAAAAGCTTTTTTGCTATAAAGATGCTCAAGAAGCATTTCATAATCCCAGCACCTTTATAATCCCCAGATGATAACTTTGTAGCCTTTGCCAGAGCTACTTGCATGTGTCCACTGTCAGGGACAATGCTGGAGCGCAGCGGCTGCTTAGAATGAGACTAGAAATGCCAGATAACCCAGGTTACAAACAAGTGTGCACTGTACCTTTAATAACCCAAGGGCGACGTTAAATATAACACTTATTCCCTAAAAGAGAAAACACAGAAAACATTTTCAGTATTTAGAACTGGACTATTAAGCTATTTGTCTTTAGAATATCCCGCAATTTTAGAGAAATTGTAAAAATTTGAATAAAGAAATGGAGTATCTTGAAAATATTTCGGAAAATAAAAAATTACAGGGCCACCACTGAAAAACCACTTAAAGTAGACCCGGTTTCCCATTCCTCTGAGAGAAGGGCTTTTCTACAGCTATTTTCACAGTTCAAGAATGCTTTCCAAAGTATACTACGCTTTCAAACTAAAATATTAAAGTCATAAAATTGTGATCCCTCATGAAATAACACCTGGTGTCTCTTCCACTGCCCACTCAAAGGACAACAATCACCCTGTCCATGAGTCCTATGTCCCAGAAATGACTCTACTCAGGGTTCCCTCCAACCTGCCTTTCTTCATCTAATCATTCTAGGAGTGGTGGGGCAAAGGACAGGTGAGGGGAGGCACCAACATCTGCTGACCAAGGTAAACTTTAAAAGTTTCTGGGCCTCAATTTCTATAACTAATATTTTCCCAATGGTTTTCTGAGCTAATTAGCTGAGAAAATTTAAGTTACTTAGCCTGTCACCAGACCCACAGTAATTACTTAATAGTTGTTTATAATAGTGAAAAACTAGATAAAGGTTTGTGATTAGGAATTGGTTACATAAATTATGATCTATCCAAAGAATGGAATATGTGACAGTAAGTAAGAATAATGGTATATTTCTGGAATGCTGTTTCTTATGTTTCAAGCTAGACACAAGATACAGATGTTTCAATGGATTTTTGTATTCTTTAAATATGGGATAATTAAACAAAAAGAAGGATGGTACAGATGTATGTGTCTATAGATATTCAAGTATGAGATAAAAATAGGTTACCGAATAGCATATAAGCATAATATTTTATATGCATATAAAGTCATAACATACATAATATACCATATGAAAAAAACTGTTCCACACAGAACTTACACATACACATATATGAAAATACACAAAAAAAGACTGAAAGAATATACATCAAAATGATAAAAGTAGTTTTCCTTTAGACTGGGATTAGAAGTATTTTCACATCATTTTGCTTATACTTTCTATAACATGTATTATTTTTGAGATTAGCTTTTTCTTCTTAGCACACCCTCCAAAACCTAAAACTAAGCTGTGGCAAAGATTGTTATTTACCATAATATCTATTTTCTTTTAGTAATAGACTCCCAAGTTTAAGAAAATTTCTAGGCAGCTTAAAAAAAAACTCTCCTTAGCAGCTAAGGATATGGTCATGTACCTAAGTTCTGGCCAACAAGAGGTTAAATGGAAATGCAGGTGGAAATTCCAGGAAGTGTCTTTTAAAAGAGGGGGTGCACCTCCTCTGAACCCCTAAACTTCCTAGCTTAAATACAGAGATAGTGTTTGGAGCACTCATCAGCCATACGGAACAGAGCTGCACTCTGAGCAGGAAGGAGACTACAAACAAAAGCCTAAGTGCTGTGGCCTCTGACACATACCTCACATAAGAGCAGGTCGATGATATGGAAGACCATGTAGAGAGGGAATTTTGCAGTGAAGAGCGTAAGAAACCACTGGGAGGCATACATGTGTGCTTCAAGGCTGATATCCAGGAAGTGGTTGTACAGGTCAGGAATGTACTCCTGAAATAGCAAACTGATTAGCTTTAGGCACATATGCAGCTGTTTAACTCTCACTCAGGAGGCTCATAAATCTGCCAAAAATAGGTCAAAAATGTCATATATTTGTTTTTTCCTAAAAACTGAAAAAGCGCTCAGAAGAACACCTATCATCTGGTATGAAACTGGCCCTAGGCTCTCCTTTTCAGTTCACAAAGTGGCTCTGAAGAGGAATCCCCACATGGTGACAAATATCTGAAAGGATAGTTTTTCTTTCTAAGTTATGAAATGTTTGGGAAAGTTTGTTTCACTTTTGTTAGGAGATTCCCAACCAGTCAGCTTCAGAGCCTTGGTAAGTATTTCTTGACTGAGTTTGCTGTGTTAAAATAAAGGCTCCTACACCCATCTGATCTTCTGGGTGTTTATGAGACTGAAAACCTGGCTCACACCCATCACGTTAACACCTTATTAATCTTGGCATCATTATCACATAGAGAGAAACGAAAAACATTAAACCTGTCCTTGATCCTGGATGGCTAAGGAATCACCACTGTTCCTTGGCACCATTTCTTCAATCCTGTTCTTCCCAGTCCTGCACCCTTATCGGCAAATGAGAGCTGGATTCTCTTTTTACCTGCATGAGGCGCTCCAACTGGTAAAATTTGCAATGCAGATCTTCAAAGTTTTGCTTGAAAAGTTCCCTGAGACCATAGTCAAACATGATCTTGACCAGAACACTGAACGCTTGTTCCTCAGGCATCTGTAACAGGGAAAGAGGGAAGGGGTGGGAGGATCAAAAACACATACAGAAGTTTTCTCAGTATGTAAAATTCAGTGGTATGTAGTATCTCAGATCTCAGTTGTGTTGTGTTTTATAACATTCATTCTTTCAACCAGGAAATAACTAATAATGCCTATTCTATGTCAGACACTGTTCCTGTCCTTGAGGAGCCTCTCATACAATAACTAAATAACTAAATCTCATACAATAACTAAAATGAATTAGTGAGAAAGATCAGTGGGAACACAAGAAAAAAGACTGAGTATTCCAGAGGGAGCTAGGAATAGGCTTTAGAGGGAGGATAGGATTTGAACTGAGTTAAGAATAGGCCTACTACACTTAAGTATATGTTCCACCATCCCCAAATCATGAGACCTTTGTTAAATCATTTTACCTCCTTAACTGTTAATTCATTTCAGTAAAAATGTTCTTCTTCCTCATCGTTGCTAAAAACACGGCTAGTTACAGAAGAACCTTAAGTATTCTAATGTTTGGAGTAATGCTTCAGGTATTATAGTAACGCTTACAGTAACACTTAAAATACTAAAAAAGCCTCCCACACTTCACTTCTATTTACAGATGCTACTCACTTATATATCTTCCGTAACTTTACGGAAAAATGTCTTCTTGAGAACCTGGCGAAATGGCTAGTTTTCAAAATATAAAAAGAACACTGGAAATATTTAAGGCATGATGTGACCATAGTAAGCTTTTCAAATGTCAGGAAGGTGAATGGGTTTCTGTTGAACATGATGATGACGGTGGGCTGAGCAAAGACACTGGGAATAAAGCAGAGCTAAAGGGCAAATCAGACTAAGAAATGAAATGAGAAGAGGACAGCAAATCACTGTTGGAAAGGTAAGGGCTTCGGGGGCAAAGGACCAGACCTTTGAGGTCTTTATCATCAAGAGAACTAAACTCTTCCCTCACTGAGGGACACGCGACCTGCCTAGAGTGGCATTTCTGATGTTACGCAGCACATCTGCCCCTGCTCTGAAGCAAACACTCATTTTAAACACAATGGCAAGCAGCACAGAGTTCAAACCAAGACACTGGGGATTTGATCGGGAAACTCGTTTTAAAAGTGTTGTGATACTTAAATGGGGATAAATGTCCTTGCACTAAAGTTGAGAACAAAAACAAATCATATAGACTTGGTGAGACTCTGAGATATTGAAGTATGATGAAAACAACAAAACAAAAATTTAAAACTTGACCTCATGATGAAGTGTTAATCAGCTTGAATGTGAGAATCATTTCACCATGCACAGTATATCAAATAACCACATTTTACACCTTGTATACATAGTTTTAATTTGTCAATGACAGGTAAATAAGACTGGGGAAAAAAACTTTACCTCTTCTTTATCAATGTCATAGCTTTGTCACATTTTTGCATGCCTACCAATACCAATCACCTAGGTTCATAGCAAGAAGATGTAAAGTAGTTTTGTTACAGTTTTATTACAACCTACACAAAATGGATTAAACCTCTTCAACAACTTCCTCTCCTTAGAGAAACAAAATCTAGACTGTGTGGCCTGGCCTCCAGGGCCCTCCTTCAAGCTGGTCTTGACCTCTCAAGCTCACTCCCCACTCCCCATGGCTCCTGATGCTCCGGTCATACTGCCATTCTTTCAGTTCCTTCTAGAGGCCAAGTTTTCCCCATTTCAGGGCTTCCATATACTATATGATTCTCTTTGCTGGGAATGCTCTAGTTCTCCACTCTAGTTCTCAAAATAGTTCTATTATTTTTGTAACAACGTTTAAAGAAAGTTAAATGATACAGAAAAGTACAAAAGAGAATGGATGTCCCTTCTCCTTCTTCAGGGTTCATGTTAAAGGTTACCTTGCCAGAGAAGTCTGTAAATGAGGCTTCCTTGTTATTATCCTGTATCACACTTTTCACTGTACCTTCATAGAGCCACTGAAATTAACAATGACATACTTGCACTGCTTTTTTGCCTACAAATAGGCAGCCTCACCAGCTCTGCATCCACAAGGGCTGGGGTCATATTTACTTTATTCACTCCTGATCTCTATCTAGCACAGTTCAGACCATAACAAGTGCTCAAGAACTCTCCTACCATCATCTGTGTGGTATTTTTGCCAAGCATTTTAACTTGAATCATGAGGAAATGATCAGACGAATCAAGAATCTGGGATGTTTTACAAGGTGATTTGCTTGAATTTTCCAAATTGTCAATGGCATGGGACACACAAAAAGGCAAAGAGGACAGTTTAGATTAAAAAAATAAAAAGCAATGACAATCAAATGCGATGTTTGAATCTTTACTGATCTGGGTTAGGAAAAAAAGAGCTATAAGGACTTCACTGAGTAAACAGGCAAAATTGAATATGGACTGTGGGTAAAATATTACTGAATTTGTTAGATTTGCCTGTGATATTCTGGTTAGGTCCTCAGGAGATACATACATAAGTATTTAGGAGTGGAGTATTTTGATATTTGCTACTTATATTATCCAAAAGTAATTTCAAACAAATTTTTCCATAAAAATATAAAACACCTGTGTTTTGTGTGTGTGAAAAAGGAAGGAAAAGAGATGCAGAAAAGGCAGTGTGGAAGAATACTGAATTGATAAATTAAGTCAAGTGTATACAGGTGTTCACCTTAACAATTTTTCAATTCGGTTGTGGATTTAAAGAAACACTAAGAAGAGGGAGGATAAAGGTCTTTGCTGAATGAATGAATAAAATGGCACTGAAGCAAGCCAACTTCTCCCTCCTAGTCCAATACATAAATCTCAAAATAAAGACTGATGACAGTGGCTAGAGAAGATAAAACGTCCCCAAAGGGTTTAACCAAGACTAAAGTCTATCCAATTATCCCAGTAATACAGAAAGTTCTACCCTTGTACCAATTTTCAACACTGTCATTTATTTTTACCATGTTTCTTTCCCATGATGCCATTATATTAAGGAAAAGGTTTCCAGATATAAGAGTTAACACTCATGCACTAGAGTCTGCCCAAAGGCAATACAAAGCCATGATCAAGTCTGAGGCAGGATATGTGTTAAGAAGTACACACAGAGACCTAATTACTTACATGGAGAAGCAGAACAGCAGCGAGAAATGACTGGCCTTGGCAATAGCCAATCTCTTCATCATACACAGAATAAGCCTGGGGGGAAAAAAACCACAGGAGGTGTAAATGAATGTAGCCAGTCTTAAAAATAAAACAAAACAAAACACAAAACTTTATTTATTTGGCTGCACTGGGTCTTCGTTGCACCATGTGAGGTCTTTGAGTTGTTGTATGGGGGATCTAGTTCTCTGAACAGGCAGGGATCGAACCTAGGCCCCTTGCCTTGGGAGCCGGGAGTCTGTCTGTCTGTCTTTGCTCATGCTTTTCCTTCTCTGCCTGGAAATGCGCTCTTCCTTGAGGTTCCAAACATATCCCATTCCCCCAGGATTCTTTCTCTCCTCGGTAGGTCTCTGGTACTTACTACAAATGTATACTTATTACAGCACTTAACACACTGCGTTTTAGAGGTTCCTCCTCTCTACTAGACTGTTAACTTCATAGGGGCAGGGGCGGTGCCCTGTTCAACCTAGCAGCACATCAACACATACCAGGCACTCACCAAACACTGTCAATGTTTGTATGTGTAAACATGCTCTCATAAATTCAGGTGAAATTCAATATAATCTCCTTATATCCCCCACTCTGTCAAAGCTCATCTGATGAGAGGGCCTATAGAATAAGAAACACCCATCTTTTCCAAAGACAAGATGCACAGAGAGATTTAGAAATGATCTTTTATAATTTAATGAGACAACTTTCCAACTATCAAATCAGTAAAAACTAACAAGTGTTAAAACCAGTTTCATTAAGGCTGTTAAAAACTAGCAGTAACATATGCTAACACAGCTCTGTGGAAAGCTGTTTGACAATACAGATGAAGGTAGCAAACAACATTTGATTAGTCAAGAAAGAATAAAGGTTTCACAGTTAACAGTTGTACTGGAACTCCACAACTGCTAATATCCTGGTCTGACTTACTTAGGCCCACTACTTACATTCCTTATTTGTAGGATGAGAATAATCACAGTATTTATATAATAGAGCTGATGTATTATTCTCAGTCCCCTCAAGTAAAGAACTCAGTGTATGGCTTTATCAATTATGTCCTGGGATAAAAATGTATTGAATTTTCTATAGGTATAGAATGGAGGGGAGCATTTTTCAGGTTCACAGAAAAGCCTGAAGGAATGCATACAGACATGAAAGTATGTAACACACTTGGGAAATGTTTGAAATATAAGGTTCACGGGGGCTGTAAGGAAATATGGGGAAGAAAAGGCATTTCATTAATTCATCAACATTTAATGAGCACCTACTATAAGATGGCATGCACCGTGCCAAGTGCTACAGATGCTCATATATGTAACAAATGATTCTTGCCCTTGAAAATTTCACAGTTCACTTGGGAAGTCTGACAAGCAAATCAACTAGAGTACAGTGAGAAGTTCAATGTCATTGAAGCATAAAATATTTACAGAATAAGCCAGGACATATTACAGAATGCCTTTAATACTAAGCTAATGGATTTACAACCAGGAAATAAACTAAGGAATTTTTATTTCATTCTGTGGGTTTAATGGAGGCCACTAAAATGATCCTGTTCTAGGGTCAACACAGAGAGAAGAATAAACAGGCTCAAACCCAAAGGCAGGGAGACTAATGCAAGGCAGCTTTTATGTAAGTGCCAGCAACATATGATAGTGGCCTGTACCAGGGCAGTGAATATAGAGGGAAGTACTGCTACAAGAGACAACAACCATCAAACTGAACGTGGCCAAAGGAAGGAACAGAAAAATAACTGAAAAATGACTGTATCTTCAGCAAGACAATGGCATAGGGGTAAAAGAAGGACTGTTTTTAATTAAAAGAGATGTAACAACTAACCACAGTAGGAATATTGCTGGATCCTGATTCTAACTAAACTGTACAGACATTTAGGGAAAACTGATCATGGAACGGCAACTGGATAGTATTGCTCGTTAATGCCACCAGTAGATAATGATCTTATTTTTTTGATGTATGGTGAAGACTTCAGGACTGTGATGTTTGAAGCTTGCTTTAAAGCACTTTAGGAAAATTTTTTTTAAAGGGAAGATGAAGCAACTGTGGCAATATGTTGATAAATTTTGTATCTGGGTAGGGATATACACAAACTCATTTACACTATTCAACTTTTACGGATGTTTGAAAATTTTCATAACGAAGTATGTTTTTAAATGGACTGTATTATTATTATACCTTTTCTGATATACTTGACAGACTTCCACAAGGAGACCAAAAAGCAGCTGGAAATTCAGGCCTTGAGCTAATGTAGATTTGGAAACATTTATGCAGTGGTGACAACTGTAGGGTGGAAGGAGTCACCCCGGTAGACAGTGGAGAGCTACAGTAACCAGTGGCTGAGCACCTAGAAAGAAGGCCTCTGTTTTAGGAACTTGCAAGAGAGAGAGAAAAAGTCACGAGGGAGGGAATCAACGAAGCTGTTACAGAAGTGAGAGCTTAACCAGAAAGGGGAGAAATCAGGAGCAGATAAAGCTGTAATTAAGATCATCATGAGAGAGAAACCACAGCACAGGGGGTCAGGAGTACGGGATCAGAGTCAGTGAGAACAGGGTTTCTTTCTGTGACATTTTGCAGGAAGGTGAGGGATAGCTAGATTGTTTCCTTAAACGGGAAGCACAACTGAGCAGGGGTTAAAAAGGATGATGAGAAGAGGATCACAACAGAAATGATAGCTCTGTAAGTTCTATGAGGAAACTGAAATTAAACCTAAGAAACAGTTCGCTAAGTTCCAAGCGTCCTTATAGTTTAAAGCATCTAGTTTGTCACTGGGGCTTCCCTGGTGGCTCAGATGGAAAAGAATCCTCCTGCGATGCAGGTGACCCGGGTTCAATCCTGGGTCAGGAAAATCCCCTGGAGAAGGGAATGGCTACCCAATGTAGTATTCTTGCCTGGAGAATTCCATGGTGGGCTACAGTCCATGGGGTCGCAAAGAGTCAGACATGACTGAGTGGCTAACACTTTCAATTTATCATTGGAGAAACTGTCTTTTATTGCTAGTCTGTCCTAAAACTAGCCGTTGGTTTTGCCTTCTCAACCATAATATGCAAATTCCTTGAGGGTATGTCTTGTGCCTTGCTTGTACTTCCTATATAGTAAGTGCTAAATAGGTACTTGCTTAGTTTTAGAGGGAATAGACCAAAGCCTAGTTCTGAGGCCCAAGAAGGTCAAATTCATCACTTACAATGTGAATACTAAAAAAGAGTTTGCGATGCTGTAGGACTCAGAGGCTTGTGACATTAAACCAGCTCGCAAGTCTAAATGTGGTGCCAGGGAACTACTGACTGAAAGTCCTGATTAAAAGAAATCCTACCATTTTATGTTAAATTATTTCCTGTTCACCATGAATCTAAAATTATGTTGTTTCTTCTGGTTTTACAAAAACTATTCTCTTTTTTTTGCATTCTTGGACATAAAATACAAATTACATTTTGCAGTTATCTTTTGCATAATTTCAAAGAAACAGAATATTACCGCCTAAAACAGTCTTTTTGGGGTATGAAATACCTTGCATATTTTATATAAGGAATCTTGTCCATCTCCTCCTGTGTCCTTAAAGTAGTCGTGGGCTGGGAATGTCCGGTTAATATCACGAGTGATAGCACTGTCCTGGGGAGACTCCTGTGGAAACACCAGGAAGCAGAAGGTTCAGATGGATGTACTTGTCTAGGCTAATACAACAAGGTCGTCTTCTAATTTACCTGCTTTAAAATGCTGCAGGAACATACATACACACATGCGTGCCTGCGTCTTCAGGGAAGGAAAAGCAAATATTAAGAGGGAAAAAAAGGAAGACAGAAAAGAGACTCGTTTCACTCTATACACCTCATGTATACTCCATCCCTGCTGCAAGGAAGTGCAGGTGATAACCTTTCTATTGTTAAGAAGGAATATGTGTTTCAAAATGGATTTCCCATAGGAAAACACTCAATCTAACCTCAAAAGAAAGAGGCAAAATGCTCCGGTTAGAAATACTGGGTACAAAAATTGCTGCTTTAATTGATCCTTTGGCACAAAACTCATGGGCCAGGTTCTCAAAAGGAAAAGAGAAGTTCCCGGATTGGAATTTACCCAGAGGCAAATGGCATAAAAACACATAGCCTTCTACTCAATATGAAACGAGACTATCAAATGCCTACATATTCAAATGGGCTATGGGAAAATATCCCTTGCTTTTTTACCAATGGAGAAAAACTGTTTCCTCTTCTACAATGAGTAATTAAAACTAAACGAATATCAGTAATGCACAAAATATGCCAAACACCCAGCTATTTCTAACAGCTTTCCTTTGTTAAACTTTATTTGCTCATGCAGTGAAGAACTGTAGCACAGGAACATGGCCTTCTGTTTTAACAACGTATTGTCCTCATAGCTAAGACAACAGACTTGATTCTCCTCAGTGAGACTGCATTATTTCAGCACAGCATCCAAGAGCCTGACACTCTTGTTTCCAGTGAAAAATTAGTAATATATTTTTTTTGGTCTGGTAATTTTTCTAGCCTTTTAGGTAATCAGGTTCCCAGGGCCATGAATATTTTACAGTTGTGGAATCTAAAATAACTTTATATTAAAAAAAAATTTTACTATATAAATTTAACATGCAACATCATGTAAATTTAAAGTGTAGAGCATGTTACTCTCCATGGAGTTGCAAAGAGTGGACTGAGTGACTAACACTTTCACTTTGATACATTCACACTATATTGTAAAATGATTGCCAGTATAGCAGTATCGCATTGTAGCTGCAGTACAGTATTATATTACTGCCTACAGTATTACTACTGCCTACATTCAAAATACTGTGCATTAGATTTCTGGCTCATTTACTACTCATTACAAGTTTGTATGCTTAAATACTAGTCTCATCCTTTCAACCTCCATCACTAGTGAGCTAACTTTAAGCCTATGCTCTTTCTTAATCTGCAAACTATTTAAGCCTACAATGATACTGCCAAACTGCTTTCCAAAGAGATTTACTGGCAGACTATCGGGATTTTTTATTTTTTCTGACTACTAGTTTTTAATGCATCATTAACAACAGTCAGGGCAGCTCTGAGCTGTGGTGATCCCTGCAGCACAAACTGCAAGGTGAGAATTAAGACTACAGTGGTTGGTTGCCTGGTGGCAGCTTCTAGGCTGTAACACATGGAGCGGAAACAGAGCTGGGGATAGGGAGTACCTCCCTGAATTGAGAAAAGAGACAGCAGAATTCAGGGAGGGCAAGGTAGCTAAGAGTCTGTAGCTCAGAGTACCAAACAGGAAAGCTGAACAGAAAGAGGTCTGCAAAGCTACCTAGAGGGGTCCCTATGAGTCACAAAATCATAAAGAAAAAGATGATAAACTGGACTTCATCAAATTAAAAATCTTTTAATATTCAAAACCTACCGTTAAAAACATGAAAAATGTAAGCCATGAACAGGATAAATCACCTATTAAATCTATCTGATAAGGGACTTATATCCAGAACATATAACTCTCAAAATAAATAAGGCGACAAACAACTGATTTAAAGGGAGGAGGGGAATGGTGGTAAAAGATGGAATAAATGCTTCACAAAAGAAGACACAGAGATGGCAAATAAACACACGAAAACATCATTAGTTATCAGCAAAATATAAATTAGAAGTTCAATGAGATTTCTCTACATGGTCACTAAATGCTAAAATGAAAAGTACCCAATATACAAAGGATTGGCAAAGGGTGAAGAACAACTTGAACTCTCATACATTGCTGGTGGGAATGCAAAATGGTACAAATATTATAGAAACTGTTTGGAAGTTTCTTATAAAGTTAAACATATGCTTATCATGCAATTCAGTGACTCATGTCTACATAGTCATCCAAGAGAAATGAAAATAAAAATACATGTAAATATTTGAACTCAAATGTTCATAGCAATGTGATTCCTGATAGCCCAAACCGGGCTCCAGTGGGTAAATGGATAAAGAAACTGTGGTACATTCATATAGTGACGGAATACTACTCAGCAGTAAAAGGGGAAAACCCAGTGATATGCAACATGATAGATCACAAAAGCATGAAAACTGTATGAAGTAAGATAGACATAAAAGACTACTTTCTATAATTCCATGTATATGCAATTCTACAAAAGACAAAATTACAAAGTAAAGAAAGCAGATCAATGTTTGGAAGGGGCTGGGGCTCAAGGGAGAAAGGCTAATTTTTAAGAGCTATTAGAGAACTTTTTAATATGCATATTAAAAAGCAGAGGCATTACTTTGCCAAGAAAGGTTTTTCTAGTCAAAGCTATGGTTTTTCCAGTAGTCCTACATGGATGTGAGAGTAGGACTGTAAAGAAAGTGGAGTGCCAAAGAATTGATGCTTTTGAACTGTGGTGTTGGAGAAGATTCTTGAGAGTCCCTTGGACTGCAAGGAGATCCAACCAGTTCACCCTAAAGGAGATCAATCCTGAGTGTTCACTGGAAGGACTGATGTTGAGGCTGAAACTCCAATACTTTGGCTACCTGATGCTGACCTGATGACTGGGCATGTCTGGACCCAGTCCCCGCAGCCTGCCCCTTGGTGGGGCAGTACCCCCGGAGGCCAGGAAGGTCTGGGCAAAGGTCTTGATGCTGGAAAGATTGAGGCCAGGAGGAGAAGGGGATGACAGAGGATGAGATGGTTGGATGGCATCACCAACTCTATGGACCGAGTTTGAGTAAGCTCTGGAGTTGGTGATGGAAAGGGAACCCTGGCGTGCTGCAGTCCCTGGGGTTGCAAAAAGTTGGTCACGACTGAGCGACTGAACTGAACTAACAGAACTTTTTGAAGTGATGGAATTATTATCCATCACATCTGTGGTACTAATTAAAACATGTATTGTTCACTTAAAGCTGGTGAATTTTATTGTACATACATCACATCTAAATAAAGGTGATTTTAAAATGGCAAACAAACAAAAGACATACACATACAACCAAACAAGAGCCCCTGGATGATTCAGGTCCTTTAGATGAAGAATTTCCAGTACTAGTTTAGCTATATGTACCTAAAAAATGAAAAGGATGCCAACTCATCTTTAAGGGCTTAAAACCAGGGGCTTAGCTTAGAGTCAGACGTACCTGGGTTTAAAAGCTGGCCTATTCCCTTACTTTGCTGAAAAACTTAAGGTAAGCTTATCTTCTCTGGTTAATATCACCTACCTTATAAAACTGTAATGATGGTTACATTAAATAATCTATAAATTATAAACAGGTAAAGAAAGAGCTTCCAAGGCTTCCCTGGTGGCTCAGTGGTAAAGAACCTGCCTGCAATGAAGGGGACATGGGTTAGCTCACCTGGGAAGATCCCCTGGAAAAGGAAATGGCAACCCTCTAGTATTCTTGCCTGGGAAATCTGATGGACAGAGGAGCATGGTGGGCTACAATCCACTGGGATCACAAGAGAGTGGGGCATGACTTAGTGACTGAACAACAACAAAGAGCTTCCAGAACCGTCTGACACATATATAAAACACTTGATAAAAGTGAAAGCAAGCAAAGCACCCAGTACCCTGAGAGCTGGGGCTGTCCTCTAAACACACACACATCCACACACAAATAAGCACATACTCATGCACACAAATATGCGTGTGCACACACACTGTTATACAGAGTACACACACACACACACGGTTCACAGAATGTGTATTGTTTTTACTTTTATATGTCTTATCTTCCTATAAAACTATTCACATAGGGGTAGAAACTGTTGGTTTAGTTTTGTAACTTCCACAGAGCCTAGCAAAATCATGACACACACCTAGTGCTTGATAAATATATCTAAGAAAAATCCAAAAGCTTCCTTAAAATTGAGTGATGACAATGCTCATGTGATCAACAGCTCTCCCCAAACCATCTCTAATGCTAACATTTATTAATTCAAGACTCATGTGAAAGAGGCAGGAGACTAAATCAGAAGAGAACCTTATTAATAATTAAAGACATTCTGACTAAATACCTGAAAAAACCAAGATTGCTATAATGATTGATTCATTAGTGACTTTCAAATTGTGTCATATGCAGGCAAGAGAATAACTGTCATGAGAAATAGATGAGAACCCCCCTTGTGGCTTCTCCTTATTTTTTAACAAAAGAAATTAAAGTTATTTAAAAAAATTGAGTGTCTTATCAGTACCTTTAGGGAAGTATACTGATTTTACCAAGCCACCCCAAAACTGAAAATTTGCTTACTCAGGGGTTTTATTATGAAATATTTCAGTAATGCTGAAAGTATAGAGAACATATAATGAATACACATGTAGATTATCAAGATTAAGAAAGCAAACATCATAGATACAACAATGTACACCTAATTCCAATCTCATATGCCCTCTTCCTTCTTTTACAGTTAACCACTATCCTGATTTTGCTATCATTGGCAGGCATGTTTTAATGTATATGTTATGTACATATATGTGTATAGATGCATGTATTAATATATGTATATGAATATAGCATCTATAAACCATATATACCCTTTACAGAACGTTTAAAGTATTTTCTATAAATGACATTATAATCCATGTCTTCTTCAGTAGCTTCTTTTGTTTAATACTATATTTTAATGATTAATCCATGGTGATAAACATAGCTCAAGTGCATTTAACTCTATTAACTATGTAGTTATTTATGTATGAAGTTATTTATCTATTCTACCGTGGATAAACATTTAGATGATTTCAACATTTTCCACTACAATGTGACAATAAAGATTCACGCTTCTTCTCAAAGCAAAAGAGAAAGAAACAGAACAGAGTCAAGACTGGGCCCTTCAGCTCAAAATGCAAAATAAATCACCCTGCAGTTATCAAGAGAAATTACAAGAAAAGGAGTCTATATTAAAAATATATGTTACTGTGGGTTAATAGTTTTTATTCAGCCTAGGATATGTGAATTCTTTTCAACTCAGTTTTATGTATGTGTTTATTTTTGGCCACACTGTGCAGCTTGCAGGATCTTAGTTCCCCAACCAAGGATTGAACCTAGGACCCCACAGTGAAAGCACCAAGTCCAACCCCTGAACTGCCATGGAATTCCCCTGAATTAAAATTAAAACTCAGTTTTAATTTTAACAAACACATAGAATATAAAATAGCAACACAAAGAGAAAACTACAGGCATATTGGGAGTTAAGAAATCTTTATTTGAAATAAAACTGTTTCATGAATAGCTCAAACAGCAACAGACCATAAAAGTCTCAGCTTCAATTGTGAAAGTGCAGCATGACAAAAACTTATTGTACCCCTAGAGTCATTAAGAGGAAAAATAATTGGATTTCACCAAAATTAAAAATTTCCTGCTTATAAAATACATCATTAAGAAAAGAAATAGGCCAGTAGTACATGCATCTGAAAAGGAACTATATTCAGAATATATATAAAAACTTAAAGAGATGACCTAATAAAATGGGCAAAAATTTGAGCAGACACATTAGATAAATAAATGAAAAGGCAGTTACCAGGACAATGTCAATTAAAACCACAATGAGCAAGCCAGTCAGAGCCTCTACTAAAAAGAATGAGTTCTTGGTGATGAGAGGAGAGCTACTACCTGGAACACTCTGTAGAGAATAATTCAATCAAGTGAAGACCTGGAAAATCAGAATGATAATTTTAAAGCATTGAAGGAAGATGACCCAAAGCAGCATTAAGTAGTTTCTGAAAGGTTCTAGAACTTAAAAACAAAAAAGAGGAAGAGGACTTAAAGCACTAAAACAATAATTAAAATAAATTTCACATTGACAAAACTTTTCAAAAATGATGAATGGACATGTTATTGATCTACATTTGAAGTTCAGCTACAATAAATTATTCTGAAAAAGTTGTAAATTCTATTCTTGAATTACATCTCCACTGTAATTGTATTTCCAAAAGAGATTTCTGGTTTTTTAAAATGTCAGATGAAATCACTCTGGAATTTTATGAAACAAAAATGGAAGTTCTGAAACAGGCTATGAAGGATAGATTGTGGCTTAAGACAAACATGAAACTTAGAAAATTATATGAAGAATGACAGAAGTACAAAAAGCTTCAAAATATTCTACGCCAGCTGTGTCAGTTATAACAGACTGACTGATGATAAAGATAACTTGAAAATGGATACACAGTTATGAGAGAGATATGATTTAGAAATTCAAATGTACATAGAATAGGAACACATAAAAAACTTCTCTGAAAAAACTCTGTAACTGGTTAGTTCTCATCCATCTGCCTTCCCTCTAACCGTTTGATCATGGAAGTCATCGGGTAAGGGGTAAAATGCCCTTCAGAGGTGGTGACTTTGAAAATTCACATACTGCATTTTTGAAGCCTTCAAGAATGATAATAAATTGAGGAGCTCTATGCAAACCACTTGCTTAAAATATTTGGTCTTAGGAAATATGCTGAAGAACTTGGGAATAAATCCATTAGACTTGCCAGAGGCCAACCTATACAAAAATGATCCAAAAATTCTAACAATGATGGATTTTGTAAGTTCCTATCATAATAATGACATTGTTAAATTTGAAAAGATTCTGAAAACAAATCACAGTAACATTTTGGACAATTCTTTCCTAAGAGAACACAGAAAAGAGCTTTTGTAAACCATCCAAACTCAAGTGCTTATAAAATTAAGATTTATACCATGATACACAGTCTTTTTATTTCTAAGTAGTTAAACATAGACATAGCTGATACAGGAAACTTGTTAGCATAATGTATACTGGATGACAGTATTCACAGCCAAATTAAGTTAGTCAACCAAGTACATATTTTCAGCAGACTGTCAAGTTTTTACAAATGTGAAACTTTTTAACTAGTCAAAGCTACAGTTTTTCCAGTAGTCATGCATGGATGTGAGAGTTGGACTATAAAGCAAGCTGAGCACTGAAGAACTGATGCTTTTGAACTGTGGTGTTGGAGAAGACTCTTGAGGGTCCCATGGACTGCGAGGAGATCAAACCAGTAATCCTAACAGAAATCAGTCCTGAATATTCATTGGAAGGACTGATGTGGAAGCTTCAATACTCTGGCCACCTGATGTGAAGAACTGACTCACTGGAAAAGACCCTGATGCTGGGAAAGACTGAGGACAGGAGGAGAAGGGGACGACATAGGATGAGATGGTTGGATGGCATCACAGACTTGATGGACATGAGTTTGAGCAAGCTCTGGGAGTTGGTGATGGACAGGGAAGCCTGGTGTGCTGCAGTCCATGGGGTCGCAAACAGTTGGATATGACTGAGCGACTGAACTTACAAATGTACTTAAGGCAGTCATGAAGAACAATTAAACCTTAAAGGAACAAGAAATGGAAAAACTATTGTAAGGTGATATGTGCTGAAAGCTACTGAAGTCACACAGATGTAGTTCTTTTAATCAACTGGCTTTATGTTTTAGCTGCTTCATTTATCGTAAGAAAAAAAACAGCTTTACTGTCCTGAAGAAAACAAAACTGCCATACAACTGTACAGTAGTAACATTCTGTGAACTTTTTCTGTTAAGAGCCAGATGGCAAACATTTCCTCAACTCTCCCTCTGCACAGTAAATATGTAAAAAGACAATATGTAAATGAATAAGCACTTCTTCATTCTAATAAAACTGTATTTTCAAAACAAGAAGCATGCTGGATTTGCCGAAGTTTGCCAAGTCCCCTAAATATACAACATGATAACTTGTCACCAGCAACATGACCAGAGAGATCTTTGGAATGATTTAGAATACACTGACATGTTACTGTTGATTAACTTCATATGTTTTACTTGCAGAAATTTTACCACAAACAAGGTACCACAACTTGAAATGTATATGCCTTTGAACACTTTTTCCCCATGTAATAATGAATGTTAAAAATATTTGCTGTATTTCACAAAAGTCAACTCTCCAAAGTCTTGTATATTTCTATAGCAGCAATGCAGTAAATAATGGCATATTGTTCCTTATATTTCAAGCAGTAACACAAACAGTACACACAACTCAGAAATTCTAAACATACACATTAAAACATATTAGACTGGCTAAAATAAAAAGACAATACCAAATGTTGGTGAGGATATGAAATAACTAGAAATCATTGTTGCTAGTGGAGATATAAAATGACACAACCACTTCAATGAATTACAAGGCAGTTTCCTGTGAAGTTAAATAGGCATTTACCCAGACCCAGCAATTTTACTCCAAATTTCAGTTTCACACAGAAGAAACAAAACCATGTATCTAAGAGGAAAAAACATATAGAAAAATGTTTATAATAATATTATTTGCAATGGCCAAAAACTAGAAACCTCAAATGTCCATTAATAGGGGAAAAAAAAAGACAAACATATTACCATTCATATAATGGAATGCGTAACATACATTGCTGGAAATAATTTTACTAAAATGCTATAAAATAATAGCACTTTAAAAATGTATTCACTAAACAAATACAGAGAATTAAAACCTCACGCTAAAATCTGAATCTTTATTTCCCGTTCCCATACTCTTATCAAATGGGACTAGTCACTGTTTCCCAAACATAAGCCCAAATTAATGATACAGCTTTAAGTTTTAAGTGTTAGCCACTCAGTTGTGGCCGATTCTTTGTGACCCCAAGGACTTTAGTCCGCCAAGCTCCTCTGTCCATGGAATTCTCCAGGCAAGAATACTGGAGTGGGCTGCCATTCCCTTCTCCAGGGGCTCTTCCGACCCAGATCGAACCCAAGTCTCCTGCATTGCAGGCATATTCTTTACTATGTAAGCCACCAGGGAAGTTCAATGATACACCTTACTGCATTTTAAAAAGACAAATCTAACCTGTAATTTTCTTAGTATAATAACAAGCCCTTTTTGTTTTCTTATTTTAATAAAGCATTTCTATAATACTGGGGAAAAAATAAGAAAAAAAGAGATAATTTCACAACTCAAATAACTGTAGTTTATGTTTGGTGAGCATATGCCTAGCTTTTATATAATTATTTTTAAAATAGAGTTTATATTGTTTTGAAAATTAACTTTTACTAACTGCAAAATGTCGTAAGCCTCTTTTTCTGTTATTTGACAGTTATTCCCTAGCATTTTTAGTGGACAGTAACAAGAGAGTTCCATTCACTATAACAAAGCCTTTGACTATGTGGATCACAATAAACTGGAAAATTCTGAAAGAGATGGGAATATCAGACCGCCTGACCTGCCTCCTAAGAAACCTGTATGCAGGTCAGGAAACAACAGTTAGAACTGGACATGGAACAACAGACTGGTTCCAAATAGGAAAAGGAGTATGTCAAGGCTGTATATTGTCACCCTGCTTATTTAACTTCTACGCAGAGTACATCATGAGAAATGCTGGGCTGGAGGAAGCACAAGCTGGAATCAAGATCGCCGGGAGAAATATCAATAACCTCAGATATGCAGATGACATCACCCTTATGGCAGAAAGTGAAGAAGAACTAAAGAGCCTCTTAATGAAAGTGAAAGAGCAGAGTGAAAAAGTTGGCTTAAAGCTCAACATTCAGAGAACTAAGATCGTGGCATCCGGTCCCATCACTTCATGGCAAACAGATGGGGAAACAGTGGCTGACTTTATTTTTCTGGGCTCCAAAATCACCGCAGTTGGTGACTGCAGCCATGAAATTAAAAGACGCTTACTCCTTGGAAGGAAAGTTATGACCAACCTAGAGAGCATATTTAAAAGCAGAGACATTACTTTGCCAACAAAGGTCCGTCTAGTCAAGGCTATGGTTTTTCCCAGTAGTCATGTATGGATATGAGAGTTGGACTACAAAGAAGGCTGAGCGCCGAAGAATTGATGCTTTTGAATTGTGGTGTTGGAGAAGACTCTTGAGAGTTCCTTGGACTGCAAGGAGATCCAACCAGTCCATCCTAAAGGAAATCAATCCTGAATGTTCACTGGAAGGACTGATGCTGAAGCTGAAGCTCCAATACTTTGGCCACCTGATGCGAAGAGCTGACTCATTTGAAAAGACCCTGATGCTGGGAACAATTAGAGGCAAGAGAAGGAGACTACAGAGGATGAGATGGCTGGATGGCATCATGGACTCAATGGACATGGGTTTGGGTGGACTCTGGGAGTTGGTGATGGACAGGGAGGCCTGGCGTGCTGTGGTTCATGGGGTCACAAAAAGTTGGACACGACTGAGCGACTGAACTGAACATGGCCATAATTTACTAGGCTGAATCTCAGACTTTGGTATATTCAGGCTGTTCTACTACTTTTCCTATAAACAAAGCTGTGAAGTAGAGCTGTGATTCTGAAGGGGAAGCGATGATCTGTGCAATCACTCTTTTCCCTAAAAATCCAGCATAGCTCTTGTGTTCTGGGATTTGAGCTGCAGTGCCAATCTGTCCTCCAGGAAAGTTGCACACTCCAGTTCATACAGGACACTGGTATCACCTTTAGAGTAACTGCCCTCCTGTTTTGGAACCGTCACTTATACACTTGTCTCAGCTTCCTTCTGGTCTGTATATAAGAACTGTCTCTTAAAGTTGCAGAGAATGGCATATAAAATTTACAGACTCCATCCCACTCTCACCAATGCATTTTTTTGCTGAACCCACATGTTGACAAATACAGAGGGGAAAGAAAGGCACTATCATGCAAATATTCCCTCGTTCTGTCAGTTGAGAAGCTTCCCAAAGTGGCTCAGTGGTCCTGCCAATGCAGGCGCCACAGGAGACATGGGTTTGATCCGTGAGTCAGGAAGATCCCCTGAAAGAGGCAACCTGGAAATGGCAACCCACCCCACGATTCTCGCCTGGGCAATCCCATGGACAGAAGAGCCTGGCAGGCCACAGTGCATGGGATCACAGAGTCAGACACGACTGAGTACACACACAGTCAGTCAGTCAGCAATGAACACATCTCGTGCCAGGACCTTGGTTTCCAATACCATTTACCAATAAAAGGAACCAGGCTCCTTATGGAAAAGGTTGATTCTAGGACTGGGGCAGGAAATACACAAGATAATCCTAGAACATCGAGAATTGGCAGACGATAAGGAAGCACTTCCCCCCAACTCACACCACAAAGAAAACCACCCACAACCATGGGAACATGTCAAAGGGAAGTATGTGCCAAACAGAATTTCTAGTAGTCAAAGCTAGAACAATTTGAGCAACAAAATTAATGACGTAATACTAGATTATAAGCTAAGCATAAAATAAATATCCATGGATCTATACTTATATAAATAAATGAACAAATAAGTAAATAAATGGGGGCAGAGGGGAAGAGGCCAATCTTCCAGAGAGAGCTCCAAATAATTTATGTAAACACCCTGCCCTCATGGAGGGAGCCCACTCCTCTGTTGGTTGTGCCCAGAGTCTTCCTTCAGAGTACAGGATGGTAAGGGGGTGAAAAAAGTAACAACACTGAAGAAATCTGACAGACATGCCCTCAGTGGGGTGCTCAAGGTGCACATCAGCAGTGACAAGTCATGCTGACAGCACAGCACGTTCCCTCGATGTGAGGTGATGAAAAGGGGAGTTTGCTACGTGTTCTTCTTCTCCCAAACTCATAAACTTATGAGAAAAACACCAGACAAATTCCAAATGAGGGAGGTTCTATAAAATACCTGACCAGCATTCCTTATAGCCGCCAAAGTCATCAAAAACAAGGAAAGTCTAAGAAACTACTACCAACAGGAGAAGCCTACAGAGAGAGGAGGACTAGACAAAATGTAGTATCCTAGGTGGGATCTGGAAGAGAAAATGGACATTAAGAATAAACGATGGAAATCTAAAGCATGGACTTTGCTTAATAGTAATGTATCAATGTTGGTTCACTAATTGAAACAAATGTACCATATTAAGATTTGCACTTACTTAGGCACTCAATAAAATGCTGGACTGATTTGTGGAGTAAAACTGTTGAAATGAATGCTGTGGGTACAAGCTCAAGAGTAATAAAAAAAGAGTCTGTTCATGTAATTAATTTCTAGGTGATTTCTTTCTTGTCCCCAATTCTTAAGCTCTTTTTAGTGTGTATGAGAAAGCACTAGCGAGGCTTTGTTGCTTTCTTAAAGTGTAAGGCTTGTCTAAAATAATTCGTGCAGACAAAAATCTAAGGAAATAACATTTGTACTGTTTTTTTGGTCCCATCTTGGTTTTGAAAGTCATCCATAAGTTCAAATCACAGTGGTACCAGGTTCTGTAATTTTTCTGGATGACTATTTTTATACCTTACTGTGAGAATTGGCTCACTGAGTAACTTCTCAGGATTAACAAGGTACTGGGAACTGACGGAAACTCTTTGAATACACACCCTTTGTAAACTCAAGTTGAAAAATAGAAAGCTAAGAATGGCAGGAAGAAAAAGAAAGTACCCAAACAAAGAAAATGCAGTGGAAGGCTGCCATGAGAAATAACCAGCATAGAGAAGATTATTTCCAAAGTAACTTGTTGCCTAAAGAAAAAGTTAGATCTTCTTAAAGATTATTTGGAATGAAATAAATGCTTTGTTAAATGCCATCATGTAATACTTAAGAAAACAAAACAACTCCACTCAAATCCACCATGCTCTATCTTATCTTCACTATATATTTCTCAGAAATAAAATAATTTTTTGGCTACATTTTGCTCTTTAAAAGTCAGCTACAGATTGTCAGAAGTGATTTTAAAGACTTAGTTTTTAAAATTCCCTAGAATAAAAACTCAAAAGAAGGAAAATGAAATTTAAGAAGTACTATGCTTAAAAATGAATAAATAGGGACCAACAACTTTGAGGTAAAATCATTTTCTTAATGTTCTATCTCCCAAATCTCTTTCTTATTTACATTTTCCTACTTCTCTGAATTGCAAATATTCTAATAAGGTACACCTCAATACCTCAGTAATACGAGGTACAGTGTACTTGTAAAAAACAAACTGTGTGTGCATGCATGTTTAGTTGTGTCCCACTCTTTGCATCCCCATGGACTGTAGCCCACCAGGTTCCCCTGTCCATGGAATTTTCTAGGCAAGAATACTGGACCAGGTTGCCATTTCCTACTCCAGGGGCTCTTCCTGACCCAGGAATTGAACACGTGTCTCCTGCATCTCCTGCACTGGTAGGTAGATTCCTTTATCACTGTGCCACCTGGGAAACCCATAAAACATATTAAAGCCCTCAATTCCATTTATAGTTTAAGCAATCAGAATTCTAGAAGTAAATATGTTTGATGGGCTCACTTAACACTGACAGTGTACATTTTTACCTTAAATTCAGATTTCAAGAACATAAAAATGTGTACCTATACAAACATAATTTTACTTGTCCCTATGTAACTAGCACCACTTATCTTCAAATTAGTTTTCTTTCAAACTTGCAGTGCTGTTATTCCACACCAGTGCAGTAAGCAGGAATTTCAGTGTAAACCAGATTTGTGGGTAAACACTACTTTGTATATTTATCCTGGTGATTTACTCTCAGATACAAATCTCATAACTCTAGTAAAGTGTTCACTGGATAACATTTAATAAAAGACTTTGAAAGCTCAACCAAAGGAAGGTAAGAAATTAATCTTTAACATATTTAAATAACTGAAATACTGTATAGGTATTCAGTAATTGGGACTTCCCAGGAGGCTCAGTGGTAAAGAATCCACCTATCAATGCAGGCGATGCAGAAGATGTGGGTTTGATCTTTGGGTCAGGAAGATCCCCTGGAGAATGAAAAGGCAACCCACTCCAGTATTCTTGCCCGAAAAATTTCAGGGACAGAGGAGCCTGGTGGGCTATAGTCCACGGGCTTGCAAAGAGTCGGACATGCCTGAGAGACTAAACACATTCAGTAATTAATGTTTCAAAATTTCCACTCCAAACACATCATACACATAACAAAGTGTAACTAGATTTCCACAAATATGGAAGTAACTGAAGGCATTTCAGAATCTGGCCACAACTATGTGAAGACTGGAGTTGGACCTCTGACAAATACCAAAGACAGATTTTAGGCGCTATACCGAGGTCACACCAGGTAACAGAACACAATGTCATAGAATACTGACTCTGGGTCAAGCAGTTCTATTTCTAAAAACTGCCGCTCCTACTTGCTAACTGTATGACCTTGGATAAGTCACTTAACTAGTGTGAGCCTTAATGTCCCTATCTGTAAAATTTATGCAATGCTCACTGTCTTACAAAGTTTATGAGAAACAAATTAAATACTGCATGGGAAGCAGGTAGCATTAGGCCTTGTCCATCAGTAACAGCTTTTTCCCATCAGACTTGAGATTTATGATGCTGGCATATTTCCAACCTTGGGAGAGAAGCCAAAGGCAAAAATGTGGATTTGGCAAATTTTCCCATATTTGAAACTCAGTGAACTGTGAGGGATCTGCAAGTTTAGATAGCATCCAATTCAGAAATCCAATATATATTATCACCATCATAATTTATTTTAACCAAATAAAATTATAAAGAAGATAAATCAGGGAGCAGAAAAGCTGACACAAAATATAAATGGTGCAATAACTTTTTCAAACCTATGAACTTTGCTAAGCAGAACACTCTAGAACTCAGTATAAAACACCTTTGCTGATTATCTTTTAACAACATCATTTCTCAGAGGCAAAAATCCATTTGGGTTTCTCTCTTGATTCATTTAGTAAAGACTTCATTTACTTCAAGACAATCAACTAACTCTACCCACACCTAGGGCTACTAATTCTTCTTTCCTCTTGTTTCCCTTCCAGTAAGAAAACAACCTGCCCCAAACATAACACAACAAAAAGACAACTACATTCTATAATCAATGAACGTGCCAAACAATCTTTTATTGCAGAAAGCAGACTCTAAAAGCAGCCTCCAGAAATGTCTGCCAACTAGGCGCCTCTAACTTTAAAACACTTTAGCATGGTTACCAGCCAAACAGTTATATACTTGCTATGTTGGATCTATATACACAGTGTAATAGAAAATTAAATGGCTTCTTCAAAAAACATGACTTTTTAATAAAATAAGGTAAGGTTATCACATTGTTTCAATCCAAATATGGCATCATAGTGCCATTCTAAAAATAAATCTAAGTCCCATGTGAGATTCAGCCTTTTAGCTGTGTTCATTTCCTTTTAGGGCTCAAGTTTCCCACAGGAAAATTATTCAGTGCTTGGCAAAACTGTCCCAAATCATGTATAGATAAGGCACAACTGCTAAGTGCACCGTCAATCTCTTCCTGCTTTGCTATTGTTGATTCTCCTTCACAGTACCCCCATCATGGAGAGGCCCAAGAAACAGAAAATGCTCGAGAACTTTCATCTGACAAAAGTGAAGACAGTAAGTGTCCCTTTGAGTAAAAGGTGTCAAGGAGGTAATTTATGAGTCAGCTAAATTAGAAGACAAAATTATTTTATATAAAGTCACATTTCAAATATATGTTTCTGATAATTGTGATGAATACCAAATATTTCAACTGTATTAATATTACTGAGCAAAGTACACATCAAATGCCCTTTTAATACTTCTTAATACAGATTGTATTATTTGACTAATACTATTCATCTAAAGATTTTAAAAAGTGTTATATGCTAAAAATAAAATCTTCTCAAAATCACTCTCAATATAGAAGAAAATTCATGTTTAAGATCTTAATTTTCCAAAGTAAAGAGTTAATCTTAAGAAACAGTCCTGCTTAGTCGCTCAGCTGTGTCCAGGTCTTTGTGGACCCATGGACAATAGCCTGCCAGGCTCCTGGGTCCATGGGGATCTTCCAGGCCAGAATACTGGAGTGGGCTGCCATCCCCTCCTCCAGGGGATCGTTCCCAATCCAGGGATTGAACCCAGGTCTCCCACATTGCACATGATTCTCCCATAGATTCTTTACCATCTGAACCATTAGGCTGCCTAAGAAACAACTAACAAGAAATAATTAAACATTTAAAAGCTATTTTATTATATTATTAATGTATAAAGCTATAATCAGTTCGATCTTTGTCTACTAACCTAAAAACTTAACAGCATAGAGGTATATAGTCGATCAAGCTCTATTAGTATCTATGTAGTAATGGCTTATTACATAGGTAGTAAGAGCCCTCCTGGAATTAAATTTTTTATGTTTTTCTATTTAAAATTCCTGGGAAACAGCAACTTTAAAAGGATAAACAATGATATTCAATTTCATTTAAGCAAAAACATCACCCTCCAATCTCACTAGCAGTACAAATAATATAAATATAAATGAAGGCTTTCTAAAATCATGTTTCATATATTTTTACTTCCCCTAACAAACATTTCTGAAGTGACTGCTACTGATAAAGAAAACTTGTTAGCTAATTAAGATTTTTCAAATCTTAATTTGTTTGGTTGAAAGTACCAATGGAAAGACTTTTTATTTTATTTAATCCACATCAAAATCTGAACACTTTTCCAAAGCTGCTGGAAATGCCCAATTTCTAAGCACTTGACCAATGCTGAACAATCCTTTGGACTTATTTTTTATGTTTGAGCCAGGGAAGTCTGAGACCTGGACTTTAGTCCCAGTTCTGCAACTAACTTAACTTTATCACTGCTCTGGGTCTCCCTTTTCCCATTTGAGAGAGGAAGAATCCAGATTATGAACTCTAAGGGATCCTGTAGCTCTGTCACTTTAGGATTCTATATTGATGTTATTCACCTACTCAAAAACCTTAAGTCCATCTCCAATTCCTAATGAAAATCACATCCCTTAGCCTTTAATTCCAGACCAGGTAGCCCCAAATTTATCTTTCTGACCTTATTCCATTATATCTCAAATTGAAACCATAATGCCCTATTCATAAGGAAGCTAACAGCAGCTGCTAACATATACTGAATGCTTACTTCAGACCAAGCACTATGCTGAGCTTTACAGGCATTAGCTCAGTAATATTTACAATACTTGTATAAGACAGTACCATTCACAACAGAAACTAAGAGGGATTACGAATCTTGTCCAAGGTCTCACAGTTAGTGTCAGGGATAGGATTCAAACCCGGGTCTGCCTGCCTCTCAAGCACATACTTTTAATCATTACATATTACATGGTTGCTATTAAGTATATAAATGCTCCTTGGAAGAAGAATGACAAACCTAGACAGTGTATTAAAAAACAGAGACATCATATTGCTGACAAACGTCCGTATATTCAAAGCTATGGTTTTTCCACAGCTTCTCCAGTCATGGACGGATGTGAGAGTTGGACCATAAAGAAGGCTGAGCGCCAAAGAATTGATGCTTTCAAACTGTGGTGCTGGAGAAGACTCTTGAGAGTTCCTTGGACAGCAAGGAGATCAAACCACTCCATCCTAAAGGAAATCAACCCTGAATATTCATTGTTAGAGTTGGTGCTGAAATTCCCAATACTCTGGCCACCTGATGCGAAGAGCTGACTCATTAGAAAAGACCCTGATGTTGGGAAACATTGAAGGCAGGAGGAGAAGCGGGTGACAGAGGATGAGATGGTTGGATGGCAGTACTGACTCAATGGACATGAGTTTGAGCAAACTCTGAGAGACAGTGAAGGACAGGGAAGCGGTTCATGGGGTCGCAAAGAGTCAGACACAACTTAGTAACTGAACAACAACAACATTTAAGCCTTTGAAGCTTAAAACACTTTGTCACAGTTTTATTTTTTCCAATAAAACTCATTTTAAAAGTTTAATTAAAATGATACCTCTTTACCACTTCAGTCCCAAGTTTCTTTTCAATCTCTAAACTATTAAAGCTCTTACTGTAATCCCCAGTGACTTGCTCCTTGATAAAGTACATCTAAATATATGTATCTTAATGTTGGAAAACTTTAGGACTAATTCTCCTGCGGAACATATTATAAAAGTAGAACAAAATACATAAAATGGCAGTAATATAAGGGAGTAAACCATCAAGGCAGGACTTTAGGGGGTTATGATCCCTGAGAGAAATAGGCTCACCAACTGCTCCACATTCACCCAGGGTCTTTCCTCTGAGGGTATAAGCTCATTTCCAGCAGGCCCTGGAAGTTACTGGGAGACTGACTCTTTGCAACAAGAAAATAACAGCGACAAACTTTCATTGAGTTTCTATGATGCCATCATGCACAATTCTATGTCTATATATACTTAAGATGTGACAGCATCATTTTTTCACAATAATTCTAACAAGGGGATAAAAATCCCATTTTACAGAGTAGAGAACCAAGAGCCAGAGATTCCAAAATCCATGCTCTTTTCACTACCTTCTTCTTTCTCTCAGAAAAAGTGATGCAAATACTTTATACTGTATTTATAAAGTAAATGCAGTAACAATGTGAAGAGTTTTACATCAATGCAACATGCACCTGATCTTGAATTGACTCCCATATTAGAGTCTTCTTCACTTAAAGGTTAAGCATCCTTCTGAAGTTCTGACAGATTATATTACCTAACACACTGAGAACTAGGATTTAAATTTTGTCTTATTTCCAGTGCTCTGTAGGCTAAGGCTACACATATATCCTTAATATAATGACCACTAACTATACATGACATTAACATAATCTAAGTAGGAATGTTTTTAATTCCTACAAATATCATGCCGCAAGGGAGAATATTTTAAAATGAAAATGCCTTTTAAGTAAAATTCTGCTCCTCGGGGACCAATGAAGACGGAGATACACAAATGGATTTTTTTTTTTTTTTGGTCTAGCTATAAATAAACTGCTTTGGCAGTGGGGGTTTCCCCAGTCTTACCGGAAGAATTTTCAGAAATATATCATGCTATTTAATGTTGTAACTTTAATGTTACAAACAATGTCTTACTAATGTCTTACTAATTCAACAAATATTTACTGAAAACTAAGAGACACAAATTGAAGTTTTACTTTGAAAAGACACTTTTGTATTTCAATCAAAGCCAAAACAATCTTTTTCTAACAAGCCAATAAAACTTTTTTTTTTCTTATTAGTTGGAGCCAATAAAACTTTTATCAAGTGACTACACTCATAGTAACTTAATATTATGTCCTTTTTACTTCCCTAAAGGCTTTCTCATGTCATATATTGTTTGATAATTGTAGATCACTTTTGTCTATTGATTCTTTGGGTTCCTTTAATCCTGTCCAGCTAAATTTTTTATGCCAATCTCTTTCAAGGGGTATGGAGAGAGAAGACTATAGAAATCTTACTCTACCCAGAGCTCAGCCCATCCCATATGTTGCCTTCTGAGAAAATCTATCTAATACGCATTTTCTTACCTATGAACACCACAGAGTTATTTGCATTCCTCTTGTAATCTCATAATGCCAGGTCTTACATTACAGATACTTGTATACCAGTACACATATACTCATTACATATATACACACATTTTTTCCCATATATTCTTTCCTAGGATATCAAAGTAGAGGCTTTCTAATATCTGCTATCTTCTCTTGGTAAAAAAAAAAAAAAAAAAAGATAAATTTAGAAAGATTCAAACATACTTATGAGGCATAGTAACAGATTAGAAATCAAAAAGGTCTTAGAGCCTCAAAACTCAATTTTCACAATCATCAAAGAGGGATAACATCCCTCTTGCCTGCCTTCTAGGAGGAAGAAATCAGATGATAACTAGGAACTGCTCAGTACAGGACCACAGGTAATACAGTGCTATAACACCCTAATTTTCTACTCTAGTGATATGTTCTAAACCTACACTTCCTGATTTCATTCTGTTAAAACTTACCTACCTCTCCCTAAATGTGCTCTATGCTTTTCATAAAAAAATAATACACAAACTTAGTTGTAAAGGTCAAACAGCACAAAGCCTACAAAGAAAAAGAACAGACCTCTCACACTTCACACTATTCCCTGCTGCCAAAAGGCAACAATTTCCACATTTTTAATTTTTTAGCTGTTTTTTTTTAATTTCTGAAGAAAATGTGTAATTGCAACTTTTTGGCTTTTTGGAAAAATAGTGTTTCTAGTATGGGAGGTGATACTGTGGCTCTGTTACAGTCCCAACCCAACCTACCCTCCCACACATACTTCCCTATCCTCATCCTGACACTCAACATAACTTTGCTACGATTTTTGGCTAAATCAATATTGTTCAGAACTGAATCACAGAATATATATCATGATCAAATTTCCTTCTTTAATTTTCTACTTTTTCTAAAGTTACTAATTATGAGTTTTTTTACTTCAGTGTTCTATGTATCTGTTATTTGTAAGGCAGGTAAATATTTTGAGACCCCAAATATCTCAAAATGGGTTTTACCCTCACACTTGAATGAAAGTTTGACTGGGCATAAAATTCTAGGTTAAAAATCACTTCTTAAAATTTTGAACTTATTCCCAATTATTTTCTTGCTTCAATGTGATAGGAAGTCCAACATGGTAGGATGTTTCTACAGCCCCGTCCCTACTCAAGACCAAGATACCTTTAGGGTTTTCTTTATCCTCAGTTTTCTGAAATTTTATGATTTGCCATTACAAAGTCTTTTTTTATTACATTAAGCTGGTTGGTCCTTTACATTGTTGTTGCTGTTCAGTTGCTAAGTCATGTTAGACTCTTTTCACCCCATGCACTGCAGCACAACAGGCCTCCCTGTGCCTCACCAACACCCAGAATTTGCCCAAGTTGACATCCCTTGAATCACTGATACTATCCAACCATCTCATCCTGTTGCCCTCTTCTCCTTTTGCCTTCAATCTTTCCCAGCATCAGGGTCTTTTCTAATGAGCTGGTTGTTCGCATCAGGTGGCCAAAGTATTAAGAACTTCAGCATCAGGGCTTTCAAAGAGTATTCAGAGGCTGACTTCCCTTTGGATTGACTGGTTTGATCTTACTGTCCAAGGGACTCTCAAGAGTCTTCTCTAGCACCACGGTTTGAAAGCATCAATTCTTTGGTGCTCAGCCTTCTTTCTGGTCCAACTCTCACATCCATAAGTGACTACTTCCTTTTCATTATGTAAACTCATACCCTTCAGTTGATAAATTTCTCTTGTGATATTTGAGAATGTCTCCATTCTTCTTCTCTGTTTCTGAAAGTTTTCTTAGTCAGATATTGGACCCCCTTGATCACGTTTCTAATTGTCATGCTTTCATCTACTTTACCGTTTTTTGTTTCACTATTTGGTCTATCTCAATTTTATCTTCCAACTTTTCTAATTTTTAAAAATGTCTGAATATATTTTTAATCTCAAGAGCTTTCTTATTCTCCTGTTTTTTTTTTTTTTTTTAAATGGCATCCTATTTTCTTTAATGCTTGGACTTCCCTGGTGGCTCAGATGGTAAAGCATCTGCCTACAATGCTCGAGACCCAGATTCAAACCCTGGGTCGGGAAGACCTTCTGGAGAAGGAAATGGCAACCCACTCCAGTATTCTTGCCTGGAAAATCCCATGGACGGAAGAGCCTGGTAGGCTACAGTCCACGGGGTCACAAAGAGTCAGAAACGACTGAGCGACTTCACTTTCACTTTTCTTTAATGGAAGCAAAATCATCCCTGAAAATATTTAGTTATAAATACTGGATTTTGGGGGGGTGGGTTTCTTCTGTGACTTGCATTGCCTCTGCTTCCTCTGATTTGTTTTGGGTTTTGCACATTTATGATACATATTCTCAAATCTATTCATAAGACTTTCTCTCATTGACTACTGATATTAAAATATGAGGAATAAAAATCAACTGGAAGCCTTAGATGCATGAGTGGGATTCACTGACTGATGGGCATCAACTTAAAGTGATGGGCCTGTCCAGTCCGTTTGAACTGAGAGCCCTCAAATACCGGCCCCCAGACTGGACTCCTCTTATCTCCTGCTTTAGAAAGTTTAAGGTTGACTAAGAGCATTCTAGAAGTGTAATGGGAAGAGGATGTTTTTGTTGTGTAGTTGCTCAGTTGTGTAGGACTCTTCTGTGAGCCCCGTGAACTCTAGCCTGCCAGACTCCTCTGTCCATGGATTTCCCAGGCAAGAATACTGGATTGGGTTGCCATTTCCTTCTCCAGGGATCTTCCCAACCCAGGGATTGAACCCATGTCTCCTGCACTGGCAGATGTATTCTTACCACTGAGCCACCAGGGAAGCCCAGGAAGAGGATACTGATTAACAAGCAGACATTCTCTTGACACTCAGGTTTTCGACAAGGTGTTTTAGGCACATTCTCAGCTATGCCTGGCATCTGGAACATCTGTGGCTCAATCTCTGAAGAGTAACTTTCCCGTCTTCTGCTGGGACGGTGAAAAACCAGTTGTCTGCTAGGGCCAGCTTGGGATAGAGATCAAGGTAGTGGGTGACGGTACGTAAGTGTGCTTTCAATAAACTTTCTAACAGTTGTTTCATTTTCAGCTTCATGCTACTCTCTGCCTGTAGAGGCGTATCAAGAATCTAATTTCCACCTATTTATTGGGTTTTATGGGCAGATTAGTTTGACTCTTTTTGTCCCTCCTCCATGACTTTAGAATTCAGCTTTGTCAATTCTGCAGTCAGTTACCACTTGTCTGCTGGGTTTCTATAACCCCAAATTTTCTTGGGTTCATGCATCTGCCAATACCTCTACTCCTCTTCTCTTTGTCCATATGTATTATACTTCTGCTATTTTTGTAGTGGATCAAACCAGTCCGTCCTAAAGGAAATCAGTCCTGAATATTCACTGTAAGGACTAATGCTGAAGCTGAAACTCCAATACTTTGGCCACCTGATACAAAGAACTGACTCCTTGGAAAAGACCCTGATGCTGGGAAAGTCTGAAGGCAGGAGGGGAAGGGCACGACAGAGGATGAGATGGTTGGATGGCATCACTGACTGGATGGACATGAGTTTGAGCAAGCTCCAGGAGTTGGTGATGGACAGGGAGGGCTGGCATGCTGCAGTCCATGGGGATGCAAAGAGTCGGACATGACTGAGCAACTAAACTGAACTGAACTGATTGTGGAGTTAACAGAAATAAACATGCATACTAAATCTGCTAATATTTAGTAGAATCCTGTCACATGTTTTCCAAGTATAGAAGTTAGTTGATATATTGATAAAAGTTTCTTAATCTCTCTAAACCTAAGTTTCCTCACCTGTTTTATATATGTATATATAAACAAAAAATAATAAAGCCCTACCCGATAGGTTTCTGTGACAGTTACATGAGGTAACAATGTAGGTTCTGAAGTCAGAAAGACTTGGGTTTGAATCCCATATCTTCTATCATTAACTGCTTGACTCTGGCTACTCCAAACCTCACATTTCTCATCTTTGTAACGGGGTTAATAATATGAATCACTAGCTCAGAGACTGTTGGAAGGATTAAATAAGACAAAGTTTATAAAATTCTTCTGAAGCATAGTAAGACTCTGTTAACAATTATACTGTTGCCCATAATGCTTTATACACCTAAAATTACACACCCAAGCACATATATACACTGCCTATCAGCCTTTAAGTCTTCTTCAGGACTTGACTGAATAAAGCCAAACTCCAACTCCTCTGCAAAAACAAGATATAACAGGAAAGGAGAATGAATTAGGAAGTAGGCAGTCTGAGTATTGTCGCAAATGGTTATGTGGCCACTGGACTGTTTTCCTATTGGTAAAAAGAGAATCAGAATAAATGATCTATAATGTCTTTTTCAGCTCAAATGATCTTCCCTGTCTCCTTTGGGGATAATATGACTTTCAAAAATTCAATGTTTCTAATAACCTGATACTGTTAATTTTTATAGGTATTTTCATAGATCTTGTTTTTCCAACTAGATAGTACATATTTGCTCTATGAAAACCAAGATGAGTTGCTTCCCCAAGTTAACAAGTAATGAGGTCACTCTTTGAATATGAAATCAGAAAACAAAGTTTTATGGTAAAAGTGATATATACAACCACCTCAAAAAGAATGAGTTAGAAGGTAAGACTTTAAATTTGCAAGGAAATATACTAAAAGGTAAGTAACAAAAAAGTTAATTTAACTAAAGAATATGTCAATTAGAAGGTCAATGCTAAAAGTACAACTTTCATCAGGATCCCAATGACCAGGTTTTCTGATCACAGAGGCAGAATATCAGGCTTAGTCTTTTTTTTTTTTTTTCAAATTAATTCTAGCTTTTATTATTATTATTATTTTTTGGAGTGTCATCTCTTCCTTCCAAAATGTTTATTAAGGCATCAGGGTAGACAGAAGGGATATCATGATAAGCAAAACCCAGCTTAAGTCCCAGCTCTGAAGTAATTCATAGGCCATACAAGGTTGAGAGAGAGTATTAAACAACCTTAAAGGAAACTGTGAAAGTGCAGCTCTGATAAGAACTATGACAGAGAGGAATATGAAAGGGGGTACTGTGTGTGTGGCTGGGTGGAGGGAATGTGGGTTAATCTGGTCAAGAAATTCAGGACAGGCTCCTCTGAAAATGAGATGCTATGATTGAGATCTCTAGTGTTAGTCGCTCAGTCATGCCCGACTCTTTGCGACCCCATGGACTGCAGCCCACCAGGCTCCTCTGTCCATGAGATTTTCCAGGCAAGGATACTGCAGGCTTAGTCTTATATCAGGAAAAGTTCATGTTACAGAACCATATTCTGAGATTTCATTTGCACCAAGCAACATTCTGAATATGGCCTGGCTTCCCATGAAGACCAATCAAGAGAGGAAGATTGCTCCCTACTGCCAGCACTGATTTCTTATTTTAAACTAATGAAGTAACATGATCTTAAACACTGGCAAATCCCATGGACCCCGGCGGGCTATAGCCCATGGAATTGCAGACAGTCGGACACGACTGGCCACAGACGTGCACAAGGACCCACACACGGACCCACCCCAAGAAACAGACCCATGGTATGCCAACTGTCCCACCAGTAGGCTTGGTAAATTTACCCAGATAGTCACTCTGTGAAGCCTTTTGAAAAACGGATCACAGAATTTTTCCATATGTTACATGTAAAAACTATGAAGTTTCATAAGAAAGTAATCATGTGATCCTTCTCTAAATCCCTGAGGCCAGCTAGCAATACTGGCATCTAATAGAGCTAGCTACGTAAGTGCTTCTTGATTGCTTCTTAAACTTCCCCTAAAAGCCAGTTATGGCATGATACAATTTTCCATACCCTACAGCAGAATCATCCTCTTCATGGATCACAGCCTTGTCATGGTGAATGGGCTTATGTAACTTAATGAAAATGCCATGCCATGCAATGTCACCCAAAATGGATGGGTCACAGTGAAGAGTTCTGACAAAACGTGGTCTACTGGAGGAGGAAATGGCAACCTACTCTAGTATTCTTGCCATAAGAACCCCAGGAACAGCATGAAAAGGCAAAAAGATATGATACCTGGTTAACTGCCCAGGTCGAAAGGTGTCCAGTATGCTACTAGGGAAGACCAGAGGGCAACTACTAATAGTTCCAGAAAGAAATGAAGTGGCTGGGCCAAAGTGGAAAAGGTGCTCAGTTGTGGATGTTATCTGATGGTGAAAATAAAGTCTGATGCTGTAAAGAACAATATTGCATAGGAACCTGGAATGTAAGGTCCATGAATCAAGGCAAGCTGGATGTGGTCAAGCAGGAGATGGCAAGACTGAACACTGACATGTTAGGAATCAGTAAACTAAGCGGACCGGAATGGGTAAATTTAATTCACATGACCATTATATCTACTCCTGTGGGCAAGAATCCCTTAGAAGAAATGGAGTAGCCCTCATAGTCAACAATACTTGGGTGCAATCTTAAAAATGACAGAAGATCTCAGTTCATTTCCAATGCAAAACTTTCAACATCACAGTAATCCAAGTCAATGCCCCAACCACTGATGGTGAAGAAGCTGAAGCTGACTGGTTCTATGAAGATGTACAACACCTTCTAGAACTAACACCAAAATAAGATGTCCTTTTCATTATAGGGAATTGGAATGCAAATGTAGGAAGTCAAGAGATAGCCCATAATAACAAGCAAGTTTGGCCTTAGATTACAAAATGGAGCCGGGCAAAGGCTAACAGTTTTGTCAAAAAAACATGCTGGTCACAACAAACACCTTTTTCCAACAACCCAAGAGACGACTCTACACATGGACATCAGTAGATGGTCAATACTGAAATCAGATTGTATAGAGCTTCTTCATACATACATTGCATAGAGCTTCTATACAATACAATTCTATGTATAGAGCTTCTTCATCTACAAAGAACATAATCAGTCAGCAAAAACAAGACAGGGAGCTGACCTGAGCTCCTTACTGCAAAATTCAGGCTTAAAGTGAAGAGGGGAAAACCACTGGGCCATTCAGTTATGACCTAAATCAAATCCCTTATGATTATACAGTGGAGGTGATAAATAGACTTAAGGGGTGAGATCTGGTAGATAGACTGCCTAAAGAATTACGGACAGAGGTTCCTAACACTACAGGAGGCAGTGACCAAAATTATTCCAAAGAAAACGAAATACAAGAAGGCAAAGTGGTTGTCTGAGGAGGCTTTACAAACAGCTGAGGAAAGAAGAGAAGTGAAATGCAAGGAAGAAACGGAAAGATTTATCCAACTGAATGTAGAATTCCAGAGAAGAGCAAGAAGAGATAAGAAGGCCTTCTTAAATGAATGATGCAAATACAGAAAAACAATAGAATGGGAAAGACTAAGAGATCCCATCAAGAAAATTGAAGATGTCATGCAAGGATGGGCACAATAAAGGACAGAAATGGCTAAGAACCTACCAGAAGCAGAAGAGATTAAGAAGAGGTGGCAAGAATATACAGAAGAACTGCACAAAAAAGGTCTTAATTACTCAGATAACCACAATGGTGTGATCACTCACCTAGAGCCAGACATGCTGGAGTATGAAGTCAAGTGGGCCTTAGGAAGCATTACTCCGAACAAAGCTAGAAGAGGTGATGGAATTTCAGCTGAGCTATTTAAAATCCTAAAAGATGATGCTGTGAAAGGGCTGCACTCAATATGTCAGCAAACTGGAAAACTCAACAGTGGCCACAGGACTTGAAAAGGTCAGTTTTCATTTCAATCTCAAAAAAGAACAATATCAAAGAAGCTTCAAACTACCACACAATTGCGTTCATCTCGCATGCTACCAAGGTTATGCTCAAAATCCCTCCAGCAAGGCTTCAGCAGTACGTGAACTAAGAACTTTCAGATGTACAAGCTGGGTTTAAAAAAGGCAGAGGAACCAAAGATCAAAATGCCAACATTCGTTGGATCATGGAGAAAGCAAGGGAATTCCAGAAAAACATCTACTTCTGCTTCACTGACTGCATGGAAGCCTTTGACGGTATGGATCGTAACAAACTGGAAAATTCTTAAAAAGACAGGAGTAACAGACCACCTTACCTGTCTCTTGAGAAACCTGTATAGGAATCAAGAAGCAACAGTTCAAACCAGATATGGAACAATGGGCTGCTTCGACTCTGGCAAAGGAGAACGCCAAAGCTGTATACTGTCACCTTGCTAGTTTAATGTCACGTGAAATGCCAGGCTGATGAATCACAAGTTGGGATCAGGATTGTTGGGAGAAATATCAACCTCAGATATGCAGATACCACCACTTGAATGGCAGAAAGTGAAGAGGAACTAAAGAGCCTCTTGATGAGGGTGAAAGCAGAGAGTGAAAAAGTTGACTTGAAACTCAACATTAAAAAAACTAAGACCATGACATCCGGTCCCATTACTTTGTGGCAAACAGAAGAAGAAAAATTGGAAGCAGTGACAGATTTTCTTTACCTGGGCTCCAAAATCACTGCGGACAGTGACTGCAGTCATGAAATTAACAGACGCTTGCTCCTTGGAAGAAAAGCTGTGATAAACCTAGACAGCATATTAAAAAGTAGAGACATCACTTTGTCGACAAAGATCCATATAGTCAAAGCTATGATTTTTCCAATAATCATGTACAGATGTGACAGTTGGACCATAAAAAAGGCTCAGCGCCAAAAAACTGAGGCTGGTGCTGGAGAAGACTCTTCGTAGTCCTTTGGACTGCAAAGAGATGAAACCAGTCAATCCTAAAGGAAATCAACCTTGAATATTAATTGGAAGGACTGATGCTGATGCTAAAGCTCCAATACTTTTTGGCCACCTGATGCAAAGAGCCGACTCACTGGGAAAGACCCTGATGCTGGTAAAGATTAAAGGCAAAAGGAGAAGGAGTTGGCAGAGGATGAGATGCTTCGATAGCATCACCGACTCAATGGACATGAAGTTGGGTAAACTCTGGGAGACAGTGGAGGGCAGGGGAGCCTTCTGTGCTGCAGTCCATGGGGTCACAGAGAGTCAGACATGACTTAATGATTGAACAACAACAACAGCAGTACCATAAGCACTTCAGTCTGAATACATGACCAACAGTGTGTTAAGAAAAGAAAGGAAGGAAAGATGGAAAAGTGGTAAAGACCAAGAGAAAAAAGAAAAAAAAAAAGCAAAACCAAAGAATCAGAACAATTTCTTTCACCAAGCTGTCCTATTCTACCATGCTTCTTCTTCCATTGTGGCTGATTTTTACAGCGTACCTTATGTTGATCTAAAGCCAAAATCTTGTACATACTGTGAGAAACTGGCAGTCTGACAGCACTGACTTAAATTCCCTGGGGCTTCCCTAGTGGCTCAGAGGTAAAGAATCTGCCTGTCAATGCAGGAGATGCGGGTATGATCCCTGGGTCAGAAAGATCCTCTGAAGAAGGAAATGGCAACCCACTCCAGTATTCTTGCTTGGGAAATCCCATGGACACAGAAGCCTGGTGGTGGGCTACAGTCTATGGAGTCCTAAGAGAGTCAGACACATCTTAGCAACTAAATAACAGTAACAAAAGGTCCGTTGGCCAAGGTTACTGAATTTTCAGGAGTAAAGTTACCTAGCATATAAATCACACACATTCCCACACTACTTCTTGGTACAAAGATGTTTACTATTATGGAGTCTAGAATGGCCTTGACCATATGAAAAACTGCTAATGGGCTTCAGAATACCCTTTGACCATCACTGCTCTATAATGTCAAGAAGTTATAATAGTGACTAGAAGTGATCATTAGAGAGGGTCATTCATTAGTTCTGTAAAACTTAACAAAACTTCGATATTAAGCCAGGTTCCATGTTAGATTTGGGGGATAAAGGTATGAAGACACGCTGAGCCTAGCTTTAGAGACTTTAAAAACAAGGAAAGGGAGTAGATGGAATAGTTTTATGTTGAATTTAAAGCTACTGTCATTTTAGAAAGGTGAGAATTTATCATGCCTCTCTACTTAAATGTGGGATTGGCTTTCAAAGATCTTATGTGGGGTAATACCACACCAACTTGTAAAACTTCCTTAGATATAAAACTATTGGCAGATAAATAATAGTATTCATTTTTATTTGCAAAGCACTTTACATATTACAAAGTTCTTTTACATCCATTATCTAATTCAGTCCTCCAAGTAACCCTGTGAAGGATGAAAGGATTATTATAAGTAGAAAAAACTAAGTGCTTAGAGAAGCCACTAGCCCTTACAAAATGTGTCAATTAGTAACAGAATCACAGATTCTCTGTTCAGAGTTCATTTTACATATCATGATTCCCTTATTACCTAAATTTTGAAGAAAAGCCAAATGAATCATTTATAGCCATAGGAAATGTCTAAAACATTCCTTGGGTCTGCAAAATATATTAATAATATGTATACTTAATATAAAACTTTAACCTGAAATGGAAAAAGTACACAAAAGTCAGCACAAATGACTTACGAAGCCTTTAAAATTTTTCCATAATTTGATGATTCTCCCCATCCTTAAACTTCCCCAAATCTCTTCATATAGCAATAAATTCTGGTTTGTCAATAATTTATTTCACAAGTCTTTTATGATACAAAAACACAGAGTCAGTAAAATTCCTACAACATCATCAAAAGCCGATGTTTTAATCAAACCTGAAAAGCTGAGGAAACTCCCAGAAATCACTATACCACCTGGGAACTCATAACCCTGTTGCTTCATTTTCAAGTTCAAAGAGGTGAAGAGTAAATGCATTTAACAGTACAAAAAATTCAAGTTTTCCCAATCCTTAAAATACTGAGACCATTATTCAAGTAAAAAGGAAAAGTCATTTAAAAGGCTCAAAAAAGTATTTATCCAGCAATAAACCTTAAAGAAAATCCTTTTCAAAATGGGATTTAGGGTAAGAACTAACAGGTCCATGAAAAATGCAAATAGCCATTCTGTTGTAAGACAATTTTTTCATTAAAGTGGAATAATTGTCCTTTTGTAATTGCTTTTCCACTCTAAGAGCAAAAAGCACACCTTCAGTGAAATCATTGTATTAAAAACACAATTAACTACAGATACAACTAGTATAGTCTTATTTTTAAATTTCCTATGAAATAATTTCAACACAATCACAAAAAGCTTACACTTCCTCTGATATCAGTCATATACCATATAAAGTTAAATAGGCTGTCTTGCCAAAGCCTAGGGTGACTGACTCTAATACTTTTTCTCATTCTCAACCAGTTAAGACTGGTATTTAAACAAAACGTCATTAAATGTTGCAATAAATAGGCCAGGATGAAAAGGTTACTTATAAATACATACAAACTCTGCAAATATATCACACAGAAACTGCCTCAGCCACAGAAGACTGTATGATTGTATCCAGACACATCTCTTCTCCCCAGCATGCACATACCTCAAGAAAACAAAAATTTAAAAGCAGTACAGATAACGAATATGAGAACAGAACTGATACCTGAAAGAAACCTTAGCGTTTACAAGGTCCAATGGTGACAAGATAAACTGGAAAGACATCTGATATTAAGCAAGCCTCATAGAGGGCAGGTGGGGTGGTGGTGCTTTGTTTTCCTTTAAAATTACTATATCTACTTAACTTCTACTTTAGTTTTAGGCTGAGACATTGATAGAGGTTCTAATCTGTGGTGGGCGGGGTGGGGGGGAACCTCTGACAACATCTAAATTTGGTATTAGGGCAAAAATGTAAAAATCCATTAACAAAAGCTCTTATTAAAAGAATTGTTGCCTTTCCAGTCATTAAAATATCAGTGTGATTAGCCATTTCCAGAAAATTAAACAGATTTCCTCATCTCCATAAAATTTCCACAAAATCTTTTCCAAAAACCTTTCTGTTTTCTCTAAGACAGAACCCTACTGCAAGAAAAAATTAAAAGGGCTCAGTCCTCCCAAAAGTAAAAACTGATGCTAACTGACTAGTAGATTTAACATCAGTTTTCTATAAAAATTAATCTTTATGATTACCATATTGGCAGAACTAAAAACTGACAAGCAAACTGTGCCAATTTGAACAGTTTACATTCTTTAATATATACATGAAAAAAGAGAAATTTAAAAAAAAAATCTGTGCCACTTAAATAAAGGGAAATTATATATAGGTATTTTTCAGAATCTAACAGAAAAGGTTTTCTACTTCAAATGGCAACTTAACAAAGCCACTGTTAACTCGCAATTTCAGTGTGAGTTCTAAATTTTGAAATAACTTAGAACCAAATTTTCAAGCTTTTGGGAAGAACTCAGAATCTGAAATTTAAATATTTATGCTAATACTTGTTCTCTTAAAAATGATTAAGTAGAATGATTTTGAGGTTAAAATCAAATCTCTAAAATCTAACATCCTAAGAATGCTATCCTTTATTTCAAATGGGAGTAAGATGGAAAACCAAACCATATCTGCCTGTTTTATAAATATCCATGTCCTTCCCTGGACTCAAAAATCCACTTTAACCCATTTCCCTTCGTTTTCTTCTATCTTCCATCTCACTGAACACCATTGTCACATTCCTATTACAACATCTAGCCAAAGGCAGAGATCATGCAAGTTCCCTAAAGACTTCCAAAACATTAAAACCAGCAGAAAGCAGAGGAAATACTTTATGCCTGGAGCTGCTGGGAAATCCTTCTTTCCTTTTAGAAAAATAAACGTCTTGCTCTAAACATAACCACTTTGAGAAACCAAACAGCACTATACATACAAATACACAGCACTCTCAATTACTAATTCTATAGATTTTGCTAGTATTTTGGCTAAAAAAAAAAAGCCTGTTTGAGCAAATGAACTGTAACCCAATGATGTTTCTTTTATTCCCCCAGAAAGAGAATAGCACTGGAGACTTACTCAGAATTTCTTCTCTCATTCTTTAACACTAAATATGGATTTCTTAACACTGACTGAAAGAATGCTTTTAAAAAGAATTAGTTGCTACTTTATTTAACTACAAAGAGAACACCTCAATCAATGCCTTCTATTTTAAAACAAGAACTAGCTGAATGTATAGTGTATTTTCTGACTCAAGTTGCTTAGGATGCTTTTCTTCCTGATATTCTAATATTTCAAAAGGTCTCTAGATAAAAAAAGCAGAGAAACTAAAGATACATTTTAATGTATTTTCACCATTATAAAAGTGGTAGCCATAAGCCTATCATTTAATTATTTTTCAGGTTATTAAAATGCATTTGGCTATAAAAGAGAAATCTAACTCAATTCAAATATTCTTAATGTATACACAAAGGCATGGGCAAAAATACTAGAACACAATCACTTTCAGTACATACATCTCTTTAGGTCTCAGTGAAGGATGGCACAAAATATATCTTAGTTTTTTATATAAATTATATAATTTGACTGCACTTTTGCTTCACGATTCAATGCACAAATTTAAAATTAATGTTTCAGTTTTCACATTATTCACTGCATTGAGAATTTTCTCAAGAGAATAAGACAAAACATTCGGCTTTCTGAAGGACAGTGTGGAAACCTGCAGCATAGTTATACCTTGACATACATGAAGGATTCATCACTTAATTACTATACAGTTAATTCATCACTGTATTTTAATATTCCCTATTAAATCAATTGTACATGAAGCCTAAACAGCTGGAAAGAACCCAGAAAAGCACAAGAAAACAAAGACTTTTAAAAATGCTGACGCTTTTCACAACCAGGTTCAGTCATGCCAGCTGGAGAGGTGTTAGATATGGCTTTATTCATTTTTAAATCTGAGAAATACAGTCACTTCCATGACATTATGAACAGCAATTTATCCTCACGGTCCTGATTCTTCTCATTCAAAAGCATTTAAAAAAATCATTTCTGCAAACTTAACAAGGTATTTTGGATGGATCACTTGTTAGCTATTGCTTAGAATCAAATTATTTTGTCCCACATTTCCCAGAGAACTAGAAATACAAAAAGATAAAAAGGAAACACACACACACACAAAACACAGAGTGACTCATATTTGAACCACTTCAGACATGAAATCCATTAAGAGGGCCTTTGCTCCGAACTGTGTAAGGGTCCTTAGCTACCATCTGACTTGCACAAGAAGTACACATGGCCCCTGATAGGCGCTTTAGTCCTCTTTGGAAAACACTGTTGGAAAGACTATAAATGACACAGTTGCAGAAACTATTACTAATAGCAAGCCAGGTGGTCAAGAAGGATGCGAAGCGGTTGCTGTGGCCAGTAGAGCTCTCCAATAAGAAGTAGATGATGTA
This sequence comes from Cervus elaphus, assembly GCF_910594005.1. Taxonomy (NCBI): domain Eukaryota; kingdom Metazoa; phylum Chordata; class Mammalia; order Artiodactyla; family Cervidae; genus Cervus; species Cervus elaphus. Next base: position 12,591,860 of record NC_057825.1, read on the forward strand.
TGGTAACCAGAGGATGTAAAATACACTAGTAATTCGGAACAGGACCATGGCATAACGCTTATCAGAACAAGCCTGCACCTCCCCAGTCTCCCCACTTTGGCTGCTGAAGCGGGCTTGCCTTTCGTTGATTTCCTTTGTGTGCTGTTGGCAGATGCGGAAGATGTTGAAATAGGTGAAGCACACAATAAGGGCTGCTGGGGCATACAACATCATCACGATGAACAGGGTGAAGTAGGGGTCGGTGTGCCAGGACTCCGCACACCACTGAAACACATCTCCATGATATCCAGGTTTGCCCCAGTGGAAAAAGGAAGGCAGGAAGACCAGGGTGGAATATAGCCAAATCAGGAAAATACACAGACGTAGTCTCCAGGGTGTAACCAGGGTATTATAGGTTAAAGGTTTAGTGATAGCAATATATCTATCAATGCTGATACAGGCCAGAGAGGCCATGGAGACACTCTTCAGAACTGATACTACAAAACCAAATACTTGGCAAGTCAAGGACTCCTCTACTGGAAGCGGGTAGTGGAGGAGTGATAAAGAAGGGACCAGGCAGCTTACGCCAACCAAGAGGTCAGCATATGCCATAGTCTGGATAAAGTAACTTGTAGTATGGTGGTTCAACAAAGGTGCACAGTGAAATACAAAAATCACAATGATATTGCCAGAAATAATTAACACAGTTAGAAAGACAATAATCAATACTTCCAAAAGGCAAAAATTGACAGTTTCCAAGTAGCCAAATGCCAAGAGGCAAAAAGAGTGGCTGCTCTGATTACCATCCAAGGTAGAGTTCATCTTGAGCTCAGGAGTGATCTTTCACTTCATGCTGCCGCTTGGCTGCTGCCAACAGTTCAAAGGAGCAGCTGCTGTCATTGCGGTCAGCTCTGTGTGTCTGCAATAATGCCCGAGGAGCCTTAGTCCCCAAGCTCGCGATGCTGCCGCTCTGGTGCATTGCCTGCAGTGTAATTCCCCTTTAAATCCTTCTTGGAATAGGGAGTACCAGCAGCAGTTGTCTGGCCAGTCCCAGATGCGGCCATAGTACCAGGTTTACCATACACATAGCACCAGGGGAGTAAGGCAAACTCCCTTCAAGGTACAAGGTCTTCAGCCAGTGAGGGTGGGGGGCAGGGGCAGAAGAGAAGGGAGGAAGGCTAGGACTTCAGCAGGAGTTGTAATGAGTCTCCTCTGAACAGCTGACAGAAGAAAAGGAGAAAGCGTTTTACATTTTGTATCCAATGCCCCTAATCAAGAACCTGGCTAGCTCAGGCTGGTATCCCACCTCCCACTCCATCCCACCCCACCCAGGTCAACTATTCACGCCTACCCTCAGCAGCACCCCCACATAAATGTTTCTTACTTTTCAGAGGAGCCACAGCAACAGCAGGCTTTCATGACCAACATAAAGCAAAATCAATCGCCAGTCAGATCAATCTAACCCCATTGCCTTTCTTTTGAGCTTTTCAGGGGAGAAAAGGAATCTACTTATACCACTTAATTACCACTAATAAAATTAGCCAAGATAACTTAATTTTTTTTTACTGATTCCAATGTAGTATTTTGCCTCTTAGAAAACATTTCAATAGCATTGATCTATCTAGCTCAATTTCTGAGTATTACCTGTAATTCTGCATGCTGCAATCCAAACAAAAGCCACAGAACATCCTTAGCAGAAAGCCTTGCAAAGCAGGAATGTGCCTCAGCCTCGTTTACTGCAGAACTGAGACACAGAGGGAGGGGATAAAGGAGGAGGAGGAGAAATAGGGAGAAGAGGGGGCTTGGGAAAAGGAAGAGGCGGGGGAGGGGAAAGAAGAAAACGCCCGTGTGCGCGCACTCGCTCTGGCATCTTTAGCAGCTCATTAGAATTCACTGCCAGAGAAGTGCTCCCCGATTGCCAGACTGCACAGTGGGGGGATAACTTAATATGCCTGCAGTGCAGCGTCTGAAAGCTGTTTCCTCGTCGGTCTGGAACCCCCCCTTTTCGTAGATTAAGCAGAATTTAGACTGCCAGTAAGAAGAGGAGGTAGTAACCAGGACTGAGTGCAAGCCGGGAACTAGACTGAAACACATTGCCAGAGGGGTAATGGTGAGAGGAAATTCCTATTTCCTTGTAGCATTTCTCACAGAACAAAGAGCAATGTTAAAGAATAAAAGTATGTTAACAGTGCATGACAACTGAAGAATCAAAATCCAGCACCAGAAGTTCTAGCTAGAAGGCTACATATTTAGCATTAATTTCCTCTCATGATTCACTAAATAAGGATCAGCTTTAAGAAACATGACAAAAATAACAAGCAAATTTAAAAATTAGGTCTTTAAGAGAGAAAAAAAAAAAAAGAAAATCCCATCCATTCCAAATACTGCAGAAATAGCACACACAAACAAGAATTACACTGTTCCTATATTCAACACTATCCTTTGGCTGAGATGTCATAACTTGCTTCTAGTTTGCTGTGAAGTGGTACATATACAAACAAAAGATGGGCAAGTAAATGCACCCATAATTGCAGGAAGTTTCATGGTACAAACTAGCTTTGTAGAACACACAATCTTGTCTGTGCCTACTAACATAAATTGGGATTGTATTGTGGCATTTCAGATGATGTCAAATGAGCACAATTTTCAGCTAACTGGGAGTGTCAAATTATGACAATTTTTAGTTAATTGTGTATTTTTAGTATCTTTTCTTCCAGGTAACTTTGGTCTCTCAATTCATTCTTCTAAGTAAAGTTTCACATAACTCAGTAGAGTAAAATAAACAAATGTTGACATCTGAAAACATTTCAGGAGGTCTGCACACTGGGATGGAGATGTATATTATGAGATCCAACTTTCAGTTTTTGTTTGCTTCACACACATGCTTTCTCATTACAGGCAATGGTTACTCATCATCAGAATTCAATTACATTTTAAGATCTGAAGCACTGTGCTTATTACATGAAGGCAAGGAACTCAAAAAGCCTATTAAGCATAAGTTTGATAGCTGAAATTGACAGGTCTTACTGGAAAAGATGGCAAAGTGTGTCAAAAAGACCCATGACACTGACCTCCCATCTGGCTCAAATCCTTGCTTCCTTGCTCTATTATCACTTAGCTTCTCTTAGCTTCAGTTTCATCACCTTCAAAATGAAGATCATACTCCCTATTTCATGAGGTTGTTGAGAAATAAAGCAGATGGTGTACACAAAAGGCTTACCAAAATCTAAGAGATAGGAGGTATATAACTTTACTTTCTTCTCATACAACTTAAACAGCGTTCCTAAATAGTCTGTGTTTTCCCACGAGTCACGTCGTGCTGCTTGAGTCTGGGCTCTTCTGAACCCTAAGGTGCCCTCTCTCACTGTGGCTGCCTAGTTCTAAGGGTGGTAACAACAGCCATCTGGATACACTGCTGGATTCCTCAAATACATTTAGACTGTACATACATAGGCAAGAAGGAATGACATGGCATTAAAAAATTATTCCCATCAGACAAGTAATTTCTCTGCCTATGTCTCCAGACCTGAAAATGGTTCCCAGTGCCTTTCCAGTCTGATCTCACTAGTCCAAATCCCCCAAATACCTTGCCCTCCAGCCAAACCAGATTACTCACTACTCTCTACATTTGATGTAAACTTTATTTCTGATCTCCCTGTTTTGAGTGCTTAATAAATACTGACTTAGAATAATTTCTGAGAGTTACATTTCAGTAAATGGAAAAACCATTTGCCAAAGCTACGAGTCCGTGTTTTTCTAACTACTTGTAAATTTGGGCTTCTAACTTAATCTCTTATTCCCTCTCAGGTTTCTCATGTATGAAACTAGATAGTTATGCTGATAAAAACAGCTGTTGCATTAACTGATAGCTTTAAAGAATTAAAAATGCTCTAAAAATGCAATGAAACCAACAAGCTGTTACGAAACCATTAGAAAAATAGTAGTGCTTTCAATTTTGTTTCTGTTTTAATAAAATCACTCTAAGACCAGCTATAATCAAAATATTTGTGTGTATGTGAGCACATGTGTTCAGTCACTCAGTTGTGTCCTGACTCACTGACCCCATGAATTGTAGCCCACCAGACTCCTCTGTCCGGAATTCTCCAGGCAAGAATATGGAGGAGGTTGCCATTTCCTACTCCAGTGATCTTCCCGACCCAGGGAACAAACCCGCATCTTTTTCATTTCCCGCATTGGCAGGCAGATTCTTTACCACTGCCACCTGGGAAGCCCTCAAAATATTCATACTAGAAACTAAACAAAAATATCAGCTAAGAGTTAAATGTTTTATTTTGGATTAAACAAACCACTTTAGAAGAGAGAAATTATTAATGATAAGGGGGAGCAATAAATCTATGTCCTCACAAAAATCTATCCTTACATTTCCCTTTTAAAATAATGTAGTTGCAAGATGTATTTAATAAAAGAGTATTTCTGTATATATGACTGAAAGAAAATACATTAAAAATCAATTCTACTTTTCATTGGATAATGGGGTTACAAATGATTTTTTTTCTTTATGGTTTTATGTTTTGTGAATTTGCTAATTTCTATGTGCTATTTTTATAATCAGGTAAAAGACAGTCAAAACAATATATAACATGTCCCTTTTGGTAAAACTAACAAAAAAACCTGGCTGTATGATGTCCTCCCAGAGCCACACTGAAGAGATGATGCCAGGTTAAGTCACCTATTTCACAGGGCTCAGCTCCGTTTGGCCTTATGTCATCACTGCAAAATGCCTTCAAACAGGACTTGGTACTCAATTTATTCATAATGGACTCTGATGGCCTCAGTTAAAAATTCTTACAAAAAGACAATGTAACTTGATGAACCATGTAAAACTGTTAATATTTAATCATTTTGTTAAGTATCAGTAACCTCATATATACAGATGACACCACGCTTATGGCAGAAAGTGAAGAACTAAAGAGCCTCTTGATGAAAGTCAAAGAGGAGAGTGAAAAAATTGGCTTAAAGCTCAACATTCAAAAAATAAAGTTCATGGCATCCAGACCCATCACTTCATGGCAAATAGATGGAGAAACAGTGGAAAGAGCGGCTGACTTCATCTTTTTGGGCTCCAAAATCACTGCAGATGGTGACTGCAGCCATGAAATTAAAAGACGCTTACTCATTGGAAGGAAAGTTATGACCAACCTAGACAGCATATTAAAAAGCAGAGACATTATTACTTTGCCAACAAAGGTCTGCCTAGTCGGGCTATGGTTTTTCCAGTGGTCATGTATGGATGTGAGAGTTGGACTATAAAGAAAGCTGAGCGCCAAAGAATTGATGCTTTTGAACAGTGGCGTTCGAGAAGACTCTTGAGAGTCCCTTGGACTGCAAGGAGATCCAACCAGTCCATCCTAAAGGAGATCAATCCTGAATGTTCACTGGAAGGACTGATGTGAAGCTGAAACTCCAATACTTTGGCCACCTGATGCAAAAAGCTGACTCATTTGAAAAGACCCTGATGCTGGGAAAGATTGAGGGCAGGAGGAGAAGGGGACGACAGAGGATGAGATGGCTGGATGGCATCACCGACTCAATGGACATGAGTTTGAGTAAACTCCGGGAGTTGGTGATGGACAGGGAGGCCTGGTGTGCTGCAGTCACAAACAGTCAGACACGACTGAGCGACTGAACTGAACCATTCTGTTTCTGGTTAAATATTTTCTGATCTATAAAAATGGCAACTTGTATATGGCTCAGAAGTTTGAAAGTGAAGTCACTCAGTCGTGTCCGACTCTTTGTGACCCCATGGACTGTAGTCTACCAGGATCCTCTGTCCATGGGATTTTCTAGGCAAGAATACTGGAGTGGGTTGCCATTTTCTTCTCCAGGGATCTTCCCGGGAAGCCCCTGTATGACTCAACCTAACACTAAAAAATTAAAATAACAGAATCACAAAACTAGAAATGAAAAATGGCAGAAACAGAAAGGAAAGATGAAACAAAAATGACAAAAGAACGTCTGAATTACATTTATTCTTCTCTCAACCTCCTCAGGAGTTTATCTACTATAGATGGAGAAGAATCAATCTCAGAGCTTCAAATTCGTAAGATTCACTTCTAGGAATTATCTATCACTTATTATTTAGTAAAAATGAGCTTTCAATGTTGATTTATTTAATTAACATATTATCTTAGTGCAGCTGATATAGGTGTATTTATATCAACGTCATTCCAAACCCAATTTAAGGTACTTTGACTCATCTTTCATTCCTCTCTCCCTCTCTCGCATATTTGTTCATTCGTCAAGTGCCAAAGATCCTACCTTGGAAATTTCTCTCAAAAAGTATCTCTTTCTCTATTTTTTCTGCCACTAAACAAACCAGGGGATGATTATTTCTTGCCTTGAATTACTAACAGGTTTTGCTGCAATTACTCTTACCCTATTCTAACTCAACAATAATACAAATAATAACAGTAACTGAGCAGTAATTTATACTCACCAGTCAGTTCAGTTGCTCAGTTGTGTCCGACTCTTTGCAACCCAATGGAGTGCAGCACGCCAGGCTTCCCTGTCCATCACCAACTCCCAGAGCCTGCTCAAACTCACGTCCATCACATCAGTAATGCAATCCAATCATCTCATCCTCTGTTGTCCCCTTTTCCTCTCGCCTTCAATCTTTCCCAGCAAAAGGGTATTTCCCAATGAGTCCGTTCTTCCCATCAGGTGACCAAAGTATTGGAGTTTCAGGTTCAGCATCAGTTCTTCCAATGAATATTCAGGACCGATTTCCTGAACGATGGACTGGTTGGATCTCCTTGCAGTGCAACGGACTCTCAAGAGTCTTCTCCAACACCACAGTTCAAAAGCATCAATTCTTCAGCACTCAGCTTTCTTTATAGTCCAACTCTCACATCCATACATGACTACTGGAAAAACCACAGCTTTGACTAGACAGACCTTTGTTGGCAAAGCAGTATCTCTGCTTTTTAATATGCTGTCTAGGTTGGTCAAAGCTTTTCTTCCAAGGAGCGAGCGTCTTTTAATTTCATGGCTGCAGTCACCATTTGCAGGGATTTTGGAGCCCCCCAAAATAAAGTCTCTCACTGTTTCCATTGTTTCCCCATCTATTCACCATGAAGTGATGGGACCGGATGCCATGATTTTAGTTTTTTGAATGCTGAGTTTTAATAAGCCAACTTTTTCACTCTCCTCTTCCACTTTTATCAAGAGGCTCTTTAGTTCTTCATTGCTTTCTGCCATAAGTGTGGTGTCATCTGCATATCTGAGGTTACTGATATTTCTTTTTTTTTTTCCTGATATTTCTTCCAGCAATCTTGATTCCCGCTTGTGCTTCATCCAGCCTGGCATTTTGCATATTGTACTCTGCATATAAGTTAAATAAGCAGGGTGACAATATACAGCCTTGACATACTCCCTTCCCCATTTGGACCAGTCTGTTGTTCCACGTCCAGTTCTAACCGTTACTCCTTGACCTGCATACAGATCTCTCAGGAGGCAGGTCAGGTGGTCTGGTATTCCCACCTCTTTAAGAATTTTCCACAGTTTGCTGTGATCCACACAAAGACCTTGGCGCAGTCAATAAAGCAGATGTTTTTCTGAAACTCTCTTGTTTTTTCTATGATCCAATGGATGTTGGCAATTTGATCTCTGATTCCTCTGCCTTTTCTAAATCCAGCTTGAACATCTGGAAGTTCACAGTTCACATACTGTTGAACCCTAGCTTGGAGAATTTTGAGCATTACTTTGCTAGTGTGTGAGATGAGTGCAATTGTGTGGTAGTTTGAACATTCTTTGGCATTGCCTTTCTTTGGAATGAACACTGATCTTTTGCAGTCCTGTGGCCATTGCTGAGTTTTCCAGATTTGCTGGCATACTGAGTACACCACTTTCACAGCATCATCTTTTAGGATTTGAAATAGCTCAACTGGAATTTCATCACCTGCACTAGCTTTGTTCGTAGTGATGCTTCCTAAATCTCACTTGACTTCACATTCCAGGATGTCTGGCTCTAGGTGAGTGATCACACCATCATGGTTATCTGGGTCATGAAGATCTTTTTTGTACAGTTCTTCCGTGTATTCTTGCCTCCTCTTCTTCGTATTTTCTGTTTCTGTTAGGTCCATACCGTTTCTGTCCTTTATTGTACTCATCTTTGCAAGAAATCTTCCCTTGGTATCTCTAATTTTCTTGAAGAGATCTCTAGTCTTTCCCATTCTATTGCTTCCCTCTATTTCTTTGCATTGACCAAAGGAGAGCTAGCTGGCTGTGTACCAGCCCCTCCCTGCTCAGAGGCAGACTGTGACAGCCAGAGCCGGAAGGCAAGGGGTTGCTGCGATCTCAGCCCCAGGGAAGGCACCTTCCAAACTGTGAGCAGGCTCCCAGCTGCTACCGTGTCTTCCTGAGAGCCTGGCTGTCTGACATCTGCCAGGAGGGTCGCAGCCCAAGATCAGCTTTCCAGAGATCAGCACACCTGAAATGGTGCTCTCACAGGGTACCCCGGGAAACCGAGCAGGTGGGACCGAGGAGGTGATTAAGATGCATGGGCCACCTATGACAGTGCACTCGCCAAGCACCTGGTCACCTGAGCTGCTCAGACCTGGGAAGGGCACAAAAGCCATGAGCAATCCACAGAGACTGAGCCAGAACTGTGTCTGAGTGTCTCCTGGAGAGGCATGGGTCAGTAGTGGCCTCCCGCAGGAGCAGGGGCTCTGGGTGCAGCAGACCCGGGTATGGCATAAGCCCTCTTGGAGGAGGTGGCCATTAACCCCACCAAAGAACCACCAGAACTTACACAGGACTGGGGAAACAGACTTGGGAGGGCATAAAAATAAAAACCTTGTGTGCACCAGGGCTGAGGAGAGAGGAACAGTGACTCCACAAGAAACCGAGCCAGACTTGCCTGTGAGTGTCCAGGAGTCTCGGGTTGGAGGTGGCCTGCTACAGGTCACTGAGGGCAGCAGTGCCTGCATGGGACCTTTTGAAGGAGGTCACCATTACCTTCACTACCTCCACCCTAGTTTGGCCTCAGGTCAAGCAACAGGAGGGAACACATCCCCTCCCATCAACAGAAAATTGTGGATTAAAGATTTACTGAATGTGGCCCCACCCATCAGAACAAGACCCAGTTTCCCCCTCAGTCAGTCTCTCCCATCAGGAAGCTTCCATAAGCCTCTTATCCTTATCTATCAGAGGGCAGACAGAATGAAAACCACAATCACAGAAAACTAACCAAACTGATCACATGGACCACAGCCTTGTTTAGCTCAATGAAACTATGAGCCATGCTGTGTAGGGCCACCCAAGACGGATGGGTCATGGTGGAGAGTTCTGACAAAACGTGGTCCACTGGAGAAGGGAACGGCAGACCACTTCAGTATTCTTGTCTTGAGAACCCCATGAGCAGTATGAAAAGGCAAAAAGGTATGACACTGAAAGATGCACTCCCCAGGTCGGTAGGTGCCCAATATGCTACCGGAGATCAGTGGAGAAATAACTCCAGAAAGAACGAAGAGACAAGAGTCAAAGCAAAAACACCACCCAACTGTGGATGTGACGAGTGATGGAAGTAAAGTCCGATGCTGTAAAGAGCAATACTGCATAGGAACTTGGAATGTTAAGTTCATGAACGCTCAAGGCAAATTGGAAGTGGTCAAACAGAAGATGGCAAGAGTGAATATCGACATTTTAGGAATCAGCAAACTAAAATGGACTGGAACGGGTGAATTTAACTCAAGATAACCATAATATCTTACTACTGTGGGCAAGAATCCCTTAGAAGAAATGGAGTAGCCATCATAGTCAACAAGAGAGTCCAAACTGCAGTACTCGGATGCAATCTCAAAAATGACAGAATGATCTCTGTTTGTTTCCAAGGCAAACCATTCAATATCACAGTAATCTATGCCCCGACCAGTAATGCTGAAGAAGTTAAAAGTTGAACGGTTCTATAAAGACCTATAGGACCTTGTAGAACTAACACCCAAAAAAGATGTCCTCTTCGTTATAGGGGACTGGAATGCAAAAATGGGAAGTCAAGAGCTAGCTACCTGGAGAAACAGGCAAATTTGGTCTTTGAGTACGAAACGAAGCAGGTCAAAGACTAACAGTTTTGCCAAGAGAATGCATTGGTCATAGCAAACACCCTCTTCCAACAACACAAGAGAGGACTCTACACATGGACATCACCAGATGGTCAATACTGAAATCAGATTGATTATACTTATCAGGGGCTATGAATTGTATTAAGTGTTTTCACGCACTAAGTACATAAAACTAACAACTCAACAAATAAGATACTATTATTATACCATACACAGGAAACTGAAGTTTAATGCTAAACTGCCCAATGTCAATGGCCTAAATATAGAACTAGGATTTGAATCAAGACAATCTACCTTTAGATGGACACACTAAATCACTCTGCATACTGCATTCCAAACCTGCATATATGATTTGCCTCTTAAAATGCTTAAATGACTTCCTATTGCCTGAGGTATTAAATATACCTTATTTAAGCTTTTTAAGATCTGGCTCCTACCCACCTACTTTCATACACTATGAAATTGCCAAGCTCCTCCTCATCCTTGAGAACATGCTTTTAACTTTTAACACCACACATGACATGCAGTCCTCCTATCCTACCCCAATAATCACCCTAACTTGATAATTTATGAACAAGAGACCTTTTTGAGCTCTTAGATGAAAAGTTCTTGTCACTTGCTGCTCAACAATATGTACTTTTTTATCTATAACCCTCATGCAACTTTATTGCAATTGGTTAGTTAACTGTCTACTTTAGATTGTAGATTCCCCCAAACCAGAGAACAGGTACATTTTATTCACAGATACATCCGTAAGATCATAACACATGGGCTGGCACACAGCAGGCTTTCAAAGGCATTTCTGACTGACTGAATGAGAAATACCTACAATACAACAGGCAATTCTGTTTTTGGATGGGAAGACCTTTCAAGTAAAATTCTAGTATGACAACAACTTAATTCACTAATAATTATTAGGTTGATGCATACCAAACTTAATTATATTTTTAGTCTCATAATATAAAAAGATCCTGAAAATTGACTGGACCAATACGACTTACAAAACTCAAGAAGGTACATGAATTTACCAAGATGGGATATGGAGACCTAACAATTATTTTCACAAAGAACAATTTAAAGGAACAGTATCTTAGGCCATTAGAATGTAACAAAAATGCAACAGGCTGAATTACTTGCAAACAACAAATTTATTTCTCATTGTTCTGGAGACTAGAAAGTCCAACACCAAGGTGGTGTCCGGTGAGAACCCAAAGATATCTTACACTGTGCCCTCACACGGCAGAAGGGGCAAGGGAGCTTTCTAGGGTCTTTTTCTATAAGGATACTAATCCCATTCATGTGGGCTATACCTCCTTGATCTATTTCCTCTCAAAGGTCCCACCTCCAAACACCATCGCATTGTTGGGGGTGGGGGGTAATTAGGGATTTCAATATATGAACTTTGGGGGAGATACGAACATTCAAATCTACAGCAGACCTACTACTGGAACTGCTATATGGGAACAGATAATAAAGTTCTAAAAGTCCACCGACAATCTATTTTCTTACAAAATCAGATAGCAAGGGTATTGAATTGTGAAACAGTAGAATCATGGGCTAGTTTGGGAGCAGGTCTCAAACATGCTATTTCATTTTTTCAGAATGTTAAAGCTTAAAAGAAGCTCAACCATTTACTTTAGCAACTTCATTTTACAGAAAAAGGAAATTAATAGTCACAAGTGCAAAACTTCACTTGAGTTCACATAAGCCAGTGGCAGAGCTGACACTAGTACTCAGGCTTCCTAACTTCATGGCCAGTGCTTTATTTGCTAACTTGTACCCTTTTTGTTTAGTATCAACAGGAGGTTCTCATCATTAAACCTTATTGAATCCTTAACTATTATCAAAACCACTAGAAAGATTTTTAATGAAAACAATCTGCAAAATAATGAAATTAAAACTAGATATTCAAATTAAAATTTTCCAGACTGGTAAAATGTCCTAAGGCTTCCTTTGGACAATCAGAAACGTAAATATTGATTATCTGGGCTTACTAATAGTTTAGGTTCTGGATAAAAGCCTGAAATTCGCAGCAAAACACTCTTAACACTGATGTTTGCCACTAAAATAACTAGAGAAAACAATGCAAACTGGCTTCAGAGAAGACAAAGCTGACTTATGGAAGGAAAGAGAAACATCAGAATAGGTTGCTACTTCATTATTCCCGTATTAAAAGAATCCTTTAAGGCAGCCTTTTGATGTAAATTTCTGGTTGGTACTAAGCAAAACAAAATAGAGTCATTGATATAAAAGGTGAAAAATAACCAAAAGAAAGAAGGACCAGAGGATATTCTGGAAGTTGGAAACCAGAAAGTGCCCTATTTTTCTTCCATTCTAAACTCCAATTTATTTGATTTATCAGAACCAAGGAGCTGTAAATCTTACAGTTGGGAGTAAGAGAGGCCATAGGAGTCCCTGTGGATTATTTACTAGCTTCCTCCCCGTGTCTGATAAGTTCTAACTAGACTCTATGGTTGAGAAACCCTCTGTCAAGACCAGTAGGAAAAGAAAACAAAGAATCCAAGAGTATTTGGTCTACAGAAATTTATTCCATGCGCTAAAGGTAGTTCAATATCAAGAAGTCTATTATATGTTGATAATGTATCTACTTCATCAACAAATTAAAGATCATTTAAGTGCTGAAAAATTCCTTCATGAAATTTCAGTGTGTGTGTTAGTCAAGCAGTCTTCTTCGACTCTTTGCGACCCCGTGGACTGCAGCCTTCCAGGCTCCTACGTCCATGGGATTCTCCAGGCAAGAATACTGGAGTGGGTAGCCATTTCCTTCTCCAGGGGGTATTCTCGACCCTGGGATGGAACCTGCGTCGCCTGCATTGCAGGCAGATTTGTTACCATCTGAGCCACCAGGGAAGCCTGGTAGATAATTCAGTAGACATTCCTAATTAAAAAAAGCAAACTCTAGACGGAATAAAATCACTTAAGTCAAATAAGAAGTATTTACAGAAAAAAAAAAAGGGAACCCAACTGAATAGCATGCTTTTCAGAAGTCTGAAAAACTAAGATCATTTTAATTAAAATCAGGAACTCATTAGTGATGCAACTTATCACCATCATCATTAAACACTGTCTTAATGCTTCTATCAAATATAAAAACAGGAAAATTTAGTAACCTGCATAAACAGTGAAAAAAGAAGTGAAACTGTTTTTGCTATCATATACCTGAAAATCTCAAAGGATGCTAGTATAAACAGGTATAAAGAGGAGTAATCAAAATATCAAGAAGCACATGGATAGAGAATTTTTAAAAAGCCTATTGTCTATTGTAGCAATTAGCTATTTAGAAATGGAAATCAGAAAAAAAAAAAAGATTCCATTTGGTATAGCATGAACACTCTAAGGTAATTCTTAGGAATAAATTTAACTAAAGAGGAATAAAACATATATGAAAGCAACTCTAAAGTCTTAACAAACATAAGATCTGGGCAAATGGAAAGACATACTATATTCCCAGATGTAAAGATATTATAACAATGTAACTTGTAACCTAAATTAATATATAAATTAAACGTAATTCAAACTAGAATCCTTATATAACCTTACAGGATGATGGTGAGACTGGAGAAAATGACTTTAAAAGTTTATATGGAAAGTTACATATGCAAAAATAGATAAGAAAAATATGTATTGGGGAACAATGAAGAAAAACACTTGCTTTACTAGATAATAGAACGTAACTCAAAGTCTCTTTAACCAAAACCAAAACAGTACTAGTATAGGAAGACACAAACATCAAATTGAACAAGCTAGAAATCAATCCCAGCATACATGAGAATTTAAGAACAAAGATGGTAGGAAAATGGAAGTAGCACAACTGGCTAGCCATCTGGGAGAAAGTAAAATTGGACTGCTATCATATGCCATGTACAAAAATAAATTCCAGATGGATTAAAGATGTACAAATGTAACACATACAATAAAAATCTCACAAGGAAATGCTGAAAGTACATTTACAAAATCTCAAGGTGGGATAAACCTCAACCAGGATGCAATTTTCTACATAAAAATTGAAAATGCTTTGTACGGCATAAAACTATAAAGTCAATATAAATCTAAAATTCTAGAAAAGTATAATTAAGTTACAAGGAATTAATATAATCATATAAAGTACTTACAAACTGACATCTTACAATTAATAGAAAAATATACAAAGACTACAAACAGATAATTCATGGAAGAGCAAGTTGTTCAAATTTACTTGTAGTCAGGGAACTGCAAACTAAAGACATAATGGCATCATTTACATCCACTGACAGCAAAAATTATAGTGATACCAAATCCTGTCTGGGATATGGGTTAATAGCCACTTTCCTACATTGCTAGTGGAACTGTGAACTGCCAAAGTCTTTCAGAGAAGCAAGCTGGATATAAGTAAATTAAATACAAAAATTAAATAGCAAGTTTAAAAAACATATTACCTTCTGATCCAGTAACCACACTACTGAGACTATTCCATAAAAGTCAAAGATTTGGACCATGTGTAAAGTCGATTAGTAAACATCATTTAGAGACTGAAAACTGGAAACAAAACAAATGCCTACCAATAGGAGAATGTGGAGAAGGAAATGGCAACCCACTCCTGTATTCTCGCCTAGAGAATCCCAAGGACGGAGGAGCCTGGTGGGCTGCTGTCCACAGGGTCACACAGAGTTGGACACGACTGAAGAGACTTAGCATGCATGCGTGCATTGGAGAAGGAAATGGCAACCCACTCCAGTGCTCTTGCCTAGAGAATCCCAAGGACGGAGGAGCCTGGTGGGCTGCCGTCTATGGGGTCGCACAGAGTCAGACGTGACTGAAGCGACTTAGCAGCAGCAATAGGAGAATGACTGAATAAAAAATTGCACTGATTTAGTCTATCTGGGTTTCTATAACAAAATACCACAGAATGGATGGCTTATGAACAGCAGAATTTTACTGTTCACCATTCTGGAGGCTAGAAGTCGAAGATCAGTGTGCCACGCAATTGGGCTCAGGTGAAGGCTCCCTTTTGGGTGACACACTGCCAGCTTCTAGTTGTGTCCTCACTGGTGGAAGGTGAGGAGAGAGCTTTCCCTTGATTTATTTCCCTTCTTTTATAAGGGTGCTAACCCTAGCATGAGGATTCTGCCCTCACGATCGAGTCACCTCCTGAAGGCCCTACTTTTTCACTATCACCTTGGTATAATGGTTAAGTTCCAACATGAAATTTAAAGGACACCTTCAGATCATAGCACCTGTTATATGCAAGAACGTTCACAGCAACTTTATAAAAGCTAAAACAAGAAACAAAACATCTATAATACCAGAATAGATTTTTTAAAGTGTGATTTATTCATACAATGGAATGTTTGCAGCAACCAAAAAATGAAAATGAATAAAAAACGAACTACTGGGACTTCCCTGGTGATCCAGTGGTTAAGAATCTGCCTGCCAGTGCAGAGGACATGGGTTTGATTCCTGGTCCGGGAAGATCCCATGTGTCTCGGACCAATTAAGCCCGTGGGCCACAACTACTGAGCCTGTGCTCTAGAGCCCATGCTCCACAACAAGAAGCCACCCCAATGACAAGCCCAAGCACCGCAACCAGAAGAGTAGCCCTACTCACCACAACTAGAGAAAGCCTACATGCAGCAATGAAGACCCAGTGCAGCCAAAAATGAATTTTTAAAAATCTTAAAAAAAAAAAAAAATACTGACACACTCTCAAAATGGATGAGCAGGAAAAGTCAGATAAAAATAAGTACATTCTACACGACTGTATCATTGTTTTTAAATGAAGTTCAAGAACTATCAAAACTAATCTAGGGACAGAGAAGTCAGAACACAGTATTGGTTTTTCAGGGGTGGAGTAGGGGTGGTTACAACTAGACTCCAAAAATAACTTTTTGGAGTGATGGACATATTTTTCCTTTTGGTAGTGATCAGAGCAGTGTGTTAATATGTAAAATGTCATCGAGCTGTAAATTTGTGTATTTTAACCTATGTAAATCACAGCTTGCTGCAGAAATAAATGTAAAAATATGCAGTTTTACGACTCAAAAAAAATCAGAGTAAATTTTAAAAAGTCAATTACAGTGATGACTATTTCTAGGAAGACAGAAAAACCTAGTTTTATAGATACAGCCAATATATATCTTATATCTAAGCTATGTAACACTATAGAATAAAACAAAACAGCATCAACCAATATCATGATGGTTAAATAACTTGTATATTCTGATTACATGTCAGCAATTTAATATACATCTTTTAGAAAGCTTTTTAGGCTCTAACCATCCACATGACAGTAAGTTTACTGTGAAATATAAAGCACATGATACCAGCATATATAAAACATTAATCAAATGTATCAGATATTGTTAATAGCTGATCTTTTAACACACCATCTAACTACCAGGTTCTTTGAGAAACAGGTTATCACCATTTTCATGGAACCACAAAAAGAGAATATTCCATGTCTTTAAATTATCTCTATGAGCAGACACACCAAAAACACTTAAGAAATAATTTTTGATCAAACATTTCGAAGGACTTCAAAATGTTACAATTACTTAACAGGACTTGCAAATAAAAGAAAAAAAATGAACTAGCTGTACCTCTGCTAGTCACACACATTACATACCCTGTTCTTCCAAGTTTCCAATGATACTTTGAGTACAACACTCTGCCATTCTTTCATGCCTGGTAAGGTCTTTTCTGAAACCCACATTAAACATTATATTCCTGATAAACACTCTTCCTATCCCCCCATGTGGAATTAATCGCTCCTTTTGATGGTTTCTACTGTGCTCTTCCAGATAACCACATGACTTACATTAACTACTTTTGCTTGACTTCATAGCTCCAACACTGTGATTGTAATAGGCACTCAATATGGCGGGTTAAACAATTACATTGACACAAGAAAGGGAATCAGAACATTAGTTCTTGAGGAAAAATATTTTGAGCAAATAAAAGTCATTTTTCTGGTGAGGATAGATCTGACTTCATGTTCGAATTCTATCCTTACCTACAAGATTAAAAAAAAAAAAAAACAACCCAGTTGTTTTATAGCAGTATTACTCACTTCTCGTAAGGTTTTAATATTTTTTAAAAGAAGTCCTACTACTTTGTCACATTGAAAAATTCTCATATATTACTGAGAGTTCTGAGCAGTTCATTCATAACTCAGGTTTGAAATTTGTATACCATCAAAGAAAGTGCTTCCTAAAGATGAAGATTTCAAGAATTTTAGAAAACAAAAGCAAAGCTTAAAACCAGTAACATGGGTGCACAAGGCACAAGCACTGCCTGACCTGGCAAAAAATTAAATTTTTGCATGCTTCTACAAAGAATATTTGCATTGCTTCACTTGCAAAACCTTGAGGAATTCATCAACTTGAGAAGGGAATACTATAAAAACTGAGAATTTAATTTAGAGGAATGAACTAAAAGGGAATATGGTTTAAGATGATAGAACCATGCTCTTCCAACTGTAAAAAAAGAAACAGACAAAATAGGACTAGGCCTTTACTTATAAAGAGCACATTTCTGCAAAGTGTGAAAAGGACTAAAATAAACAAAGGAAAGGTTTTACACATAGCACAGCACAACTGGCCTATACACAAAGGGCAGAGGCCACCGTTCGCCTCTGAGGTGAAAAGGAAGGAAGAAAACCTATGCCTTCTCCTCTGTGCCAACGCTGGAAATAACTATGAGCCAGAAGTCTGAAAGATCTATTCTTACGTTAGTTAAAGGAATTACATAAAATCTTGGTAAGTGAATAGACACAATGATCTTTTAATAATAGAATTCTAAAAGAACTAATGCTGAAGCTGAATTATCGTCCTCTTACCTTAGTGATGAGAATTCGGTATTTTTCTACCAGGTGGTCGTTGTTGTGACAACCTGCTAGAAGCTGCCAGACTTCTCCTCGAAGAGCTTCAGGAACACCGCTTCTTACTAAGGATGACAACTGCTTTGGCCTCACGCTCAAGTTGAGATGCCTAAAGAGAAAGCCATAAGCTGTAAGTGCATGAAAGACAGAGTTTTTAAAAGTGCATTACTTTTAGGAAAGCTAAACTAAATGATATATAAAGACGTAATAAAAAACATCAATAAAGAAAAAAAGCCACTGAACTAGACGTGGCCAATATAACTGTACAAGATTGAGTGGAGAAAAAAATTCTGAAGTCAGACGACTTCTTATGTATCTCTAAATTATTGGTCTAATTTAAAAAAATAAAAATAAAAATCAGAACTGGAAACTATAGCTTTATGGTTGTGGCTTGTGCAAGAAAAACAAAGCAAAATTCTCATTAGTGGACACATAGCTAAAGATAAGAGCTCGGCTCTGCATCAAAATTGATAAGTAAACTGTGTATTTTTATGTTCTAGCTAAACATTTGTTCTAAGTAAGAATAAATAATAAAAATAAATGCTTTCAGCAGTTTTTATGGTGCTCTGCTTTAAGTAAATTTTTTGAATAACTATGACGGATAAAAAAGTTTCTACTGTACTATTATATTATCAAAACAAGTTACTAAAGAATTGGAGCTTCATTTATTTCATCTACAAAATGGGGGGAATAAGACATCTCTTTGGTGGGGGGCTGCATCATGCAGCATGCAGGATCTTATTTCTCAGATGATGATCAAAGTCACTCAGTCGTGTCCAACTCTTTGTGACCTTGTGGACTGCAGCCTGATGGGCTCTTCTGTTCATGGAATTCTCCAGGCAGGAGTTACCAGACCAGGAATCAAATCCATTGCCCCCTGCAGTGGAAGCCCAAAGTCCTAATCACTGGACTGCCAGGGAATTCCCTAAAATACTTTTACTGGGGGAAATAAAACACCTTGAAAAAGAATTTTTAGAAGTGTTGGTATTAATTTACAAAGTGCTTTTGCATTTAATTTTACTTGATCCTCACAACAACCATTTGAGGTATGTGATAGTATCTCCAGTTCTACAGGTGGAGAAAGAAGTTCAGGGAAGTTGATTAAGAGACTGAGGTAGACTCAAGCTCAATGAATGCTGTTACATCACAGTTGCTTTGTGATTTGAGAGCCACCATTACTGAGTCAATAAAGCCGGGTTCTGACATGGAGGAAATTCTGTGGCTATCAGATTTAAGCTCAAGTTACCAGGACTTCCCTGGTGGCTCAGATGGTAAAGCGTCTGCCTACAATGCAGGAGATGTGGGTTCGATCCCTGGGTCGGGAAGATCTCCTGAAGAAGGAAATGGCAACCCACTACGGTATCCTTGCCTGGAAAATCCCATGGACAGAGGAGCCTGGTAGGCTACCATCCATGGAGTCGCAAAGAGGTGGACACGACTGAGCGACTTCACTTTACTGGTACAAAATGACCACTATCGAAATACTGTACAGAAAGTCTGAGACTTTTCTCAAAATTCTTCCAAAACTCCAGCAGAGCGAAACATAGTACATTTAAAAGTTATTAATTCTGTGATGATGCTAGCACCCTTAATACAAGAGCTATAGACAGTTTAGCATAGTTTTGCCTTTGCTTAGGGGGAAATATATATATATATATATATACACACACACATATATATAAGTTGAAGAGTTGGAAGTAGAAAAGACTAAAGTAGTTCTATTATCTAATCCAAGGATTGGCACACTATGGCCTATGGGACAAATCTGGCTCACCATGTGTTTCTGTAAACCAACTCTTACTGAAACACAAGCCATTTTTATTTTTTTATGTATTGTCTATGGCTGCTTTCACACTGCAACAGCAGAGGTGAGTAGGTGCAACAGAGTCTATTGGCCACAAAGCCTAAAACATTTACATTTGGCTCATAAAAAAAAAAACTAACCCTAGAATTATTTGATAACACAAACTTGATTTATATTGATAAAATCATTTTCAGAATAATTTTGTCACTGATAATAACTCTGCCAACTCTTTTATTACTGACATTAGTTCTCTTAACCACTAAAATTCTTATCAAAATGAACTTGGAGAATTAGCACACAAAGGTATATTTATTATAAACACTGACACTAAAATCTAATGTAGAGTTAAATAAACCAGTTTTGCAATCAGACCAGACTGTGTTAAAATTTCTGAGCCTGCTGTTTACTAACTAGAATGGTTGACTTAATCTCTAGGCCAGTTTCCTCATCTATAAAAATAGATACTATTTTATAAGGTTATTATAGTTGAAATAGAGCACATAACTTAGCACAGTACTAGGCACAGAGTAAATCTATTCTTACTATGATAACTACCATTACAACATCTATTATTCTTAATCTACAATAATTCTGCATGCTGGTTCTACAGACTTGTATTTTGCAAATGAAGACAGATTCTAAAGAGTTAAATGACCTGCCCAAGATCATACAGCTTAGAAACAGGAGAGGGAGGACTTGAAGCTTGATCTACCAGGCTCTTAAAATTCCATGACACTGTGATGATTCCACATGTAATTCCACATATAACAGATGATGATTCCAGATATAATAATGATGAAAAAATAATGACAAAATAAATTGAAGAAGACAAACTATATTATTTCTAAAAACATGACTGAAATCAGCAAAAAAAGTTATAAACATCCTGAAGATAGGTGAGACAGATGGAAAGTTAGTTAACATATGAAGGATTAAGATAAGGATATCATTTCATCAAAAGAATAACAAAATGGATAAACAAAGCCCGATAACTAAACATATTCCAAGCAATTGTATAGAACACTGGTGGGTTCATTTTATAAAATCTAGAGCATTTAGAGTCTAAATGCTGTATCTAAATAATTTTACATACACTATTATATAACCCATGTCAAGACTCAATTACATTTCTATTTTAGAGCAGAAATCTTTTTATATAGATGAAATCTCTGCCAGCAGCAGTCCAAACACTCCAAATTCACTGAACTGAAAATATATTGTGATGAGAGCATCATCAGCAGGTTTGTCTCCTGATTGCTGAAGGAATATAAAAAAAAAATAAATGAGAACTATTCCCTTGAGGGGCTTCTGCAGAGGTCATTTATTAAAACCACTTGTGTAAAGACAAACCATGCTTTTGTTTGCATTCTCCTCCTGTATACATCTGACATTTCCCAATTCCAGAGTGTTTTACCAAAAGTGTAAAGCTTTGTGAGGGTGCTAAGAAGCAGATAATGCCCATTTGTAGTCCCATCCCTTAAGGGCATGAAGTTTTTCTTTAATTCTGAGACACAGTTTTACTAAGAACAGAATGAAGGTTTCAACAGTTAAAATTTGAGAGAAAAATCAGACTCCAAAGTAACGGGTCCACGGGGAGTTGGTATGATAACCCTAAGAACCAGAAAGTCAGAAACGGAAAACCACTCAGATCACTTTCAAGTTTAGCTCTTTTCAACATATACTGGCACCCTACAGTGGGAAAAGGAAACGGCATAAATGTCTCACCAACCTGATTTACCAGGTCTCTGATTTCACTAATAAATTACCTGAAGGTAGTGTGCTCTTTTTAGACAATTTCTATAGGATATTGCTTAACACTGTCATCAAACTGTCTCTTGAGCTGATGAGAAATTCCTGAATTTTACAAGTGTTAGTAATTGGTAGAGCAATAAATATATACCATGTTTATAACATTCTGCTGTCACTTGAGGCATATAACAGAGATAGGGGAAAATCCCACTGCAGTCTCTATCATGGTTCTATGCATCATGTGAGTATCTCCTAAACTTTCCTGATTACTGTGTATTGCCTTAACTACTGCGTATTATCTTAACCAGTCGGCAGTTTCTACCCACTTCAATATAAGTGACTTCTTTCCTTATTTATTTTCTCCATGGATTCCATGTTTGCATAAATATTCCTGCAGCAATGAGAACTTACTAGGTTTCTGATATTTTGAAAGCTGATTTCAGATCTTCATGACTTCACTACACTCATAAACCTCTACCAACAGAGATTCTAGAACGTGAACCTCATACTTAGGTTTTTATTATTGGCTCCAAAACTGAAAAATGTTTGGCAGAATCCCCTACCCATAACGTAAGAACTGCAGGTATAAAGGAGAACTATTCTATCACAACTTACCATTTAGACAGCAGTTCTCCCCATGTTTCAAGAATTTTTTCTGCACATTCTTTGGATACATCACCAGATCCACTCAAGAGAGGCTCATCGTTATCTTTAATAAACAAAACACACAAAAAGGATAACAGAGGTAGCTATGCTAGCCAGAAGAATGACCTGGAAATGTAACAGTCAAATTTGAAAGATTTCATTGGGAGCACAGTCTCATAACTTCTCTCTTAGCATATAGTCATAAATACAAGAAAAGTAAAAATGGCCCTAGGTGAAACGTTGCTGAAACTCTTTAATTCTCTTGCTTTTCATATACGCCTATATAATGTCAACTGAAGCAAAAGCCATATGACTATAAAACGATAGGACTCAAAGTACGGTATGTTCTCTTACCTGTTTCACAGCAAACAAGGTCATACATGAAAATATATAGCAATCTTATGTGTAACACTTAAAAGCACAAGGCACGCATGCATAAGCTTCCAAAATAGAAAAGCAGAGAGTATTTGCACAAATTTTGATAAGACATTTACAATCCAAACTTGTGTTGACACTTTTTAACATAATGATCTGGCAAAATATTAAGTGCACATAAAATTAAAATAAGAACTAAATCTTATGGAGCTATGATTTTCTTCTTTTCTCTTTTATGCTTTTATGACTTTCTAAATTTTCTATACTAGGATGGATTAATAGAAAGCATAAAAATACTTTTTAAAAAGGACCAAGATGAATCATTTCAAACTTTGTTCAAGAAATCAGGAAATGTAAATCTGAATATAAATTTAAGGATTATAAGATATAAACACAATGAAAAAAGTGACAATGATAAAGGAATGTGAGAGAATTGAAAAAAGTGTAATGAAAGTAGTGGGAAAATAAGATTTACTTAATCTTCTTTGTTGGACACTTCGGGAGTTTTCAACTTTTTGCTACAAATAGTATTAGGATGAACAGATCTCACTGTTTTTATTGGGTATATGCCCAGAAGGGTACTTCCTGGGTTAAAAAATGCATGCTTTTAAGGATTCTGAAACTTATGACAAACTGCCTCCCAAAATGGTTTTACCAACTGACATTTGCACTAGTTGGGTAAAACAGTACTTGTTTCCATGTCAGTTCAATCAATGCTGTTTCTAAATGTTTTTGTTTAACCTGCCTTTAAAAAGTTTGTATCTTAAAAAAATAATGTTTGGATCTTAACATCTCTTGATGATTATTACATCATGAATTGGCATCCCTTTAGTGATAGTATATCTGAGAGTACTGATTTTAAAGGCTCAGAAATCCAGGATATTTATTACTAAACTTATTTACATTATAATGTCTTGAACATTATCAGCAGTTTCCACAGTGAGTTCCGGAAGAAGACAGAATGAATATAAGTGAGACCTCCACAGATGAATAAGGAAAAGAGAAAGACTCAAGGGCACTGAGATAATGTCCCTCTGCTTCACTATTTTCCAGAGTTGCCCTGTACTCTAAATGCCTCAGGTAATTCTCCACTCATTGAAAATGTCAACATAACACAATGTCTTTGGGTGATGGCAGCTATTTTAAAATGTATTAAAATTTACAAGAGATAATTCCTTTAAAGAGATTAGGAAGACTTACCTTACAAAATTCTCTTTTACTGTTTGGATGTGTTCAGAATGTTGCTTCTGAACACCTCCCCTTTATAACTACTGGCTTCCTGCTCTGTGAGCACAAACGGCCTATGGATAAGGAGGCTCTGTAGAGGACTATAGCCATTTATTTTCAGGGAGCAAACATCACAACAGGACCAATTTCCCTGGTTTGTATACTGGACTAGACAAAATTAAAAGATGGTATGGCTGCAGTCTCCTGTCATTAACTTTTCATTATGGAAATGGATCTAGGAAGGCTACTCATCTTGCCAGTATTTACTGATCATTTATTATATACCAGGAATTGGACTACACGCCATGGAAACAATATGGAGCAGAAAAGGACACACTCTCTTCCTTTAGAGCCTGTGTTCTGATGTTCCTTGATCCTCCCATGGACTGCCACCTGCCCTTAGTCTCTTTCTCTCCCCTGTTAACTGTTGTCAGCAGAGGCCTTCTGAATCCCCTCAATTATACTAAAAAAGACTGTGCCTATTATAGATTAGAACTACATCTCAGTTCTGATGCTATTAGCTGGGCCCACATTTCTTTTTAACTGGTAGATATCCTTTAACATCTATAATATGGAAATTTGAACAGTCTCTGGTTTCACAATAAATGGTGCGTCTTTCTCAACTTTTGGCATTTTTTTTTCATTGCCAAGTCTTAAAGAGAGGAAAGTTCTGTAAATTTTTATTTGCTCTGCATCTTAAGCAATGTTGACATAAAGGAAAACTGCAAGTCTCCAGAACCAGTTATACAGTCAATCTCAAACAGCAGGAACCATTTCACTGTTCCCAGCCTTAAAACATGACTTAAATTGTCTCTGCAGGAGACTCTAAATTGTATGCTAACTTTTCAAAAACATTTGTGCCTTCTTTGCACTTCAAAATGCTTTATGTGAATAAATGCCCAAAGATGATAACACAATAGAGCTCAGAATGCTAATTCACAAACCTGGATTAAAATCTACCCTGCCAATTTCTAAATATTGTGACGTTGGGCAAACTCACTTTCCTTATGTTCAAAATAAGTCTTATTTTTCAGGAATTTGTGTGGATTATATAAACAAAGTATTATATTACTTCATAAACAAAGTACCTGTCTACCACACTAAGCATCTAGCAACTGGTGGCCATTAACATTACCAATAAATGATTCTAAGTTGATAAGTCATAGAAAAAGTAGAAATTATGGGGAACAACAGGAATTGGGAAGTCAGCACTTGCTCTAAACTTGGAAAAAGTACATATAATCACGGACATGTATTTCTTCTACCCCAATCAAACACTCCTATCACCCTGATGCTTTTGTAACGTACTTTTTTCAGCCAGAAGTGCCCAAACCAGCACATTTATCTCTGAATTCTCCCTGCACTTTAAAAGTTCCAGCTAAAAAAGTCATGGTACTCCACCACATACTCTACAATGAAAAGTGAATTCTCTCCTACGAATTTCCAGAACACTCCCTGTGAACCTCACATAGGTGCATACCTCATATGACTTTTCATAATCAGCTTGTTTTTGCCCTTAAAAATAAAGCTCAGGTACAAAATGTCTTCCAAACTTTCATTTTTCCTGTATTCCTTCCCTCCATTTCTCACTTTGATATAGTATGTTTAAACACAGATTGACAGAACAATTCACACATATAAGCATGAAAAAGAGAGAGAGAAAAAAAAAAAAAGAACTGGTTGATTCCTAGTATTCATCAGTGTGAAAATCCAATAATGTATAAATCAACTGAGATGGAAATATTTATTTAGGTAGAAGCTGTGTCAAATTTGCTCTAAAAATGTGCTGTATTAATTCACCAAGCTAGCAGAGACCGATTCTTTAAAAAAAAAAAAAAAAAAAAAGCACTAATTATAAAATCTCATTTTTTCTAACTTGGCTAAAATTACCTCAAAGAAGGTCCTATGGCAATCATTTTTTATCTCCCACAGTCCTTTGTATAGATTCTCATAAACACTTGTTAAATGTATTCAAAATACTATGTCATTTTATCACTTCTCTGATAAAACTGTAATGGTCTGTATAGTCCACCACCCAAAATAGAAATTATGTTCTCCCTACAATTTACCTTCCTCTTCATCATCTTCTGGAGGAGAAGGTATCATTGAACTCTGAGATCCTGACTGTGGCAGGCGAATTGAGGGACTGGCTGTAGTTTTCCTCCTCTCTCTCTCTGATTCACTTTCCAAGCACACAACTTCGTATAAAGTGTCAGTATTGTTCTTTCTCTCCTTTTGCTTTATCTTAAAGAGGAAAACACATTATTCATCAAGTGATAAAAAAAATTTTTTTAATTGAGCACTACTTCTGATTTTACATAGGATCTGAGAATAAAAAGGTATTACTTTGAATATCTAAACTAAATGTAACCTTTTCTAAGCAGAAAAACATATGTTTAGGCTTAAAACCCTTAAGAAAATAGGATATTTACTGAATAGGACTCTAATTCTGCAATTTTATTTACTGTATTCAGACTCTATCATCAAACATCCAACTACCAATATTTAGTAAGTTAACTTAAAAAGTTAACTGCTCTGTAGCTTCCCAGTTACCTTAAAATTTTGCTCAAGGTTTTCTATATAAAACTGTACATAAAAAATGTTTTAGAAATAATCAAAAACATACAATTTAATACTAAGAATGTCTTATCTCCATGCCCCTACCACCAAATCCTTTAGCCTAGTGATAACAGAATAGGTAAATTTTCTTCAACTGAAAGCTACAGCTGGGGGGTCGTAAGTGACAGAAAAGAGATTAATGGAGTTCACAAAATTTTTGATAACTCAAAAATTGTTTTGTATTTTGGGTTTATCTTGAGGCAAGCACATAACATTTTAAACTGACCTAAATAAAAAATTAAGAGTAGGGAATATAAAATATTACCAGTACAATATTTAAACATTAATATTCCATATTACAGTCAGTTTAAGGAGGAGGAAAAAAAGAGTGAAATACAGGGCAGGAGGAAAAGACAGAAGTGTAGGAAAAGAAACAGAGAAAACTAGAATAGAAAGGTAGCAACAGAGAGAAAGAGAAAGATACACATGCATAAAGTTAAAATACAGAAGCAGGAGGGCAACAGAGGTTCATTAGAAATAACAGGCAGAGAGCAGATATTACCATCTTAATGTTTATTTGGATTCTTAAGAAAAACTGCCCCAATCCTAGAAGGCTAGCATAGTAGCAACAGGTCCTTTCAATAGCATCCTGAATCACTGTTTATTAAGTAGTTGGTAAACTTTTCTGTAAAGGGTCAAACAGTAAATATTTTAGTCTATGTGGGCCAGCAGTCTCTGCTGCAACTCCTCAACTCTACCATTATGGTGCAAGAGCAGCCAGAGACAGTGAGTATGACTGTGTTTCAAAAATTTTTTATGCAAACCACTGTCAGGCCAGATTTGACCCACAGATCCAGATGTGCTGTTTTAACATGTACAAAGGATTATATGATATTCAAGATGAACAAATGACTTAATTACTTATTATTAATTAAAGGACCCAGACTCTGTGAAATTACATATTAACCTGTAGGTTTGTGACCAATAGCTAAACAAATAATTTCTGTCTAATAGAAAAGATAACCCAAAGGTTACCTACAGTTTTGTTTCTAACCCATCAATCTTGTTCTAATTTTTTTTTTTTTTTAAGGAAAGACTACATAAATTCAAGTTCCTCAAATACTTGGAACCAGTTTTACCATCTTACTGGTTCCCTCATTACTTAATGAAATATATTAAAATCTATGACATACAGTCATTCTAAATTTGCAATTATGATTTTTAATTTTCAAATATCATGCTTTGATAGGTCAAAGAATTTACTTTTGTTTTGCTTAAATTATTCTCTAAAACATTAGTTAATTGCTTTCTAAATCAGTTCAAAGATCAACATAACTTTTTATCTTTAAAATTTTTTTCCCCAGAAACTATATAAACGTTAACAACCCCCTGCACTTCACCTTGAACTCCCCTTTGAATAACAGTGACCAGAGCAATCCTGTCCGTTGCAAGTCAGATAAATATGGAGTCAAGATGATTTGTTAAATGCAAAAAGAAAAAAGAGAAATCTTTGTACAAAAAGAGAAATCTAGTAGTCACCATCTTAACCAAGTTATCATACATCTCAGCAACAGCTCACTAACCTCTGGCTCCTGATCTAGCAGTTCAAGAGTTCCAGCACAGAAAGCATTTTCTATCTTGAGAGGTATAGTGAAATACTACACATGTGTGAGTGTGCCCGTGTATACATACACACAGGCTTCCCAGGTCACAGGCTTCCCAGGCAGCACAGTGATAAAGAATCTGCCTGACAATGCAAGAGACGTGGGTTTGCTCCCTGGGTTGGGAAGATCCCCTGGAGTAGGAAATTGCAACCCACTCTAGTATTCTCGCTTGGAAAATTACATGGACAGAGGAACCTGGTGGGCCACAGTCCCTGGGGTCACAAAGAGTCAGAGGCAATTGAGTGAGCACGCGCAAACACACACACACACAGCAAGTACACACATAGATAAAAGCTTGGGTTTCCAATATGGATGGTTATACTAATTACTTGTCTATGAACACTGGACACATCACTTAGTCTTTTAGACATTAGCTTCCAGATGTTAGCTTCTTCCTTTATAAAATAATAACTTTATAAAACATTTTAAGATCCCTGCAGTGTCTTTAGCAATAAAAATTCTGTAATTCTATAACTTTAAGAATTTAAGAATGATTAGTTGGTCTTCTATTCACCTTATGTTACTGTTGGAAAATCTAGTCTTTGGACCATTTTTTCCTCTTTCTTTCCTAACTAATTTCAAAAGTTTCTTCTCTAATATGGTGCCATCTTAATATAGGAATCCCCACAGTTGGGAAGGGTTCCAGCTTAAAAAGGAGCTACTGAGTCACCAGATAATTTTAGGGAAAGGAAAAAGAATAAATTTTTAAACATGCATTTTTAATAACGTTTCTATAATTGTTTTCCTATGCTGTTTAGTTGCTAAGATGTGTTCAACTCTTTTGCGACCCCATGGACTGTAGCTCACCAGGCTCCCCTGTCCATGGAATTTTCCAGGCAAGAATACTGGAGCAGGTTGCCATTTCCTTCTCCATGTTTTCCTATACTTATGGCAATAAACAGAAAACTATATATTGAATATTTAAGAAATTTTGTCTGTAGCAGTGTTTCCTTTTCTGTCTAGTGAGAACTGCAAAGAGGTTAAAATTTCAAATTATGTTTAATTTGACTTACATAAATCCCCAAAATGCTCTTATAGAAAGAAAGACAAGAGAAGTACATTTCTATGGGAAGAACCCTGGCTAACACCCTTAGAAGGCTTATGGTATGAATCTTGTTCACAAGACATCCCATAAAATCTATTTTACATCTTTGGATCTATAAAATATAAACACTATCCTCACTATGGAACATGGATCTCTATGAAAATTACGAGACAGAAAATGTTGCTAGCCCAGTGATTGCCACAAGAGGGCCTCGGTTAGTGGTAGCTGCTAATAATTTTTAAAGCCAAGAATGTAAAAGAGGAAATTAATAAACTTAGGCTTAATATGTTATAGAAGGAAAGTGAATCAAGAGTGTCCTAAGTGTGCTAAGACAGGAAAAAACTGTTCAAATTCTTCATACTCTATCTCTTCTCCCCTCAACTGACTACCCCTCACACCTACTCCCCAAGACATCCAAATAAGGAGAAAAACAAGAGATTATTCTTAGGAATACCCTGCTATCCTCCCATCTTTCACATATAAACTTCAGCTTTTTGCAAAGAAAATATTGACAATTCGGCCTATGTTTAGCTTGTAACTTCAGCAAAGAGTCTAGAATACTCTATCAGGCTAAGTCTCAGGCATACATTATATTTTTGGCTAGGCTATGCTGACAAGTCATTTGTTAGCCTTGTTAGATACATTATTCTAGATCAAACCACAGAAAAAATATTCCTGTAAACCTATGCAATCTTTGAATCAAAAGCTGTATAACATAAGTCCTCAAGGTAAAAGCAAGATCGGGGAAATCTTATTTATATTCACTAAAAGAAACAGAATTCTGTTTAAGGAGAATAATTTTTTATATACAAATTTATACTAAAAATATACAATTAATTTGCTGGCTTATTCTAGAAACTACTAAGAATCATTTCTACCCACTCTTTAAACCTGTAAAATAATGCTTGCAAATTGGTTTTATTTCTGAAGCATTCTTTCCCTGAGGCTAACCACTAAATAATCAATGCTGTTCTGATTTCATGACTTAAGTGTTTTTTTCTGTCCCACTGATATCCCTCTCAATAATAATAGCTAAAATGCATGAAGAACATGTATGTGCCAAGAACTATTTCAAGTACGTTACACAGTTTCTCACCTACTGTCACAATGACACTATCAGGAAGATTCTATCACTGCCATTTCACAGCTGAGTAAACTGAGGCTCAGAGAGTTGAATGAGCTTGCTCAAAGTCCTAAAGCTAGTCAATGGTAAGATCCATGTACTCTGACTCAAAAGCCAAGTTCTAGATGATAATCCTATAATCCTTCGCTCTTGTCACAGTGAAGATCTGGGACCCAGGTTTACTTTTTGTCTCTTAAGATAACACGGAAAAGAAATTCCTGTTCTGCTTGTTACCTTTTTCTAACTATAACCAAAAGGGCTAACTTGGACACACGGAAACTAAAATACTTATTGCTACAGAAAAGTATATTCAAGTAAATCCACATACAATATTATAATCTTGGATAATGGAATTTCAATGTTATATGAAATAAAATTCATCAATTTTTTTGAGAACTATGTTCAAGATGTTTAGGGTAACTCAGTGAACAGAACAGATTAAAAATACTGCCTTAGGAGGTTTCTAACACTAAAAAACACTTAATAAACAAACAAAAAAAAAGTATATTGTGCAGTATATTAGACGCTAACACCCTTGTATGTAAAAAAACTTTTTTTTAAGTTTATCATCAGAGAGGGAATTGGCAGTACCAGTGGATAACTGGGCAAACTGCAGTGTTAAATGGGGGTGGTGAGGAGCTACTAAGAAATCTAACCAAAGACCTGAGGACTTGAAGATGAATAATAGCAAGTGGAATCCAGGGAAGAGCATTTGAAGTAAAAGGAACAGTTAATAGCAAAGGCCCTAAGCGCATGGTTAGAGCAGAGGAAGCAAGCAAGAAGTTAAGAGGAATTAGTTTACAATAGGCAGCAGATCAGATAGGGTCTTATAACCCACTACATGGACTCAGGATTTTATGGAGTAAAAGAGGATTAGAGAATTTGAGCAGAAGAATGATGTGATTTGACACTAGGCTGCTATATTAAGAATATATCAAAAGGTAGCAAAAATAGAAACAGGGAGATGTGTGAAAAAGATATTCCAATAATCCAAGTAAAAACAATATTTCGGATGAAGTTACGTAATGTAGGTGGTAAGAAGTGGTCAGCTTCTAGGTATGCTTTAAAAATAGAATTTCCTGACAGACAGGATATGGTGTGTGAAAAAATAAAAAGAGTAAAATTCTTGGTGTAAGAAACTACTAGGAGAAGATGCCCATAAACTGAGATGGTAAAGACAGGTAGGCAGAGTATTTTATGGGTGAGGGATGAAATAATGACATCTTTTTTGGACATGGTAAATTTGAGATATTCTGAAGGCTAAGTGAAAGAGTGGTATTTAAGGAGGAGGAAGGAATTATCTGTATCAAATGCTCCTGACACATTAAGTAAGATGAAAACTCAGACTGACCACTGGATTCAGCAATTTAGGTCACCATGAACTTGATTACTTTCAAGGAGTTTTGACAAACAAAAGCAAAGAAAGGAGCAGTAAGTTGCAGAGCAACTGGCGTCCCAAAAAAAAAGGCTAAAAGAAGGGAACAGAAATTTTATCTGCTGCCCACCACAAGAATGACAGAGTATAGCGTTTGACCGAATTAACTTTTATTTTTAAAGTTCAATACTTAGAAGACCATACCATAGTCTCTATAATCTAAGCATTTAAAGTGTCTAATATGTAATCCCAAAATACTAGACAAAGAAACGTGAAAGTGTGGCTCTCCAGACTCAGATTTAGCAGCCCAAGATTTTTAAAGTAATTATATTAAAATTATGCTCAAGAATATAAAAGAGCTGCTTAAAATGAAGATCAAGGAGGTAATCACATAAGAAACAGAAACCATTAAACCAAAGGGACATTGTAAGAAAAAAAAATAAGATCTGAAATTTTTTAAAAAATTCATTAAATGAGGTTAACAACAGATCAGAGATTACAAAAGAACAGTGTCAAGTGAACTTTATATTAGGTCAACAGAAAGTATCCTATCTAACAACAACAACAAAAATATTTGAAAACATAAAGAATCTCAGAGGTCTGTGGGATAATAACAAAGGTCAAAAATATGTATGACTGGAATCCCTTAAGGAGAGAGAAGAGAGATGTGGCAGAGAAAAAATTTGGAAAAAATGGGTCAGAATTCCCCAAAACATGGTAAAAGAAAAAATCAAAACAAACAACCAACCAAAAAAATCCCATAAATTTAAAAGTTCATGAAGCCCAGCAAATCTGAAGACAAACAGAAAGAAAAACCACACCTAGGCACATCACAGTTAAAGGTCTAAACACCCACGATACAAAATAGTATCAAAAGCAGGCAGAGAAAATGATCCATTACAAATATAAATGCATGCTGACTTCTCTTCAAAAACAGTAAGAACCACAAGACTGTGAGATAACATCTATAAGTGCTGAAAGTGAAAAACTGTCAACCCTGAACCCTATATCCAGAGAAAATATCCTACTGGAATAAAAGTGAAATAAAGACTTTCAGATAAAGAAATCTGACAGTTCACTAAAAGAAATTCTAAAAGAAGCTGTTCAGGTTTAAGGCAAATGAGACCAGAAAGAAACCTGGTTCTTCAGGAAGAAATGAAAAGCAATAAAACAAAAAAATATGTGGGTAAAAATGAGAGACAACTTTCCTCTTTAATATATTTAAAATACACATGACTATTTAAAGATCTAACTAGTAGCTTGGATTAATGATAAATCCACCTCAGAAGTGACTTCTCTCATTTTCCCCTCTATATTTATAGAAAGGTATAGTACCTGTTTAAGTTTCAAAAAGAAATTTTCAGTAGTACTACGTTTGCTGAAGGGCCAGAATAATCTTTCATTAGGTGAGCAAACTCGGACTTTTGTCTCTAGAAGAAAGCGAACAGGCTCCTGTACTTCTGTTATTACCAAATCAACAGCTGTGGTCATAAACAGCACTTTATCTAGAGAGAGAGAAGGGAGAAGCAAATTTTTTAAGTGGAAATATATTTGCTCACATAATTAAATTACAAGTTTTAAATCACATTCAGAAAGAGTATGAACAGCTGAAAAAGTTTATGCACAGCATATCTGAAAAATTACACAGGAAATTAGTCACAGTGGTATCCTTTAGGGTGGGACACTAGAACTGTGGCAGACTTTTATTTTTCTTTATATATCCTTTGAATTTTAAATGATATGTAAGTATATTATCGATCCACAAAAAAGTAATACTTAGAAGCCTGTAAATAAATAAGCATATAAATAGAAGAGGAAGCAGGAAAAGAAAAAATGAAGAAAGAAGAGGGAGGAAAAAATACTTTGTTTACAGGTTAAAGTTAATAATAAATTCAAAGAACTATTCAAATTCCTTGGTTTCATCAGAATTAGATAAACACTAAATATTTCTCAAATAAGTAGAACTAAGATTTGGGTATCCTCCTGGGACTAAACTTTCTATTCATGATGTCACCAATCTGCACCACCTTTAGGAGTTTCTTCATTTACAACTTGAAAATGTGGGGATTTTGGATTCCAGCTCCCAGTAATAACATAGGACTTGCCATCTGAACTTTTGCCCATAGATTCCTAAAGAAAAGAATAACAACAACATTAAATGCCAAAAAAATAACAACAGCTAATCCTCATTCTGCTGCCTTTAAAAAAACAGAAGTTGTAAAAATACAAGAATATGAAAGATCATATAAATATATACAAATATAGGAAAAGTCAGGAGTATATATGAATGATTACAGTTAAAAATGTGCGAACTATTTATGCAACTGTTCCTGAAAAGTTATATATAAAGTAAATGCTTGAAAATCATATCAAACTGTACAGACATCGGGAAAATTTACTACCTACACCTCTGTTGAATTCTTCTGTCAAGTAAACAATTACTACATAAATTTTAGTTATTAAAATAAAGATTTTCATATAATAGCAATAGTATATACACTGCATACTTTTCTAAAGCTCATAATAGTCTGCAAGTAACTCTCTCACGAAATGTCTTTCACTCCAACATCAACCCTACACTACTGCAGTCAAGACACAGACTAAACAGGTGTAAGGTCAGACTGGTAAACAGCAAGTAGGAAATACCCTTCTCTTTGCTTATAACTTCATAAACGTCTTTTAACATCAGATTTGGTGCAACAACCTTTATAGAGGAAATAGCGTACAAACTTAAAAAAAAAAAAAAACTATCCTTACCAAATCTAACAAGTGCATGTCACTATTTCGTACATCTTTTCCTGGGCTAAGGAGAAGACCAAAACATCTGCAAAAAAAGAACCAATATAAATTTGGGAAAAAGACTACAGCAAAGATGTTTAAGTTAGATCACTGAAAAAAATTCTGACAGAAAAAAGGACATATTGAAATTATCAACAAATTAGCATTATCAAAATCATCTTTATTTCTTTAATTGCGATCAACAAATTTTATGTTCGCCTTTTATTATCACATAGTTGAAGTCAACATACTAGCTGAAGATATAGAGATACTTCAAAATAAATGAAATATACACTTTAATAACCAAAAGAATTCCCCAGGGAGCAAAATAGTTTGCAAATACACTTTTGAATAAAGTATATGACCGTTTCAGTAGATTGACAAGAAATTAAATTTATATTTAAGCCAAACTTACTAAAAATGTTTACCTTTCAATGGCAAGTTCCTTATTAGTTGTTTGTTGCACATAGATGACAATCTTCTTATCAATTCCTTGGCGTAGTTTAAAGCATTGTCTGTCTTTATCTTTAGGAACTGCACTGTAGAACAACATGTTTCATCAATTTTGGACAGCATTTCCTTGTACTATACACCAGAATAACTTTTGGTATGATTTGAAAATCAGGCACTAAAAAGAATCACAGATTTAATTCTTTTCTATGCCTGGTATTCAAATAACAGATATTATCATCTGCCTCTTGATGTGAAAAGATCATCATTATTGTATGTAAACCACTAAACCATTTTATAAACCATTTATAAAAGCTACAAAACCACTCTTGTGTCTCCTGAAATATGACTTTAGTTTCTTTTCTTTTTTGTTGCTGTGAAAATTGAATTAGATATTTATAAAGTTCTCAAGTACTCACAGTTTTTCTCTTTCTATTTAGTCACTGTTTTTTATCAGTACAAATAAATTATTAATGCCTTATGTGTTTAAATATACAAGAGATTATTATATAGATCCTTTTAATTTCAAACAAAATGCTTTCGAAAAACAATAGAGATGAGAAAGATATGGTCAACAGTAAGCTATTGCTCAATTTTCCCTTAATGAGTGATAACCTTATTAAAAACCCATGTGATAATTATAAAAATAATATTAATGTGTAATTAAATATCAACTTAAGAAAACAGTTGAAAATATTCTCTAAGTGACAGTTTACCAAAATAATCTCCTTGACTCCCACACACCAACTTCTCTAGCTCCTTTGTTCTCAAAGACAGACACATCTGCTTATAGCAATCAGCCAAGATACAGAAAATCTGAATTGTGCCTTATTATTGTATGACTTTAAGATAATAGCAATAAAACCATTAGACAATAATACAAAAGGCTACATAAGAGCTCTGAGTACCAACTTACACTAAAAAGTGATTCTTAAGAAATAAAATTAATTTGAATGCTGTCTGCACTAGTACACCAGTAACCAATTCAAGAACATGTTGTAACACTGAGATTAAAAAAAACAACAAAGAATCTTAGGTTCAGTTCAGTCCAGTCGCTCAGTCCTGTCCGATTCTTTGCGACCTCATGAATCGCAGCACGCCAGGCCTCCCTGTCCATCACCAACTCCCGGAGTTTACTCAAACTCATGCCCATCGAGTCGGTGATGCCATCCAGCCATCTCATCCTCTGTCGTCCCCTTCTCCTCCTGCCCCCAATCCCTCCCAGCATCAGGGTCTTTTCCAATGAATCAACTCTTCGCATGAGGTGGCCAAAGTATTGGGAGTTTCAGCTTCAGCATCAGTCCTTCCAGTGAACACCCAGGACTGATCTCCTTTAGGATGGACTGGTTGGATCTCCTTGCAGTCCAAGGGACTCTCAAGAGTCTTCTCCAACACCATAGTTCAAAAGCATCAATTTTTCCGCACTCAGCTTTCTTCACAGTCCAACTCTCACATCCATACATGACCACTGGAAAAACCATAGCCTTGACTAGACGGACCTTTGTTGGCAAAGTAATGTCTCTTCTTTTTAATATGTTATCCAGGTTGGTCATAACTTTCCTTCCAAGGAGTAATGGTCTTTTAATCACCATCTGCAGTGATTTTAGAGCCCCCCAAAATAAAGTCTGACACTGTTTCCACTGTCTCCCCATCTATTTCCCATGAGATGATGGGACCACATAACATGATCTTAGTTTTCTGAATGTTTAAGCTTTAAGCCAACCTTTTCACTCTCCTCTTTCACTTTCATCAATCTTAGGTTAATGGTCTAAAAATGCAAACATGTGCAAGAAAAACTGCCACACACAAAACTATTAAATATGTATGACTGACAGAAATGTCACCTACAAGGATATGGACAGGTCTCAGTTTTCAATCCACATCAGATACACTAGGCTCTATGTTCTGTGGATGTTTAAGTCTAAATTAATATAATCTCATCTCTCAGCAGTATTTAAAACAATGGAAATAAAGTTATTTCTGGTGTTCTGAATCTGAAGGGCAAGGAAAAACTACATTAATAGGAAGCAGGGTGGTGCGTACAAGCAGTTCACTGATGTCAAGTGGTCTAGATTATATTCTGTTCTTATTACTATATCATTGAATGAATCTAACCAAGTAATTTTACACTTAATTCCTATTGTATAAATTAAGAAACATACATCCTGGTTATCTTCTCTGACTTTCTTCACCTACAGAAAAAGGACAAGATCAACTGGGATACTTTGTAGATCAAGTAAGGCCAAAAATAAGTGCTTTGAAATGATAGAAGTGAAAATGCTCCATCTTCCTAAGGGCTAAACATTCTAATTTTAATACTATAAGGATTATACATTTTTAGGAATGAAAAGAAAAGCATTAATCCTTCTCAAAGCACTTGGTCTCTATTTCAGTTCAGTCGCTCAGTCGTGTCCAACTCTTTGCAACCCCATGAACTGCAGCACACCAGGCCTCCTGTCCATTACCAACTCCCAGAGTCCACCCAAACCCATGTCCACTGAGTCAGTGATGCCATCCAGCCATCTCATCCTCTGTCGTCCCCTTCTCCTCCTGCCCCCAATCCCGCCCAGCATCAGGGTCTTTTCCAATGAGTCAACTCTTCGCATGAGGTGGCCAAAGTATTGGGAGTTTCAGCTTCAGCATCAGTCCTTCCAGTGAACACCCAGGACTGATATCCTTCAGGATGGACTGGTTGGATCTCCTTGCAGTCCAAGGGACTCTCAAGAGTCTTCTCCAACACCACAGTTAAAAAGCATCAATTCTTCGGCGCTCAGCTTTCTTCACAGTCCAACTCTCCATCCATACACGACCACTGGAAAAACCACAGCCTTGACTAGATGGACCTTTGTTGGCAAAGTAATGTCTCTGTTTTTTAATATGCTATCTACATTGGTCATAACTTTCCTTCCAAGGAGTAAGCGTCTTTTAATTTCATGGCTGCAGTCACCATCTGCAGTGATTTTGGAGCCCCCAAAAATAAAGTCTGACACTGTTTCCACTGTCTCTCCATCTATTTCCCATGAGGTGATGGGACCAGATGCCATGTTCTTTGTTTTCTGAATGTTGAGCTTTAAGTCAACTTTTTCACTCTCCTCTTTCACTTTCATCAAGAGGCTTTTTAGCTCTTCACTTTCTGCCATAAGGGTGGTGTCATCTGCATATCTGAGGTTACTGATATTTCTCCCGGCAATCTTGATTCCAGCTTGTGCTTCCTCCAGCCCATCATTTCTCATGATGTACTCTGCATATAAGTTAAATAAGCAGGGTGACAACAAACAGCCTTGACGTATTCCTTTCCTGATTTGGATCCAGTCTGTTGTTCCATGTCCAGTTCTAACTGTTGCCTCCTGTCCTGCATAGAGGATTCTCAAGAGGCAGGTCAGATGGTCTGGTATTCCCACCTCCTTCAGAATTTTCCACAGTTTATTGTGATCCACACAGTCAAAGGCTTTGGCATAGTCAATAAAGCAGAAGTAGATGTTTTTCTGGAACTCTCTTGCTTTTTCGATGATCCAAAGGATGTTGGCAATTTGATCTCTGGTTCCTCTGCCTTTTCTAAAACCAGTTTGAACATGTGGAAGTTCTCGGTTCACATATTGCTGAAGCCTGGTTTGGAGAATTTTGAGCATTTCTAGCGTGTTAGATGAGTGCAATTGTGCGGTATTTTGAGCATTCTTTGGCATTGCCTTTCTTTGAGAATGGAATGAAAACTGACCTTTTCCAGTCCTGTGGCCACTGCTGAGTTTTCCAAATTTGCTGACATATTGAGTGCAGCACTTTCACAGCATCATCTTTCAGGATTTGAAAGAGCTCAACTGGAATTCCATCACCTCCACTATCTTTGTTCGTAGAAATGCTTCCTAAGGCCTACTTGACTTCACATTCTAATATATCTGGATCTAGGTGAGTGATCACACTATTGTGATTATCTGGGTCGTGAATATTTACGCTACAATAAAATCATAATTTATCTTGTGCTACAGCTAACTATATACACATATATTTTTTAAATAGGTGATAAGTCATATGGGTATACCACTGTATTTGGCTTTAGGTATAACTGGCATACAACATATTAGTTTCAGGTTTACAACATAATGATTTTATATTGTGAAATGCATCATATTTTAACCATTCTATTATGGTCAACATTTAATTTCCAGTTTTTAATTTTGCTATTATTGAGTTAAGGGGAACAGTCATGCTAGTAACTCTTTTGGCATCTCAATGACTGCTTCTGATTCCTAGACATACTACAGAATCACTGGATGAAAGGAACTGTACTTTAAAACTTCAAATCTGACAAAGGCATCCTTGTCAATATTTCATCACTGTATTAGGTTCAACAACACCCTTTTCTATTATAAATTCAGGAAAACATGCAAC
Organism: Cervus elaphus; assembly: GCF_910594005.1. Classification (NCBI taxonomy): domain Eukaryota; kingdom Metazoa; phylum Chordata; class Mammalia; order Artiodactyla; family Cervidae; genus Cervus; species Cervus elaphus. The sequence continues at coordinate 12,630,974 of NC_057825.1, forward strand.
AAAAAGATAACAGAGCCCTAACAAATGTGTAAAGAAATCTGACCATCCAGGGGTTTTCTGTACAGTATTTCCTTGATATACAGTTGAATAGGGATATTTGTGATTGCTAACCTTTCTACCTCGAAAATGCCCGATCTGAGAACGAGGAGAAATTACCCTAGTACTTCTCTTCTGAGAGATCTTAGAAACCTTTCCTATTTATAACTGGGAATTTCTAAACAATCTTCAATCTTTATTTTCAATAAAGGGAAAAAACAGTCTAAACTGTTCTGTTTCTTAAAAAGGAAAAAAATTATTACAAGGTTTATAGATTACTTCCTACTTCCCAGTATAGGAATGTATACTGCAGAAAACAACATAATGATGTTGGTGTGAAAACAGAAATATAAATAAGAAAGCATAAAGTACAAAGGCTCATACTTTATAGTACAAGTCAAGGTTGAAGCTGCATTGTATACTGAACTTACCACCAGATGGCATGACAATTCCAAAGTCACTGAAGGGAGAGCAATGGTTATCAGTTTCCCAAATAAAACAATCATTGTGCTTTTTAATTTAAAAGCAAGAGATCAGAAATCACTTATATTTTCATTTTCTCCATTTTATGAGTAGTCATGAAGGAAAGAAAGTTCTATATGCAACTGCTGACTATGATTCCAAGAAGCACCCATTTTGTGATATGAGCTATGGAGAAAAAAGTCAATCATCTTGCAACCATAATATTTTAAAGTTAGAAAGGAATTTTAGACTTTAACCACTTCATCTTATAAATAAAGAAACTAATATCAGGAAATGTAAAGAAACTTGGAAAAGGTCACACTGTAATGCTAGCAATAAGTAAACTAATCCTAAGTTTTAATTTCTATTCCAGGGTTATTTTTACTACTCAAAGAAGCATCCTTTTACTTAAAAAACCAGAACCAGTTATTTTTGACCCTATATGCAAGGTCAAACTTCAGATACAGACCTTATTTCTCCCCTCCCAATGTGCTCCAATAAGTTTTAATGATAAAACTTGATTTCAGTAGCCTTACGATCTTTAGATTAAAACAAATACACTAACCAACCAAAAACAAAACAGAGCAAAACTAGCAAAACAAATCCAGCTATAGACCTCGGTGATATAGCTTCTGTCATGTTTAATAAAAGCAGTCAGCCAGCTACTTTGAGTCTGAATAAAATAACGTGATAACATGGTATATTTCCTTACATGGAATAATTTTTTTATTGTTTAAAATTCTTTAAATCTTGCCTTGGCAATTTGCCTATTTATTTTTCTTTATCGCATTAAAAAAAAAACTACCTATAAAAGCAATCATTTTATAATATAATAGTTAGGTAATCTGACCTAGAATTTCCCTAAAAGCACAGATAGTTCAGCATGTTAATACAAACTCAAATAAAAAGAGTAAAATAAGATGCCCTACCTAAAATAACCTTTACCATCATCTTCTTTTATTTCTAGAGACACAGAGAAGGTAAAGATGTCACTGTCAGGAGTCTGAGGTGCAGCAGTTGCTGAAAGTGGGGTCTGCTTGGCAGAACGGCGGAAGGCAGTGGCAAAACTGTAAAGTATCCGGCTCACCTACAACCAGACATGTTAGGAGATGGGTTGTTATCAAAAAAGTAAAATACTTTTTTTAAGGCTGAAGGTGACCTATGGTGTTTGAGGGAGGTAGTTCATCTTTCCTCCACTGATTTCTTTTAATAAATTATCCAGTTTATTAGACCTATAAAGCAAACAACACTAAAAATGGCCAGAGTAGAAGCTTTAAAAAAGGAATGACTGTGAACACTAGAAATCCAACTGAAAGATGATTTCCAAAATTGTTAGGAATTACTTGAATATATTTATTGTAATAAAAAGTAAGTTTGTCTCTATAAGAACGGTTTGCAAATATGTCATTGCTAGAAGCAAGATGCCGATTTAACCCATTTAAACAGCGGCCAATTGGTCTCCTCTGGTGCTCTTAGCAACAACAAGGTTCTGGCTAATCAAACTTTTATTCATATTTCAGGCCATCAAGCTGGAACAGACGAAACAGTAGCAGAAAATTTCATCTGGCTTATAAATGACCATAGACAATACTATAATCGTTTCAATGACGCAAGGGTGAAGATGAAGTTTCATCTGTAGACATTTTCCTCTTAAGTACTTACAGCTTCTTGTATTTCACACCGAAAGACATGTATTCTGAAGAGCTCTGCATTGTAATGACTTTCAGTGAAAGCAAAACAGTCACTCTCAGGAGTTCCATCATGCCCTCTGACACAGAAGAGGATTTTGTAGATAGGGTAGTTTGCTATTTCAGTGTTTGTCTGAGGATCTAAGAGTCTGTTCAGAAAAATACATATATAAAGAGATTAGAGGGACTGTGGACAATTTTCACTATGCCCATATTATGATTCAAGACTCATCTTTATAGCAAAAAGATCACATAAATCATTTCTTGAGCCTGGCAAGCTACGGTTCAAAGAGTCACAAAGAGTTGGAAATGACTGAACACACACAGCAATCATATTAATCTTAAATCTTGATAAATAAGTCATATGTGGAGTCTTAAAATAACTGATTACACAATTCCATAGTACTAAGAACTACATAATCCCCTATTTTAGGGAGGCAATCAGAAAAGCATAATTAATATTAATGTTTCTTAAATAGTCTGTAACTAAATAAAAAATAATGGGTAAATTAGACTACCAAAATAGATCATTAAAGTTGTGCTTCTCAGTATCTCCTAACAGAATGACCTAAGCTGTTTTATTTTAAAAACTAAAATACTGATGTAGTTTCTCAGAGTGAAACATGTTCTTTTGCTTCATGGCAAATAAGGAAGAGAGACTTACAAAACATTAACACCGAAGGAAAAAAAATTCATTAATAAAATCAAAAGGATGCCATTCACTGAAAATTAAAGGGATATCATTCATTCAAAAGTGTATTCATTCAACAAATATTTATGTGATACCTACACAACATTCCAGGCTCCATCCTGGGCCCTGACAATACAAAAAATTGAAATTGAAATTATGAAGTTATGAAATTATGAAGCTTCAACACTGAATGGGCAGAGCAATCAGTGGGAAAGCCTAGGGGATAATGGAAATACCTAAGAAGGGGAACTAATCCAAATTCAAAGGCACTTTGATAAAGACTCTGAAAACATGAGGCAAGAGAAACTAATTTTCTCATGACTTCATAGAATTAAAATATATTAGAACAAAGTATAACTTCAGCCAGGGGAATGACTACTGACTAAGAATCATATAAAAATGAGTTTTAGGAATTCCCTGGCAGTTAGTGGTTAGGACTTGGTGCTTTCACTGAAGTTGCCCAGGTTCAATTCCTGGTCAGGGAACTAAGATTTCATTAGTTGCATCAAGGCAAAAGAAACAAAAAAAAAGAAAGCTAAATAAATGTTACTAAGCTTCACATTAAAAAATATAATTAAAATTAATATTTGTGAATCTTTACAAAATAGTTCTTTAAACATTCAAGAGAAGAATTACATATGCAGATGACTGGAATATTAATTAACTTACTATGTACTATCCATATGCAGCTACAACTCTACTACCATAAAAATCCAAAATGCTTGAGGGTACAGAAACAGATATTCTCATATACTCCTAAAAAATGTACAAGCTAGATCAGTATTTCTAGATGGCCATTGGCAATGTATCAAAAACCATAAAACTGGGCAAATCTTTGACCCACCAGTGAATCTACTTCTAGGAACTGATCTTAAGGAAATTTAAAAATACATAAAAAGTTAGCTCAAAAATACTACTTATAAGAAAATTACAGGTAAAGCACTTAAGTTAAGTGAAAGTCACTTAGTCGTGTCTGACTCTTTGCGACCCAAAGAACTATACAGTCCATGGAATTCTCTAGACCAGAATACTGGAGTGGGTAGCCTTTCCCTTCTCCAGGGGATCTTCCCAACCCAGGGATCAAACCCAGGTCTCCTGCATTGCAGACAGATTCTTTGCCAGTTGAGCCACAAGCCCAACTTACATGCCCATGTAATAAAAGTTTAATATTAGCTATAATTAATAGCACTTTTATCATTAAAGCAACTAAAATATGTAACATTAGACTGGTTATTTCTGAAAAGCTCATCATGTGCCATCATCAATTATAATATTTAAGCATATTTATTGATATGGAAAGATTCACAATACAAAAAAGCATTATGTAATTCTACTGTTGTTAAAAATGTTGACTCTGAGAGTTGTGTAATTATACTTGCATATATATGTAGGTATATACACATAGACACAAACAAATATACCTACAACTACACAAAAAGGGTCTTAATAAACCAAGGTGTTAACTGCTATTTACCAATGGGAGAGTACAATTAAGAGCATTTCCTAACCTAAAATATGTCACAAATGAACTTATCTACAAAACAGAAGCATAAAGAATAAACTTGTGGTTGCTGGGGGTCAGGGGGCAAGGGAGGGAAGGACCGGGAGTGTGCGATTAGCAGATGTAAACTATCATATATAAGATAAACAACAAGGTACTACTGTATAGCACAGGAAACTATATTCAATGTCCTGTGATAAACCACAGTAGAAAAAAATTTAACAAAAAGAATGTCTATATGTGCCTAACTGACTCACTCTGCTATATAGCAGAGAATGGCACAACACTAAATCAACTATACTTCAATAAAAAATTTAAAGCAATTTTCTGAATTTTTGCTTATTTGTGCTCTCTGATTTTTCTGAAATAAGTATGCATTTTTAATAACAAAGCTAGTTCTGTATTTAGTTAGCCGATACAGACATCTGACTGACTACGTTTAATCACTGTGACCTGTTTCAGTTAGTATAAACAACAGTCATATCATGAGACTTCTCTGAGCTTCAGTTTCCTCATCTTAAAGATTTAGGAACTACACTGAAATAGTTAATATTTACCAACAGATTCCTGTAATTTCCAAAGTCAGCATGAAATTTCATATTGAACTAATGTGTCAAGCTAGTATTTGTATTGGAGGCACATGGAAAATATAAATTGTTAGGCAGACTCGTAGGTCAACGTATTTCAATAATCCCCAAAACACTTAAATTTCTAAAGTGCTACAAAGAATTGGGGTGAGGAAGAGTATAAAAAACTGCTCAAACAAGTGACTATTTTTCATAAAAGGTCACAATCCTTGGAAGACATGAAAACTAAGTGCCAAATGAATTAACCACTACATGAATAAAATAATTATGTATTTTGTTACTATTGCTTTGTTATAAAACTATAGGTCAGAAATCTGATCAAATGCTACAAATATTTCTAGAAGGCTGGTCTTACCTCACAGTTCCTTCAGATACGTTCGGCACTGACAGGGTTACATCAAGTGAGATCTGACATTGGCCCCTTAAGATGGACATCATCCTCAAGGCTTCTACTTCACTCCTGGGAGCATTTACTGAGGCACAGCCTAAATAAGTTAGTTTGCTGAAAACTACACTGTCCTCATCTGCCACTGGTGTGAAAGGACTTGACCTTTCAGAATCTGAAAGAAACAATAAGGAAGTGATTATTTTCACTTTGATATTTTGTTAACATGAATACTAAGTAAAAATCTACAAGCTATTGTTTAGGTTCTAAAATTAAATTCGTCACTTTCCCAGAAGAAAATTAAAGTCAGAAATCTCACACCAGAACCTGTCACCAACACTAAAATTTTCAGTATGGCTATAGTTTCAATCCTAAACCTAAATGGTGACCTGAGATTCAGATCTGATTTATCTCTTATAATTTGTTTTCACTTTCTATTTAGGTCAGTAATACATTTAGTATTTTACCACCCTGAAAAATCCGTTCTTCTTTCTCATCTGTTCTATTATAATGATTTCTCTAATTCATCATCTTAGTTACTTTATCATATTCTCTCAGTCCCCCTGCCTTTCCTTTCCCAATGAACATTTACAGTTTTAATACTCTACTTTTCCTCAAAGAGCCTTCATAATTGTCCTTTTCCTCCTTGTCTTTCAGCTCCCTTTTTTCAATTTGAGAACTATTCCCACCAAGCCATACAACAGGCCTGAGGCAAACATTTTCTTCACCAAGAATTATTTCTCTATTTCCCCAGTCAGTCAGTTCAGTTCAGTTGCTCATTCGTGTCCGACTCTGCAATTCCATGGACTGCAGCACACTAGGCTTCCCTGTTCATCACCAATTCCCGGAGCTTACTCAAACTCATGTCCACCGAGTTGGTGATGCCATCCAACCATCTCATCCTCTGTCGTCCCCTTCTCCTCCTGCCAATAACCAATTTCCCCAATACCATACTCATATTATTTTTTCCTAAAAAAAAATCTTTAAACACTCTAACACTGCCTCACTGTTATGTAACTGCTGTGTTTTTTTCTTTGCTATAAATGACATACATTTAGACTGGACATATGTATGACTGATTTACTGTGCCTTCCATCTGAAACTAACACAACATTGTATATCAACTACACAACAATAAAAAAAATTTTTAAATGACATACATTTAAAGGGAAATCAGAATGGTATATGTATTTATTCCTCTCACATCCCCCTCAACCTAGAATCTTCAGATTCTAGATAATATAGATATGGTTTTTGCTTGCTCTGCATCAAACCTAGTACAAAATGGACACTCAAATATTAAAAACAATAACCTTCAGTTATGCAAGCAATGCAGCAATCCTAACCTCCTTGTCCAGGTTTCACTGGCAGGCTCATCTCTGGTTTCTGGAGCCCTACTAATGACACAGGGTTAATGGTGGATGAAGCTGAGAGTTGATTAGAAAGAGGCCCATCTCCTTCGCCATCCAGCTGTGACCTTTCCACAAGCTCCTTGTCCCCTGGCTGGTCGTCCATTGGAGGATCCATCAGCACATCTGCTAGCTCTTTTTGCAGCTGCTGTTCACTTCCATTCCCTATAATCTAAGGGTCATAAATATATGCAATCAGCAAAGTGAGAGAGAGAGGCCAGTACTGATTAAAATGGGTCCACATCTAGAGAAAATCATTAGCAATTCTTTTGATATATAGATATCTTCTGAATGTTTTTAAAAAATAGAATAAAGCAATATCTGCAATAAATAAGAGCTGCAGCTGTTCTCTCAATTGATACAAATTTTCACGAAAAAGTGTACAGTGAATTTGAGACGAATACCCAGATAATCTGTCAATTTTATTGAAAGTTTTCTACAATGTTCTAAAATCACAACAACTAAAATTTTTGTAATTTTACTTGTCTGGTAAGAAATAAGCTTATTAAGGGAAACTTCTCTTATCCTTAAGGAAAACAGAAAATGTGTTTGCTTCCAAAAATTACCAGTACAAACATACGTACTGGGTAATAAACCATCACATGCACTTTACCACCGTTGAGATAAGGAAGTCTCTTAAGGGAGACTTCTCTGACATAAATAGTTCTTCAAGTTCTCAACACTTGAATAAAGCTGGGGAGATGTAAGTAGAAAATGACCCTGAGGAACAGAAGCACTCCATTTCAATGTCAAGGATTTTTCTAGAGTCATGATGGTTTACTATTGTTGCTCAACAAGGAAGTAAACAAGTACAAGATCAAGTGAAGACTACCCAATGCTAAGGAAAACCACAAGTGAAAAGACCCAGCATTATCATTAAATGCTTATTCAAGAAACACTAGAAAAATTAACAAGAGAATTAATGCAGGAAAAGGAAATCATGACAAAAAAAAGTACTGATTTAGGTGAGTTTCTAAAGACCAAAACCTGACAAGTTTAAATGAGTGGGGCTATGAGATTGTTAAAGACAAAGAGGTCTTCACAGTACAATTAAGACACAAGTTAGCAAGCAAAATTCCAAGAGCAGCAGTACTCTACCTACCAAGACTACCTACCAAGCAGACTACCTACCCAGGAACCCAGTTCAAACATTTTTTGTAACTATATAAAATTCAAGTCCCTTTCGCTGTAAACTATGATTGAGAAACACTGCCAAGTCTTTTTTGCTACCTTTCCCCAACATGTCAGCTATTCTTGCCTTGAAAAAGAGGAATGGAGAGGTATTCGGTCTCTGGCTGCAATTAAAGAGACTGTTCTTAACTTCCTTTTATATTCAGAGTTACTGCTATGGGACTCCAATTCAGTCAAATATTTTAAACTCTTTGCTCTACCTGATTCTACACATCACAAGTGCAATCAAATTCTTTTTTTCAGAAGTTCTGCTTTCAAAAGTTTCTTAAAGCACATAAATAATCTAGAACTTAGCTCCAATTAATCTAATTTTTAAGAATTGGGTAAGATATACTGTATCACATGCAATAAATAAAAGAAAGACTAAGTGAACCTAAACTATTTTCCAAGGGGAAAGAGAAATAAATTAAGTAGGATAGCTAGAGCTTCCTATAACTGATGAAGATATTAGACTCCGTGTTTAAGCAATAGTAATTTTAACTGGGAAGGCTATCATTAAAGAGCAAGCTAAACTGAAGACGTATTTCACATGCTATGAGGTACTGTTTTTTCTTTGATATATAGGATAAATAAACTCAAGTTTTCTTTTAGATAGGCTACCTCCATTGTAATATATTCACAAAACATATCACAAACCCTGAAAGAAACATGTTTATGTGTTTGTCTTCTGTGTTTATACATGTTTATCTTCTATTCTTCCCTTGTTTATAAAATCTACAAACGTAAGAACTGCCTTCTATTTCCTTAACACTTCCTTAAAGGGTAGGAAAACTAAAGCACCACACAACAATGCTGATTTCTAAAAGCTGTTTAAAAACAGCAACCTAACTTATGCTGTGAATAATTAGTTCCAAAACAGTACTCAACACTTATCATTTAGATCATTTGTGCACCCTCAATCCAATTTCAAACTTAACTATATGTGACATAATTTATTTAATAATACTTATCTCAATTAAGTTTTTTTTTTTTTTAAACAGTAAATTAATCTGAATGTTTCCATATGGGAAATGTTCAGCAACGCCTTTCAAGGTTCCCTAACTTTGGCACCTGAAGAATGTGGTAAAACACAATCTGTTGGGCCCCCGCAGAATTCCTGTTCAGTAAGGCTGGCATAGGACTGATAATTAGAATTTTTAAAGTTTCAAGGTGATGGTGATGTTGCTAGTCTGGGAACCAACATTAGATTAATGATTCATGACTACACAATACAATTATCAATATCACCAGGAAGCATGTTAAAATTAAAATACTTGATCCTCCCTCTATTCACTTACCTCCTACCCTAGCAACTAAATTAGTCTCAGAGATAAAGCCTTGGCATATGCATTTTAAAGAACCTTCACAGGTGATTTACAAAATGGTTGTCAGGCCAGATGAGGCCAGCAGGGTACAGTTTTGTTCACCCATCTTATAAATGAAGAGCTTAAACCAGCAACTGTTTATCTCTGACTTCCTGTCATAACAGAAAAATAAACTCATCATCAGCAAGGCTTTCTGTTTCTAGATGCCAACAGCACTCTAAACAGATACCATGATCATCTCTAAAATAAATGTAGTTGCAGCTAAAGCAATCAAGATACTGGTATTAGTGAAAGGACAGCTATATAGACCAATGAAACAAAACAGAACTCAGAAATAGACCTACACATACACGGCCAATTGGTTTCAACAAAGTTGGCTAGGTAACTCAAGAGAAAGGTAATAAAGTAAAACAAATGGTGCTGGAACAACTAACCTGACACCAAACACACGCAAGAACATCCATTTCTTACATCACATACAAAAATTAACGCAAAATGGATTGCAGATCTAAATGTAAATCTGAAAACTATAATGTTTACAGAAGAAAACACATAGGAGAAAGTCTTTGTGATCCTGGGACACAAAGATTTCTTAGGACACAGAAAGCATGCATAAAGGGGAAAAAAAATGAAGTGCACTTTTATGAATGTGTACAGCAGCATTATTCATAATTGCCAAAAGCTGAGTACAAAGTAAATGTTTATTAAGTGGTGAATGGATAACTTCCTTAGAGCTATACAACTGAATACCGGCTCAGATGGTAAGGCGTCTACCTACAGTGTGGGAGACCCAGGTTCAATCCCTGGGTTGGGAAGATCCTCTGGAGAAAGAAATGGCAACCCACTCCAGTACTCTTGCCTGGATAATCCCATGGACAGAGGAGCCTGGTAGGCTACAGTCCATGGGGTCGACTGAGCGACTTCACTTTCACTAATAAAAAGGAATGAATTACTAATATTAAAACAACATGGATAACACAAAAGAATTATTCTAAATAAAAGAAATAGACACAAAAGACTATGTACTGTATGATTCAATTTACATAGCATTCTGGAAAAGGCAAAACTATAGAGAGAGAAATCAGATTGACAGAGGCTGGGATCGGGAAAAACTAAAAAGAACTAAAAAGAACTGTTAAAGGAACTTTACAGAGTAATGAAAATATTCTCTATCTTGATTATGGTTGTGATTACATAAAAATAGTTTACATTCATTAAAATTCATAGAATTGTATACCTAAAAGGGCTGTATTTTACTGTGTGTAAATTTTACCTCAATGCTTTTTTTTCTTTTTGGCCATGCCGTGCAGCATATGGGGCTCTTAGTTCTCCAACCAGGGATCAAACTCATGCCCACTGTATTGGAAGCTCAGAGTATTAACCACTGGACTGCCAGGGAAGTCTAATTTCTCAACAGACTTGACTTAAATTAGAAAGGGGATAATGATAATAGGAGAGGCTATGCAATGCAGAGGTTCTATGGGAAACTGCTGTTCCTTTTTCTTAATTCTGCTGTGAATCTAAAACTGCTCTTCAAAACAAAGGCTATTTTTTTAAAAACAGGAAAAAAATGTGATTTCTATGAAAGATGAAACTTGAGAACACAGTTGTTCCTTTCCCCTACAACAGCCCTCAAAAGGTGTTCATCCAGGATTTTGTTTTTGGCAATAACTTCATTTTACAGATTTTCCAATGCCATTTTATCCACTCCAACAATATATAAACAATCCCTAATATGTGTCTACAATCCCTTTCCCTCTACTGAACAGACACCTTCAGGTAGATACTCCAAACTTACTGTGTCAAAACTCTAATCCTCTTCCCATCTTTTTTTTTTTTTTAATCAATGAACTGCACTACTATCCATCCACTCAGTGACCAAATGAAGGATAAGTCATCCTTCATCCCTCTCACTCACACAATCCTACTGATCCTTGCTCAATTATGCATTTCCCTCCATCTCTCTGCATAGTTAACACCATAGGAACCTCTTTAGATTTACGTAAGCCTATTGGAAAGGTAGTGGTTTCCATGCCTTCTTTCTCTTCTCTGACCTATCATTCATTTGGCCAGTTAAGTTACAACTGCAAATCTTACTTCTCATCAAGTACTGCCTTATTTTTAACCTCTTCCATGTTTCCTCAATGTCCGTAAGACAAAGCCCAAAACCATCTCTATGTTTTATGAGTTTCTCACAACCCTGTCTAATTACCTTCTCATCTCTTAACAGTCACACCAAGCCACTCAAAATTCCCCAAGACACATCACAAACTTTCTAACATTTAAGCTTTGCATAGATTGTTCCCTTTCCTGGAAAATCCTCTCACTTGCCTTTCTACTCTTAAACACCAAGCTTAAATTCGGTTACCTCCTCTGGGAGACCTTAAGCCTCATATATGGGGTTTAATCATTCCCTTTTTAGGGAGTGCATTGCTACATATTTTAGAGAATATCTGCTTAGTGGGCCCCTTTGGCCAGATTGGGCATTATCGGATAGCAGAGACTCTATTAATTTATCTTTATATTCCCAAAGCTTGGTGTTGTGACAGGTACAAAGTGTTATCTACAATATATGTTTAATGAAATGAACTTTACAAATGCCAAAAATAAAAACCAAAGTATTATTTTATCTAATCTGGATAGTCTATAAATTTTGGTTTTTGTGACAGTTAAGCAAATCTGAATGATTTATTTTAGCTTTGTTAACTACTTAAAACAAAAACAAATACCATCATTTCCTATGATTATGAATGTCATTAAGGTTTTACATTTACTGTAAGAATACTGGGCAGGACCAAATACTAATAGCATGTTACAAAGGTCCATACAGTCAAAGCTGTTTTTTCCAGTAGTCATGTACAGTTGTGAGAGTTGGACCATAAAGAAGGTTGAGCATTGAAGAATTGATACTTTCAAACTAAGGTGCTGGAGAAGATTCTTGAGAGTGCCTCGGACAGCAAGGACATCAAACCGAATTTAATCCTAAAGGAAATCAACCCTGAATATTCATTGGAAGGACTGATGCTGAAGCTCCAATACTTTGGCCACCTGTTGTGAAGAGCGGACTCAATGGAAAAGACCTTGATGCTGGGAAAGACTGAGGGCAAGAGGAGAAGGGGACAACAGAGGATGAGGTGGCTGGATGGCATCTGACTCAACGGACATGAGGTTTGAGCAAAACCTGGGAGGCAGTGAAGGACGGGGGGCCTGGCGTGCTGCAGTCGATGGGACTGCAAAGAGCTGGACACGACTTAGCGACTGAGTAACAAGAACAAAACACAATTATCTGAAGTCCAAAAACACTTCTAACTTAATTTAGCCCAAATATAAAAATAAGAAAGCAAAGCAGATATGCATAGATAACTAAAGGTCATGTTTTGGTTTGTGTTCATCTCCATGTGATCTTTAAGTAGAGCAGGGGAGAGTTGTTTAAAACATTCCTGAATCGAGAGGAAAAAAACATTTAAGCATCAAGTAGCCAAACACAGACAGATGTTTGCAAGGACAGAGACTGCTCAGTGAGTGATTTATTTATAATTCTACTTATATAGTACAGGAAAAAACTGGAATAAGAGTTGGCTTGTGGCACAACTCCAGGGGGCACCATTCACATCACAGTCTATGTGAACAGCATCAGCCCAGGAGTGCACAGGATATAGCCTATGTAGTTACACTCAGTAGTCCTACCTGGGCTCCACAGAAAGACGAATCTGAGTTGGGGACATGCCTCTGGTACTAACTCTGGTGGCTATGGGCAAATTAACCCCTCAGAGCCATCACTGTCCCATCTCTAAAATGAGAATGTTAATACCTATCTCACAAGACTGCTGTGGTTCAATGATATGATCTCTGGACACTCATTATATACATTAGAACCACTGAATCATGTGATTTTTATAGGGAATGTCTCATTTCTCACATCATGGTACCCGCCAACTAGTAAGCATCCAATAAGTATCTCCCTACCCAACTTTCAGCTATTTTTAAATAAACTCTGGTCCACCTACTGGAGGTGAGATTAAAAAAAAAAAAAAGCAAACAATAACTTTAATAATCCTTCCACTTTTCTTGGTCTGAAGAAAAGAAAGAACACACCTACTATTTATGTGCAAAAGAAGCATTAATGGAGTAACATCTGTCATTTCTAAATAATATCAAACAAAGGTAGTAACTTAAGTGGCAGAATTGGCTATATGTGTATTTCCTTGAGAGCAAACTGCATTAGGGAACCTAAGGACAAAATGTTCCAAAGGCAATATCCAGAGTCCTTTCCTGGTCTTAAATTTTCTACTTCTAACTTTATAGTTCCTGTTTCCCTTCACTGCAACAATATCAACCAGGCTCTACTTGCTTTGCCAGTTATACAAAGCTACTCAGGCAGTGTGAGATGCTTTTCCAGTGGACAATTTATATCTTCAATAAAGCATGCTTAGGAAATGAACGTGTGCTGCTAAAATCCACAGAAAATCAGAAATTAAAAATAAATGCATGAAGATCTACAGTTCCCACTACTTGTGTCATACTGCAGTGAAAAATACAAATGAAAATGGTTCAAACTTAGTAATTTTGCTCAGCTTCAGGGTAACAGCCGAGCCATTTCAAAACAAGTATATAAATCTCAGGCTTATCAGAAAGCAAGGCACAAAAGAAGCAGAAGTCCAGTTTGGATACTGAAAAGTATAGTAACTCATCTCAAATACGCTCATGATATATCCTTTCTGTGATCCTGGATAAATCACTAAATCACTTTGTGCTTCACTTATAAACTGTAGTTGTTTTGATTATCCATGTCTTTATTTTACTATATAAAGGAAGGACCAGAAAAACAAACTAATATTATCATTAGGAATTACTGACATTAAATTTAAAAGGGAAGGGAAAGAGAACCTTGTGCATTCATCTTTAAAAACCAACTGAAGAAGGACCCCAAATACTTAGTTTGTGCTAAATAACAGGATTATGGCTAGGCTAGGCTTTACTTTTCTTATCGTATGAATTTTCTACATCAAACATACATTGTTTCTATAACTAGAGAAAAAAGTGACCAAAAGGCTACTTGCATTTGCATCTAGGGAGAAAAAGAAAAGCATGCAGATCCAATTCTACTGCATGCAGTGGCCCTAACGCCAAACTCTTCAAGCTTCTTGATCTTTCCACATGCCACAGACTCTCTTCTTTGAGAAACTGTTCAACACTCTTTAAGGCTCTGCTGAATTGTTAACTATTCTATGAAAAACTTTTTCTTCTTCAGGCAACAATTATGTTCTAATATAACTCTGGTTACGTCTATATTCTAGCACTTGATGAATTCTGTCATGGTGACATATTTACTTCAGTGTCTATCCAACTACCACTCTGATCCCCTTAATTAAACTGTGTGTTCATGGTTCAGTAACTTTGCTTGAAAAAAAGATCTGCATTTTAGAGGACATGATCGACTGACTCACTCTAAAACAATTTCAGAAACTAAGTCAGAAGATTAATTCAGGCAATGCTAAGAAAGCAGTGACTTCTGTATCTGCTACCTACTTTAATAAAGTTTGGCAACTCCTTCCAATCAAAATGTCTGCTGGATTTTTTAAGAAGAAAACACTATGAACATTAAAAAGCTTAAAAAACTATCTAACTGAACTTTCTGCCTCAAAAGTACTAGCTCATCAATGGACCCTCAACCAACATTTAAAGAGTGTCTTTGGCTAAGAGCTAAAGGGTGCAGGATTCCTACACGAGACGAGGTAGAGAAATGCAACATGTTCTGAATTTATGGAAAATTCTCAGATTTTGATGTGAGCTGTCAGAAAATTTCATAAAGAAAAATAACTGTGTTTTATGGCTACACCATCACATACAGCTTTCCTTTAAAGGACTAACTCTCTCAAAGAAGTCTTCCCTTACTCCTTCCCCAAGCCAGGATACCTTTCTGCCTGCTTTGTTCTATAGCATTCTTCTGTTAACCTCTACCATGGTACTGACCTAATTAAACTGATGTTGAAAATTAGATAGGCTACAAAATCTCTACACCTCCTTCATCAAAAAATATAGACTAGTTCTCTAAACCCATGAAATCTGGGCTGGCCTTGTGACTTGCCTTTCTACACAAAAGAATGTGGTAGAGGTGACATCATGTAACTTACAAGCCTCAGATTTAAAAGAGGCCATACAGCTTTTACATCTGCCCTAAGATCACTACTGGGCTGGGAAACTTAGGCTGGGAAAAAGCCTAAGTTGAAAACCACATAGAAAGAGAGACCCAGTCAAGCCCAGAGCCCAGCCAACACACTGGCTGAATGAAGTTGCATTAATCCAAATGTGCTGTGTTGTGCTTAGTCGCTCAGTCATGTCCACCTCTTTGTGACCCCACAGACTGTAACCCACCAGACTCTTTTGTCCACGGGATTCTCCAGGCAAGAATACTGGAGTGCGTTGCCATTCCCTCCTCCAGGGGATCTTCCCAACCCAGGGATCAAACCAAGGTCTCCCACACTGCAGGCGGGTTCTTTACAGTCTGGGCCACCAGGGAAGACAAATAAGGCCAGCAAAATACCCAGTCAATCCACAAAATCATAATAATAAATTGTTTTTCAAGCTACTGAATTTTGAGTTGTTACAGAAACTAGTAGAAAGGATCACAGCATTTTTAACCACTGTCACCGACCCTAAGCTGAAAGCATCTTGAGGACATGAACTAGGTCCTACTCATTTTCTCATTCAGCTTTTTAAGAACTACTCTTTGGCTGTCACGTTCTGCAGTTTTACTGTCATCAGTTCAGTTCAGTCGCTCAGTCGTGTCCGACTCTTTGTGACCCCATGGACCGCAGCACGCCAGGCCTCCCTGTCCATCACCAACTCCCAGAGTCTACCCAAATTCATGCCCATTGAGTCGGTGATGCCATCCAACCATCTCATCCTCTGTCGTCCCCTTCTCCTCCTGCCCTCAATCTTTCCCAGCATCCGGGTCTTTTCAAATGAGTCAGCTCTTTGCATCAGGTGGCCAAACGCTGTCAAACTGGTTGGGATTCATTATGATTTTCTAAGCTGAGAGTTTATATATCATCACTTTTGGAAAATATTCCACTGTTACGTTAATTTCCTTTCCCTCATTCTATTTTTGGTCACACTGCACAGTGTGCAGGATCTCAGTTTCCTAACCAGGAAAAGAACCCGTGACCCCTGCAATGGAAGGGCAGTCCTAACCACCGGACCACCAGGGAATTCCCTCTCCCTCCTTCTATTCTTAAGGAACACTTAGGTACTTGGTCCTTCATCTCCCAGTCTCCATATTTCTTAATTGCTTTTCCTTATTTTGCCATCTTTCGATGCTATTTTCTGTAATTTTCTCAGAATTTTGGGGGTAACGTACCTGTTGTACCTTTAATTTCACTGAGTCTAATTTTCATTTGTAGAAGTTCTATTTTTAGTTTGCTTGGAATATTAAAATCTTTTGTAATTTTGTCCTTTTCTAATGTTTCCAAAATTTTCTTTAAATGTTTAGTCATTTTAATCACGCCCGTCTTAAAGTTACAGCTAATAATTCAAACGCCAGTTTTGGTTTGCTAACTCTTGCTTGTGATGAATTGTCCTTTGTAAATTCTGAATTGTGCACTATTCTTCATCAGAGTTACCCATGGGAATACTATGCAGCCTGGGTGGCAAGCAAGTCCCTCCAGTTTTACAATTGATCCTGTCAGGTGCCCAAAAGGAATTCTTAACCCAGGAACGTGAAGGTAGTGTAAATTCAAGCCCCAAATATACATGAAGGCAAGGCTATGGGTACACATTCTCAACAAGACTTGCCTTCAAATCAGTATTGAATTTAAGACATAGACACTTCTGTGTCTTTTCTTCTTCTCTGTGTTATTTTCTTCCTGTGACTGTAAGCAGTTAATTATATTTCAAGTAATATCCTTTTTAGGATATATCTCCTGAGGGTGCTTTATAAAGGAAATCTCAGTTCCAAAACCCATCTCTGTAAAATCCAAGGCTTTCATGTATTTTGGAGTTCCTTTATAAGCTATACATTGTCAGACCTTCCTGGTGGACTGACCCTTATAAGATTATAAAGCGTTCATTTCATCTCTAGTAACACTGTTTTAGTCTATATTGCCTAACATCACTGTAATCATTTTCTTTGATTGCTGTTAGCATTAACTTTTCCCATCTATTTAAATCTATCTATATCTTTGAATCTTGTTGTTTTGGGTTTGCGTTTATACAACCTTTCTGTGTTTCCTGTCCAAGGCGAAACACCCCAAGACACATAGTAATCAAATTAATAAAGATCAAACACAAAGAACAAATATTAAAAGCAGCAAGGGAGAAACAACAAATAACACACAAAGGGATTCCCATAAGGATAACAGCTGATCTATCAATATGTCTTTGAACCTAAGATGGGTCTCCTAGATGTTTTAGCCAATGCTGAAAATTTCTACTTTTTGATCATATTGCTAATCCATTCACATTTAATGTTATTACTGATATAACTAATAATAGTTCAATTTAGGTGTGCTGCTTTACTTTTTATTTATCTGTCTCATGTATTTTTCATTCCTTTATTGTTTTACTGCTTTATCTAAAAAATAGTTTCCTAATGTAGCACTGAGACTCCTTTAACATTATATATATATATGCATATGTATGTGTAAACATATATACATACACACACACCACTCTAGTGGTGCACCTTTGGATTCTTACTCTTCTTCCCCATCTCACTGTCCCTCCCCCAGGCAATCACTGTCCCTCTTTTTATGACTGAAGATTAGCTTTGCATTTTTAGAAATTATGTATAAATGAAATATATAGTACATGCTTTTATTTATGGAGAAGAGGATGTCTGTAATCTCTGACCAAAATCTCCTTTTCTTCTATCACCAATGCCCACCTCTGGGCAAAACCATTTTACTCAGTTTCTATAGTCTGGCTTTTTTAGATTCCACATATAAATCATGGAATGTGGAACATGTTGTGTTTCCATATTTGTTTCTTTCATGATGTTTTCTGATTTCCCTTTTATTTTTTGAGTGGTTGCATTTATTTTTTGACCAACCACCGGTTGGTTAGAAGTATGTTGTTTAATTTCCACATATTTGTAGATTTTCATGTTTTCCCCCTTTTGTTGATTTTTAATTTTATACCACTGTAGTCAGAAAAGATAACTGGTATAATTTCAGTCTTGTTAAACTTGCTAAGATTTGTTTTGTGACCTAACATATACTTGTTTTGAAATGGTGCTTTTCTTTCCATTTGCATGGAATAACTTTTCATCTTTTTACATGATACACAGGTAAGTCCATGTGTGTCCTTAAAAAATGAGTCTCTTATAGGCAGCATACAGTGTGGCCTTTTTCTTGTCTTTAATACATTCTGATATTGTCACTTAATCATAGAATTTAATTCATTTGCATTTAAAACAATTACTGATAGATAAGAACTTAAGAATATTATGTTATTGTTTTCTGGCTGTTTACAGGTCCCTTATTCCTTTCTTCTTGTTATCTTCCCTTGTGAATTGATAATTTTCTATAGTGGTATACTTTCTAGAGCGGTATCCCTTCTTTTAATCTTTTGTGTGTTTATTGTGGGTTATTAATTTGTAATTACTATGAGATTTACGTATAACATTTTACAGGATATAACATTACAGTTTACATTGGTAACAACCTAAGTTCAATCCCATACAAAGCTCTACCTTTTACTTCCCCAAACATTGTTTTTGATGGCACAATTTATATTTCTATATTATGTATTCATTATAGCTATAGCTATTTTTAATACCTTTGTCCTTTAACTTTTAATCTAGATTTACTTAATCAACACACATTACAGTATTAGACTATACTGATTTTGACCATACACTTACCTTTTCCAATGTATTTTATATTTTCATATTACTAACTAGTGTCCTTTCAATTCAGACTGAAGAACTCCTTTCAGCACTTTATTAAGGTCTAAAGATCAACTCCCTCCATTACAAGTATCTCCCACCTTCCAAAACTTTGAATTATGCCACTTAGCTTTCTTAGAAGGCCTACATTCAGTTCAGTTCAGTTCAGTCACTCAGTCGTGTCCGATTCTTTGTGACCCCATGAATCGTAGCACGCCAGGCCTCCCTGTCCATCACAAACCCCCGGAGGTTACTCAAACTCATGTCCATCGAGTCAGTGATGCCATCCAGCCATCTCATCCTCTGTTGTCCCCTTCTCCTCCTGCCCCCAATCCCTCCCAGCATTAGGGTCTTTCCCAATGAGTCAACTCTTCGCATGAGGTGGCCAAAGTATTGGAGTTTCAGCTTCAGCATCAGTCCTTCCAATGAACACCCAGGACTGATCTCCTTTAGGATGGACTGGTTGGATCTCCTTGTAGTCCAAGGGACTCTCAAGAGTCTTCTCCAACACCACAGTTCAAAAGCATCAATTTTTCCGCACTCAGCTTTCTTCACAGTCCAACTCTCACATCCATACATGACCAATGGAAAAACCACAGCCTTAACTAGATGGACTTTTGTTGGCAAAGTAATGTCTCTGCTTTTTAATATGCTATCTAGGTTGGTCACAACTTTCCTTCCAAGGAGTAAGCGTCTTTTAATTTCATGGCTGCAACCACCATTTGCAGTGATTTTGGAGCCCAAAAAAATAAAGTCTGACACTGCTTCCACTGTTTCCCCATCTATTTCCCATGAAGTGATGGGACCAGATGCCATGATCTTAGTTTTCTGAATGTTGGGCTTTAAGTCAACTTTTTCACTCTCCTCCTTCACTTTCATCAAGAGGCTTTTTAGTTCCTCTTCACTTTCTGCCTACATTAGTACCTGTTTTCTGCTAACTGAAAGAAATCTTAAAAGATGACTTTTGCTTTTATGAAAAAAGGGTGGGTGGGTAGGTGGGGAAAAAAAGAAAAAAGCAATTACTGTACTAGTGTAGACCCTTTATGCAAGAAAAGTGGTAAAACACAAACTTTTAGAAAGCAGGGGATACTCTATGCCATTTCAGCTTACAAAGTTTCAGAGGAACATTCTGCTTTCAGATAGAGGGGGAAACCTGTCATCCTCCTCTTTTTTTTTTTTTGGCCATGACATGTGCCTTGCATGATCTAAGTTCCGCAACTAGGGCCTGAATCTGCACCCTGAGCAGTGAAAGCATGAAATTCTAATCACTGGAGCACTAAGGAATTACCTTTCTTTCATTTCTGAAGGACAGTTTTGTCAACTAAAGTATTCTTGATTGGCAGCTTCTTCCCTTGGGTATATCATCCCATTTTCTTCTAGCTTGCAGGGTTTCTGCTGATAAATATGCTAAAAAGCTTTATTGGTGGTGGTGGTGGTAGGCTGTTTCCTTTGTAATATGAGAAGCTTTTTTTCTTCTAGTTGCTTTAAACTTTTTAAAAAAAAATATTTATTTGGTTACACGGGGTCTTAGTTGTGGCATGCAGGATCTTTAGTTGCAGCATGTGAGGTCTAGTTCCCTGACCAGGAATGGAATCCAGGCTCCCTGCATTGGGAGAGCGGCATCTTAACTGCTGGATCACCAAGGACGTCCCTGTCTTTAATTTTAAAGCCTTATTGTAATGTATCTTGGAGAGGCACTTGGGGTTGATATCTGGGGGAAGCCTATAAAATTAATGAATTCAGATATCCAAACCTCTCCCCCAATTTTGGAAGTTTTCAATCATTATGTCTCTAAAGAAACTTCCTGCACATTTCTCCCTTTCTTGTCCTTCTGGGACTCCAGTAATGCATAAGTTGATTATTTTAGTGATAATGTGACACTTCACACAGGTTTTCTTCACTCGTTTTCATTTCCCCTGTTTTCAGACTAGAGAGTTTCAAGCAATGTGTCTTGTACTACACAGTATCTTCTTCGGTGTTATCCGTCTGTTGATACTTTCTACTATATTTGTTTTCCCTAAGATGATGAATGCTCCAGTGTGTAGGTTCTTCCAATCCTGCATAATCTGGTTGACTTTTGGCATGTGCTCACTAGCTATTTGCAAAGACTCACACTTACCATTCTTGCCTTCAGGGTTGCTCAGGGAGGCAGTCACAGGGTAAGGACATGTTTGAGTGAGGTGTGTGGAGTTTAGCGGTGCCCACGAGCCAGCTGGAGAACTGGTATAGGAGTCGATCCCGGTGGCTCATGGGTGGGTTTCCTGATGGAGTCCCCAAAGCAGTTAGTAGCATCCACGCCCCTTTGATATGTTCCCTTCCCAACCTTGGCTGCTGTTCTTCCAGTACAGCTGTCGATCCCCAGGTTGTATAGTTATGGCTGAGTATTTTGGATGATGTGAGAAAGAAATGGGCCTTTTCGGTGCGTCCCACAAAGCCAGGGAAGTCAGGTGCTCAATCACACACTCTTGCTTTCCCCCATGGAAGAAATCACGAGCTGACCATCTGCTGGCACTCAGCTGTGCCACCCAAGAGGGGCTGAAGTGACACACATAAAATCAAACTGTTCATCGTCTTCAGTGGGTCCAATCTTGGATGCTTCTGTCTCAACAATGTGCGGGAACTTTTCTGTTGGATTCTTGAATGTCCATGAAGGCACTTGCATCTGTTAGTGTCTACACTGGTGTTCTTTGAGGGCAGGATGGTAGAAATCCTTGTACTGCCATTTTGATAACATTTCTCTCCATTAGGTCTTCCTTTTGCCAGTTTAAATTTATTGTTGGGCTTCTCTAGTGACGTCTTCATTTCACTTATTGTGTTCTTCCATTTCAGAATTTCCGTTTGGTTCTTTTCAATTTGTAATTTATTATCTTCATGATATTTTCTATTTGATTTGCCATTGCCATCATACTTTATTTCTTTAAGCATGACTTCTTTAGGATGTTCACTGAACATTCTAATAATGGCTACTTGCAGAGTTTGCATATTAGATCCAACATGTCACTCTGTCTTTTAAAAATGATGTACGGGTAATATTTTCTTGTTTCTTTGCATGTCTCACAATTCTGTGTTGGAAACTAGATTATTTTAGAAAATATGTTGTTTCAGTTCTTGGTACTGGTCTCCATGCTCTGGGACTTGTTATTTTTTTTATGCTTGTTTATTTAGTGACTGGCTGACTTATTTTAGTACATTTTATTTCCCTAATTCCCACAGTGTTAAACCTTTGATGCTGCTCCTCTGGGGTGATTTGCCCTCATTCATCCTGGGGTAGCAGCTCTGGTAAGATGCTCTGTCTCTATGACCACAAGTAGACGTTCAGTTCAGTTCAGTCGCTCAGTCGTGTCTGACTCTTTGCGACCTCATGAATCGCAGCACGCCAGGCCTCCCTGTCCATCACAAACCCCCGGAGTCTACTCAAACTCATGCCCATCGAGTCAGTGATGCCATCCAGCCATCTCATCCTCTGTCATACCCTTCTCCTCCTGCCCCCAATCCCTCCCAGCATCAGGGTCTTTGCCAATGAATCAACTCTTCGCATGAAGTATTGGAGTTTCAGCTTTAGCATCAGTCCTTCCAATGAACACCCAGGACTGATCTCCTTCAGGATGGACTGGTTCGATCTCCTTGCAGTCCAAGGGACTCTCAAGAGTCTTCTCCAACACCACAGTTCAAAAGCATCAATTTTTTGGTGCTCAGCTTTCTTCATAGTCCAACTTTCACATCCATACATGACCACTGGAAAAACCATAGCCTTGACTAGGCAGACCTTTGTTGGCAAAGTAATGTCTCTGCTTTTTAATATGCTATCTAGGTTGGTTATAACTTTCCTTCCAAGGAGTAAGCGTCTTTTAATATCATGGCTGCAATCACCATCTGCAGTGATTTTGGAGCCCCCAAAAATAAAGTCTGACACTGTTTCCACTGTTTCCCCATCTATTTCCCATGAAGTGATGGGACCAGATGCCATGATCTTAGTTTTCTGAATGTTGAGCTTTAAGCCAACCTTTTCACTCTCCTCTTTCACTTTCATCAAGAGGGTTTTTAGTTCCCCTTCACTTTCTGCCATAAGGGTGGTATCATCTGCACATCTGAGGTTGCTGATATTTCTCCCGGCAATTTTGATTCCAGCTTGTGCTTCTTCCAGCCCAGTGTTTCTCATGATGTACTCTGCATGTAAGTTAAATAAGCAGGGCGATAATACACAGCCTTGACGTACTCCTTTTCCTATTTGGAACCAGTCTGTTGTTCCATGTCCAGTTCTAACTGTTGCTTCCTGACCTGCATACAGGTTTCTCAAGAGGCACGTCAGGTGGTCTGGTATTCCCATCTCCTTCAGAATTTTCCACAGTTTATTGTGATCCACACAGTCAAAGGCTTTGGCGTAGTCAATAAAGCAGAAATAGATGTTTTTCTGGAACTCTTTTGCTTTTTCGATGATCCAGCGGATATTGGCAATTTGATCTCTGGTTCCTCTAGGCCTTTTCTAAAACCAGCTTGAACATCTGGAAGTTCTCGGTTCACATATTGCTGAAGCCTGGCTTGGAGAATTTTGAGCATTACTTTACTAGCGTGTGAGATGAGTGCAATTGTGCGATACTTTAAGCATTCTTTGGGATTGCCTTTCTTAGGGATTGGAATGAAAATAGACCTTTTCCAGTCCTGTGGCCACTGCTGAGTTTTCCAAATTTGCTGGAATATTGAGTGCAGCACTTTCACAGCATCATCTTTTAGCATTTGAAATAGCTCAACTGGAATTCCATCACATCCACTAGCTTTGTTCGTAGTGATGCTTTCTAAGGCCCACTTGACTTCACATTCCAGGATGTCTGGCTCTAGGTGAGTGATCACACCATTAGCTCCACTAACTGTGGCTGACTTGCTCTATAAATCTCAACAATCCTCTCAGGCAATAAACTGCTCCAGAGAACAAACCAATCAAATCAGGTTACTTTGATGGGAGAGCTCTACAGGTCAATGTTTGAGATCTGGCCCTCCCTATCATAGGTGGTCTCCTCCCAGCAAGCCTGAAGTTAAACTTGCATGTCCAATTAATCTAACAATCTCTTCCCAATTGAGGGCAGGTGGAGGAGGGGACGACAGAGGATGAGATGGCTGGATGGCATCACCAACTCGATGGACATGGGTTTGAGTAAACTCCAGGAGTTGGTGATGGACAGGGAGGCCTGGCGTGCTGCAATTCATGGGGTCGCAAAGAGTTGGACATGACTGAGTGACTGAAGTGAACTAACTGACCACCTCCACTGTTTTTGAGAGTACCCTTAGGCTTGAACTTCTACACTCTGTTGTAAACACAGTCAGCTCCTTTGGGAAGAGATTATGAGCTGTGTTGTGGCCCATTCCTCATTGCAGGCAAAATCTCTGAGCTATAGCTATTAATTTGGGAGTGAAGACAATGGCATAGTTCTGAGCAACACTCTACTTCCAAAGGATGAGTATTCGGTAGGTGTTGGAGTTAGTGCAGTAGCCTCTGGTGTTCTTAACTTGCCACTATTAGTATGGAACCACCACCTTACACGCTAGAGCCAGGTTAAGGGCAACTGGGCTCTCAGTGTTCTCCGCAGCACTGTGCTCTAAGTAGAGTGTTCACCCCAGAAGTAAGGTGTGGGCAAAAGAGGGCAGCCATCACCACTCAGTCACACTTGACCAGCAAAAGGCAGACAGAGGCAGGATGAGGAATGCGCTCATACTGCTCTTCCCTGGAAGACAGCCCTCCTCCTTGGAGTAGGAGCCTTCCTACTCCAAGGGAACTGTGGGGAAAGGAAACCCTATTTTCTTGATAGTACCAATCTATAATAGAGTTACCATATTGCTCAGTTGGGAGAAGTGTTAGTCGCTCAGTTGTGTCTGACTCTTTGCAACCCCATGGACTATAGCCAACCAGGCTTCTCTGTCTGTGGAATTATCCAGGCAAGAATACTGGAGTGGGTAGCCTATCCCTTCTCCAGAGGATCTTCCAGAACCAGGAATCGAATTCAGGTCTCCTGCACTGAGGGCAGATTCTTTACCATCTGAGCCACCAGGGTAGCGTTCAGTTGGGAGAGGAGGCGGAAAAACAAGTCTTGGTTCAAATACCACAGGTTCTTTCCCAAAATTTAGTAAAAATGCTTTGAATAAACATTTCTTCAATTGCTGCATGGCCTTTAGAACATTTCCAGATGTTAATTAAAAAAAAAAAAAGTGTTACCAATTTCGCTGCGGAGTGGGTCCAGAGCTCACGCCATCCATGCTGTCTCTCTCAGTCCAGATTCCTGAGCTTACAAAGTTCTACACGATCCAGTTCCTACACATCACTGTATCTCATACTTTAGCACTTTTTATTTACTTTACTCACTCTGCTCTAATCTCTGTCCTAAAAAGGGTGGTCTTCCTTAGGATCTTTTTTATTTTCTGTCCCCTGTGCTAAACTCTTTCTTCACATTTCTCCATGAACAAGTTTTTTCTCATTTCATTCAGATCTCAGCTCAAATGTCATTCCAAGACATTCTCTAAAACAGTATACCTGCCATTCACTCTTTACCAATGTATTCTGCTTTGATTTTCTTCAAACCACCTAAATTTACTTAACATTCACTTTCCTATTTGCTTAGGGTCTGTTTCCCACACTTGATTAAGAGCTCTAGGAGAGCAGGGGACCTTGCCTGTCTTATTTGCTACTGTATGTCTAGTATTTAGAACAGTACTTGGCACAAAGTCAATACTCAATAAATACTTGTGGTATAAAAAACAAATGAAAATCAAAGTATTTTTAAAGCTACTTACATTTTAAATGACATTAACAGGTAATCTGTTTTTATTTATATCCAAAAAGAGCAGAAACAGTAACAGAGTATGGAAGAAGATATAACAGTGATCTATTTTGCTGAGAAAACAAACAGAAATGGCCAAAAGCCAGGAATTTTAAGTCCTGTTTTAGTAATTCTAAAACTTTTCATAAATAGCAGTGCTGACCTGCCACTGCCTTTACACTACATACAAAAGGCCCACAAGAATTACCTCTAATTCAATGGTAACACGAAAACAAAACTAAAATCACAAATGTTTATACTATGATCACTAATTTTTACAGAGCCAGAGATAACAGATTTAGAAGCTAATCAAATTGAATATCCCTAATCAGATATATTTGTAAAGAAAACTCTTTAGCATTAAAAAACGGTGTGATTTCCATGTTCTCACTATCATTCCATATACCTTCCTATTAAGGCCAAGTTTTGCAATGACTTAGCAAGGTTAAGCAAAAGGAACTTAGGTTATGGAGTTTTACCTTGAGTCCTGTTTTCTCGTCATCACTTCCATTATTTGTAGATGGTGTCTCATCTCCTTGCCTGGAAACCAAGACAAAATCTTCACTATTAAGAGTAGACACAGAGTCTGAGGAGACACTGATTTTTCCAACAGAAGCCTTGTCATCCATGACTCAAGAATGAAGCTCAACTCATGAATGATTAAATATTTTAAAAATGCCTGAAAAACAAAAAACCATAAAGATACTCATATAGAATGTCTGCCAGATATTCAATTATGTTCTAAGTTTTACAAATTACATATGGAAAAACTTAAATAAAAAAAACTTTCAAAATATTTTCCAAAGATTTTTGCTACTTACAGGTTAGGCTTTTTATTCCATATATAAGGGAATTCGATGAAATTCAGGGCCAAGGTAGTTCAGATTTCAAAAAAATAAACAAAAACATTCCCTTGAGAATAACTCTGCCTACCTACACTGATTTCTTCAGCATTCTGGTAACGCTATTCTTTTCAGAGAACATAAAAAAGTACTGAACTTAATGTCTATCCTTTTCTTTGTAAAGCTGCACAAACAAGTGAAATTGAAAGCACTTAAGACAATAAACATGCATGCAGGACAGTAAGGTTTTCCCAACATTGCTGATACTTATATCAAACATGTTTTAAGAAACGAAATTTCATATTAACCCCAGAGAAAACTAAATTCAGGGCAAGCATAAATTTTAGAGCAGGGAAATACTGTATATCGCAAGAAATCAGAGGTCTATTAAAAACTCGATAATCCCATCCCACAGTTTCTTAGAACTCAACTCAAAATGAACATTATCAATAAAGAAGTTTCAGGCCAAAAATTTCCAGCAAGAAGCAGAAAAAAATGTGTCAGTTATGAAAATCCATTCAATTGTTTATTGACTCATGGAATAAAACTCAAACTCATCTATCATTTAAAAATCTGGTTCTGCATATTTTGTGGCAATGTTCCCATTTGGTTGCCAAAACAACCACAGAACAAACAATACAACACTATACTCAGCTTTAACCAAGAAACAAAACTTGCTCTTTAAAAAAGTTGCTCTCGCAGTATGCTCATCTTATATACCTCAAAGAGGTAAAAATTCTGAGAATTTGTTTATTAAAGAAGAGCTCTGAAAAAAAAAAAGAAAAGAAAAAAAAAAAAAAAAGAAGAGCTCTGGATCTATGTTTTGGATTTTTAATTGAACATATATTTATTGAGCAATACACCATATGCCAAGCACTATTTCTCCCTCAAAAAGCTAACATCTGGCTAAGCACCTGGCAGCAAAAACTACACAATCCCTGAATACTATAGTTAGAAGAAAACTTACCAGTTATCAGTACTGTTAAACAGATAAGGAAATGGCAACCCCAAGAGTTGTAGGGTCATTTAATCAG
This sequence comes from Cervus elaphus, assembly GCF_910594005.1. Taxonomy (NCBI): domain Eukaryota; kingdom Metazoa; phylum Chordata; class Mammalia; order Artiodactyla; family Cervidae; genus Cervus; species Cervus elaphus. The sequence goes on from NC_057825.1 coordinate 12,658,796, forward strand.
GTATAACTAAAGCTCAAACCATGGACTCCTTGCTGCTTTCTATTTAAGCTGATTTCCTTGTTTAAAGGCTCAACATCTTATAGGACTATATCTAAATGCATAGTGTAGCTTAGAGATGCTTCAAATGTACTTCTGAAAACTTAAAAGAAAAATGCTCTCCTGCTTCATTCATGCAATGAATATTTCCCAAGTTTCTAGTTTATAAAGAACAAAATATGCTAAATAAGAAAAATTAGATTCTTACCCAAAATTTATAATTTGGTAGAGAACAAAGGGATATTGAACAAGTTAATAAGTACTGATTTAGGGTAAAGAAAACCATGGAAACATGCTGAAGAGTTAAGACATACAGTAGAGGAGGAAACGTCTTTGCTGAGGATACATATTTTAATCCCTTGAGGCGTCTGCCCTCATAGGCTCTTCGTCCTAAAGTGCTTCCCTTGCTTCAGTACTCAGTCAACTCCAAATAATCATTCGTGACCTAATAACCCTCCTTTTCCAAGAAGCCTGCCGTCTCCTCAGAGTCAAAAGCACTGCCCTCCTCATTTCTACTCCCATAGCAGTTTTACATTTTAACAGTACCTATTATATTGTGTTAAAATCTGATGTTGAGTTCCCTCAACATCAAACTTAATACTCACATATCTGTTTCACAGATTAGCAAACTGAGGCTTAGAGAGATGGTATAATTTGTTCAAGGTAATGGTTGTAATTTAACTGGTTAGAAGCAAAGCAAAAAACTTCCATTTAGATGGCAATGCTTTTCCCATGTGACACATCTGGGCTTTGTTCCACAACAGTCAGTATCAGATGAAGAAGTCTCTATCTTTTTTAGAACTTGTCCTTTAGGAAAGGTTTTCATGCTTAATTAGTCTTTTTTCCATGTTTTTAAAAATGTTACTAATAGTAAGATAGCAGAGGGCCTGGGAAAGTTCTCTAAAGCAATGATCTCAGAGACACTGACAATTTTCTACAATATTCTAGACTCAAAAATAATATACTTTGGTATTTACACTACGGAACTGAGAAGATTTGGCAGGCTCCAAGTTCAACCTATTTTCTTTGAGGAGGTGACAGGAAAGTACACTTTATAAGATACTTTACTGTTTGTTTTGGCACCTGAAAGTAACTGAATCACTCAGTAGGAATGAGACTTATCAAAACACTAAGCAATACAGGAGGGGTTATGTAATAAGGCTCCCCCTTTCCAGCCTCCATGGACAGAAGTGAAGAGTCAGTCCACAAGCTCTAAGGATTCTAGATAAGACCACCCCACCCTCCCCTGGTCTCCACAACAAAGAGGTACCCCAGAACTTCATATACTTCTGCAAAAATTCAAGAGTATTCACAATCTCTGTCTTGAGACCATAAGAACTAATTTTGTTGTTTTTCATCTCTACTTATACCAGCTACCACAAGAAGCTCCCTACTCTAATTCTCATGGACACTAAAGTACAAACTTCCTCCCCCCAAACACCCTCCGCTACCATCCCTCTTCCTATTTTTCTCCATACCACCTATCACTGTTTGACACATCTACCTTGTAATCATAATTTGTTTTTAAATATCATGTAAGCATAAGGGCAGGGATTTCTGCCTGTTTCATTAGCTGCTATAGCCCTAACAAGTGAAAGAATAACTGGCCACAGTAGATGCTCAAATGTGTACTAAAGAAATAGGATAAATGGCAAATAAAAGACGTAAGATAGAACCACCCAATGAGCAAGAGCAAGGCAAGAGCAACTTTTATAGACTGACAGTAAGAACAGAAGTCATTCTTTATGATGGTAAAGCAAACAGTTTAGAGTTAGAAAAAAATCCAAGTTAGTATGCTGGTTCTACCACTGAATAATGGTGTAAGCTTGGTCAAACCAAGCCTCAGTTTCCGTAAATGAAAATGGTGTACTACCTACCTCATAGAGTCATTATAAAAATTACTCTCTGTAGCACTAACACATATACCCTACCATGTGTAAAATAGCTAGTGGGAAACTGCTGGTATAACAAGGGAGCTCAACTCGGTGCTTTGTGACAACCAAGAAGGGCAGGGATGGGGGATGGGAGAGAGGCTGAAGAGAGAGGGGATATGTGCACACTTCTAGCTGATTCATGTTGCACAGGAGAAACCCAGACAACACTGTAAAGCAATTATCCTCCAATTAAGAAAACTAAGGAACAGACATGAGGGATATAAGCATATCTAAGAGCCAACTGCTATTGAAGGATGGTCAAGAGCCTTGATCATGGCCAGTTCTTTTCCATTTCACTCTTTCCTTAACTGAAGAGTGAAACCAACTCCCAATTTTAAAAGAACTAACAAATATCAACCCATTTTGGGAATTTAGAAAACAATATTAGCACAAAATATATGTAACACTTCTAGTTCCAGTCTAATTTGAAAGTGAAAGTGTTAGACGCTCAGTCGTGTCCGACTCTTTGCAGCTCCACAGACTGTAGCCCACCAGGCAAGAATACTGGAGTGGGTTGCCATTCCCTTCTCCAAGGGATCTTCCCAACCCAGAAAGCGAACCAGCTCTCCTGCACTGCAGGCATATTCTTTACTGTCTGAGCCACCAGGTCAGGATCTAATTTTTTTATACTTAAGTAAACATAAAAGAGTACTTTGTATCTCTGTGTTACACTTTACTAAAATGTACACCTTCATCTCATTTTATCATCCTAACAACTCTATCTGGGAGGCACTCAGTTTGTCTCCCTTTATGTAAGTGATGAGCCTAGACCCTTACAACAAGTCCAGTTACCAACAGGGCCAGGTTGGTGAGTGCTAGTGCAGGGATGTTTCATTCTATCTCCTTTAATAAGTCAAGTAACTTAAAATGAGAAGTAATTTTACTTAATTATGCAACCTCACGCATCAAAACCAAAGGTTCAGTTATGTTATAGTTCCCTCAGTGACAACTCTACACTCAACCATGCACCTTTGCAAAGACTGTGGTATAAAATGTACTTCAATCTTGTTGAATGAACAAAGATTCATTTTCATCCTCAATCTCCTCTTAAAACTGTAAACCTGCTAAAGAAGAGTGAAAGATAAAGAACTCGCCACGATAAGAGCTCTTTTGATAGTTCTTCAAAAGCAGTCAGCTCTTGGATAACCAGTGCTTACTTTTTAAAAACTTGAACTTTCGGACAGAATATCATCAGATAATTTGTATTTTTCTAACATTATTCAGAGCAGTAACATAAACAGTGAACTTGCAGTGGTATGAATTTGCTAATGTGCTATTAGTAGAGCAAAAATCACCTCCCAACAAGTGACCTACCAAACCTGATAAAAGAGATGTGACTGATACTTGTAATTGAACTTGACATGCTTGAGACAATCAGAATGCTTGTTTCTGGCCACTAGTCCCAGCACACCAGTTCATCTTTATTACCTAGATTTTCCTAACATTCTTCCTGAAGGAGTATTAACTCCTCCTCCACTTCAATAGGACTCCCCACTCTCACCAAGCAGTGCCTCTCAAAATCTGGCTACTGTAACTCTCACCAACCCTTACTAAACCTCATCTTTTAAAAACTGAATTCAAACCTTGTCTATGTGACATTGGGTATCTTAACACTCTGAGCATTCATTCAGAAAGGAAAAAATACACATATGTGTATGTGTATATATATGTGTGTATAGACACACATACATATTTATAAACAAATAAAAATCAACAATACAAAATTTAAAAACCTGAACAGTTCTTTTCGGTTCTCATCTTATTTTCACCGGCTGAAATAAATGAAAATGCTTATCATTTCCTTATTGTGAAACTCTTTTTGCTTCATTTTCCACCTCTAGTACCTTTTATCATTTGTCTTTCAAGTTCCTTTTTCTCTGCCCATTCTTTATTTTTTTAAATAAAAATTTGGCTGTACAGATATAGTTCCCTGACGAGGAACCAAACCCAATATCCTTGCACTGACTGGGGGTGTGGAGTCTTCACCACTGGACCACCAGGAAAATCCCTGTTCACTCTTAAAATTCATCCTCTCCTCCTCCTCCTTTCATACTTGCCCCCAGCTATCTCAGTACCTCATGTAACTTTTTTGTATGCTGATGACATTGTAGCCCTGTTTTTCTCCCTAATTTCATGTGGGCATTTGTGTTTTGTTCTGTGTTTTTTTGTTTTTTTCCTATTCAGTATTGAGTATCTGTTATGTGCCAGGCACTAGGTAAAGTGTCATGGTGAGGAAAGGTACCCTTTACCCTTGACAGGCTTATGGTAGAGAATATGGACAAGTAAACAAGTAATTACAATATAGTGCTTGGTGTAGTAAGAGGTATGCATACAGTGTTATGAGAATACATAGGTGGGATCTGCTACACATATCCCAAGCCCATCTCAAAATTGACTCCATATATCCAAAGCAGAGCCCATCTTCACACAAGCATATTCTTCCTCACAGCTTCCTTATCAGTGATTAATAACCACTGATCCAAGATGGAAATGTCCCCACCCCACCCCCACCCCAATCACTGACTCCTTTTCTCATCCTCCCTTGGAATTCTAATAAGATTTTAGTTCCAAATCGTATCCAGAATCTGTTCTTTCTTTGCCACCTCTCATGTCACTCTCTTGTATTTTATTCTCTTTCAACTTTGCTACAACGTTAAGTCTCCCTTTCTAGACTCTCTCTAGTCATTATCAAGGCCTCATAGCTAATCTCTAAAATTCAGATTTGATCACATATCCGACCCCTTCTTTTGACTGCTCCTGACTGAAAACAGAAAAATCCAAATTGTTTATATCATTAGTTCTTAAAAATCTGGAGCCAATCTATCATTCTAGTTTTATCTCCCTCTATCAAACCATACCAGGCAACTACAATTATGCCATGCATTTTTATGCTTTCAAACCTTTGCTCAAGCCATTTCTTAAGCTAGGAATGTTGTCTTCATTTCTCCAATTAGTCCTACTCCCCCACCAGCAATGCAGTGATACAATCAAATATTTAACCTCCTTTTCCGTTCTGAAATAATCCTTATTTCCCTCTAGGGCTCCTAAGGCTTCTTGTTGGCTTGCTTTTTAATTCTATCACAGAATTACATTTATCACACAATAAAATGTTATACCTCTTTTCTCCTACACTATATTGATCATTCATTTTGGAAACAATTACTTAGTGTAAAACACCACAGTAAAAACTGTGAATACAATGAACACACAATGAGTCCCCCTGAATTAACTACTTTCGGACAGGGATCTTTTAGGGTTTACTTATATTATCTTCATATGCTTGCTTGTGGCAGTGTTCAATAAATGTCACTAGATAGCTAATACTTGTTCAGTGTTTAAGTGACAGAGTTTATGGATTGTGAGATGGACAAATATGCTACACTACAAGCATGTCTAGCGGTGCAGATATGAATGACTGCGATAGAGACTAACAAAAAAAACCCACAACTACCTTGACTGTGCCTGACTAACTCTTCTTCAGGTTTCCAACTGTGAAAAGCAACTAAACACCACTGAGCCAAATCTTGGACTCCCTCTGAACCCAAACATTCTCTCATCACTTCCCTCCCAATTCCCATCATTTCCACTGCTCCACCAATGAAAAGAATGAGTACAGCTTTAGGGAATCTTAAAGACAATACTTGGGCTCCCCCAGTGGCTCAGTGTTAAAAGAATCAGCCTGCAATGCAGAAGCCACAGGTTCGATCCCTGGATCAGGAAGATTCCCTGGAGGAGGCCATGGCAACCCACTCCAGTATTCTTGCCTGGAGAATCCCATGGACAGAGCAGCCTAGAAGGCTACAAACCACAGGTTGCCAAGAGTCAGACACAACTGAAGCGACTTAGCATGCACGCACACACGGACAATACTTAGATCATCTTGCTAAATCTAAAGAGAGAACACTACTTACCAGTTCCTGAGTATCAATTATATGTCCCACACAGTACTTAGAAGCTTTACATGCATTGTTACTAACCTTTCTACTACCCTTATAGCCAGGTAGCTATAAACCTCATATAACAAACCGAGGCTTAGAATGGCTCAATAATGCGTAAGTTCACCGAGACAATCGTAGAACTTGATCCAATCCCAGGGATCTAGGTGCCTGTCCTTTTCAGGAGTGCATCTCCCCTCCTTGGTGTTCTATTACCATTCTCTGCCCATTCCAATCCATATTCTATGTTGTTCCCAGCTGTACACACAGATCTGGTAAGATTACTCTGTTCAGTAAAAGACAAGTCAGAAAACAGCAAGAGAGTCAAGTCCCAAAGATGCTTAGCTGGCCAATTCCTGTGGGTTTGTAGCTCAATAAAATTAAACAGCTACAAAGAAGTAGTATTTTAAAATCACATGATATTAATCTCAGCTTTTTTCCTGGATTTGAGGTTTGTTTCCCTGCACTGGTTTTCATACGAACTTCTCACAACATATCCCTGGGAAGGGTGGGATGAATCTAATAAAACTCCATGGAAAACCATCCCGTCTTTAGAAAAATAAATTCCTTTTCACCACTACTAATTGCTAAACAATTCAGGTGTCTTTATTTAAGTCTGACTTTTGAATTTGGTGACTGACTCTTGGAACTATTTTAGTGAGCTTAGAGAACCTATTACTTTAAGCCCTCCAAATAATTTCAGCTTAGCTTTAAAAACCAAAAAGAAAATGAAACTTAATCATCCTGGGCCCACAGCACATATAGGCAAGAAACGACAGCTTATGAAAAAGTCACTGTTAGGCAAATTTTAACCCATAACATCTGTCACAATTAACTTTAAACTATGAAGTGACTCAGCTTGATTTCAGATGAACCATAAAAGATACCTTAAAGAAACATAACTCAGTCAAAAGCTTTCTTAATTAAAAAAATTCAATCTTTATACATAAGTATTATTTTAGCCATTTTTAAGAGTAGTTTCATGGCTTTCAGTATATTTACATTTAGTGCAACCATCATCACCACCTATCTCTAGAACTTTTCCATCTTCCCCAACTGAAACTCTACACCTTTTAAATTCCAATTCCTATTCCCCCAGACAACCAACATTCTGCTTTCTGTTTCTAATAATATGACTACAAGGTACTCCATATAAGTAGTGAAATTATATGGAATTCGTACTTTTATGGTTGACTTATTTCACTTAGAATAATGTTTCCTAAGCTCATTTATGCTGCAGCATTTGCCAGAATTTTCTTTCTTTTTTAAGGTCAAATGGTATCCCATGGTATGAATATACCACCTTTTGTTTATCCATTCACTGGTCAATAAAAGTTCTAAAAGTCTAAATGTAACTTTATAGGATCTTTAGGATAAAACTCACAAAATCAATACAGAAAAATGCCTAAACACGACAGCTAATATTTTCAGTTACTATACTTTTCACTTTCTTAATGACAAATCAAGCTTTAATAAGACTTTATTTAAAGTTAACAGTCTGGTCTACTGAAAAACCAACTGGGATTTGAACTCAGTCCTTTGTGATTTGACTTGGACAATGTGATAGCTCCAGTTTTTTCACACATAAAATAAGGGGACCAAGGCCTTTTAACTCTTTTGTGAATAAGAACATCCAGGAAAGGAAAGGGGGGGGGGGCAGGAATATCAGGTGCCTCCCAATCCTAGTCCATGATGCAAGCATTATAAGTGTCATTTTTACAAAGTAACTGAGAATCAGTTAAGTTAAGTATCTTACCTTGAGTCATGTATTAAGTAAGTTTGATTCTTGGGATATCTATATTTTTATGATTCCAAAGTTCACACTCTCCCCTCTATATCTTGACATTTTAATGAAAGGTACAAAAAGAAGTGGGGATGAAATGCACATAAAACATTCATTTAACTGAGTTGATTATTGAGTGCAATACTGTTGACACCTGAAAAAATAAACCATATAAGTGGTTTTTCCATGTTCCTACGGCTATTTCAGGAACCAGAACTCTAGTTTTTTCCAGAACTCTAGGAATGCTGGCTTTATGCCCCTTCAACACAGTATCTCTGTGACTAAATATTTAAGTTATTTGGATGCCATGACCACAAAAGAAACCCAACTGTGGGAACACAGGGAAAATTAGTTAATGTTAACATACTACTCATTCAGAAGGTCAGATTATATTTCTAACATCAGTAGTATGCATTTTTAAGCATCCCTGTATTTACTTTTTCTGGAATGGATTTCTCAAGCATAACATAATTTACACCAGTTTTGTAAACATAAAAACAAATATTTTTAAACAATACAGGATTTTCTAAAGACTTTTACATTTGGTGCAACCGTCACCACCACCTATCTTTAGAACTCTTCCATCTTCCCCAACTGAAACTCTATACCTATTAAATTCCAATTCCTATTCCCCCAGGCAACCAACATTCTACTTTCTGTCTCTATGAATCTGACTACTCGAAGTAATCCATCTAAGTCGTGAAATTACATGAACTGGTTTGTAATGTACTGGTCATAGCAAACACCCTCTTCCAACAACACAAGAGAAGACTCTACACATGGACATCACCAGACAGTCAATACCAAAATCATATTGATTATATTCTTTGTAGCCAAAGATGGAGAAGCTCTATACAGTCAGCAAAAACAAGACCAGGAGCAGACTGTGGCACAGATCATGAACTCCTTATTGCCAAATTCAGACTGAAATTGAAGAAAGTAGGGAAAACCACTAGACCATTCAGGTGTGACCTAAATCAAATCTCTTATTATTATACAGTGGAAGTGACAAATAGATTCAAGGGATTAGATCTGATAGACAGAGTGCCTGAAGAACTACAGACGGAGGTTCATGACATTGTTCAGGAGGCAGTGATCAAGACCATCCTGAAAAAAAAAGAAACGCAAAATGGCAAAATGGTTTGTCTGAGGAGGCCTTACAAACAGCCAAGAAAAGAGAAGCTAAAGGCAAAGGAGAAAGTAAAGATATAACCATTTGAATGCAGTTCCAAAGAATAGCGAAGAGAGATAAGAAAGCCTTCCTTACTGATCAGTGCAAAGAAGTAGAGGAAAACAACAGAATGGGAAAGACTAGAGATCTCTTCAAGAAAACTAGGGATACCAAGGGAACATTTCATGCAAAGATAGGCCCAATAAAGGACAGAAATGGTATGGACCTAACAGAAGCAAAAGATATTAAGAAGAGGGGGCAAGAATACATAGAAGAACTATACAAAAAAGACCTTCACGACCCAGATAATCACGATGGTGTGATCACTCACCTAGAGCCAGACATCCTGGAACGCGAACTCAAGTGGGCCTTAGGAAGCATCACTACGAACAAAGCTAGGGGAGGTGATGGAATTCCAGTTGAGCTATTTCAAATCCTAAAAGATGATGCTGTGAAAGTGCTGCACTCAATATGCCAGCAAACCCGGAAAACTCAGCAATGGCCACAGGACTGGAAAATGTCAGTTTTCATTCCAATCCCAAAGAAAGGCAATGCCAAAGAATGTTCAAACTACCACAATTGCACTCATCTCACATGCCAGCAGAGTAATGCTTAAAATTCTACAAGCCAGGCTTCAACAGTACATGAAGCGTGAACTTCCCAATATTCAAGCTCGATTTAGAAAAGGCAGAGGAAGCAGAGATCAAATTGCCAACATCCATTAGATCATGGAAAAAGCAAGAGAATTTCAGAAAAACATCTACTTCTGCTTTATTGATTACGCCAAAGCCTCTGATTGTGTGGATCACAGCAAACTGTGCAAAATTCTTAGAGAGACGGGAATACCAGACCATCTGGCCTGCTTCCTGAGAAATCTGTATGCAGGTCAAGAAGCAACAGTTAGAACCGAACATGGAACAACAGAATGGTTCCAAATCGGGGAAGGAGTACATCAAGGTTGTACATTGTCACCCTGTTATTTAACTTACATGCAGAGTACATCATGCAAAATGCCCGGCTGGATGAAACACAAGCTGGAATCAAGATGGCAGGAAAAAATATCAATAACCTCAGATACGCAGGTGACACCACCCTTACGGCAGAAAGCAAAGAGGAACCAAAGACACTCGATGAAAATGAAAGAGGAGAGTGAAAAAGTTGGCTTAAAACTCAACATTCAAAAAACTAAGATCATGGCATCCGGTCCCATCACTTCATGGCAAATAGATGCCGAAACAATGGAAACAGTGACAGACTTTATATTTTTGGGTTCCAAAATCACTGCAGATGGTGACTGCAGCCATGAAATTAAAAGACAAGCATCCTGGAAGAAAAGCTATGACCAACCTAGACAGCATGTTAACAACCAGAGACATTACATTGCTGACAAAAGTCCATCTAGTCAAAGCTATGGTTTTTCCAGTAGTCATTCAAGGATGTGAGTTGGACCATAAAGCAAGCTGGAAAAAAAAAAAAAAAAAGAAAGCTGAGTGCCTAAGAATTGCTGCTTTTGAACTGTGGTGCTGGAGAACACTCTTGAGAGACCCTTGGACGGCAAGGAGATCCAGCCAGTCCATCCTCAAGGAGACCAGTCCTGAACATTCATTGCAAGGACCAATGCTAAAGCTGAAACTCCAGTATTCTGGCCAATTGATGCAAAGAACTGACTCACTGGAAAAGACCCTGATGCTGGGGAAGACTGAAGGCAGGAGAAGGTGATGACAGAGGATGAGATGGTTGGATGGCATCACCGACTCGATGGGACATGAGTTTGGGCAAGCTCCGGGAGTTGGTGATGGACAGGGAAACCTGGCATGCTGCAGTTCATGGAGTCTCAAAGTCAGACATTACTGAGCAACTGAACTGTATTTACTTTTTCTGGAATGGATTTCCTAAGCATAATAGAATTTACACCAGTTCTGTAAATATAAAAGCTAATATTTTCAAGCAATACAGGATTTTCTAAAAACTTTTCCTGTTTTTAGGAAATTACTCTATATAGTTCCTTCTCACACATAGTGAAAAAGATTAATCTATTCCATTTAGAATACCAACCTGTCTATATCTGGATCTGAAATGTTTAAACCAGGTGAACTTAATGCAAAGCAAACAAATCATTTGCTAGATGACCAAAGCCTGAGATTAATGCAGTAAAATGGTTTCCCTTTTTCATGACTTCTGATTTTCAGGGGAATGTGTGTAGACAAACCATGAATGTTTAACAGAAGACACAGAAGTTTTCTGAATCTTTTGATGTATGAGTGCCCTGGTCCATATTTATACAAGGATGGTGGGGCATTTGTTAAGAGTGTTGATTGGGGGGGGTGGTGGACAACCAAAAAACATTTACTGAGCACTTTCACTCACAGCACTGGAATAGGCACCATGTAAGAAAATAAAAGAATTCACACATACTCAATTTAGTGTCAGAGATTTCTGTTTTAATTTAATATATATTATCCCTTTATTAGGGGATAGTTTACAAATTGTTTTTTTAACTTTATTTTTTAATTGAAGGATAATTGCTTTACAGAATTTTGCTGGTTTCCGCCAAACATCAACATGAATCAGCCATAGAGTACATATGTCCCCTCCCTCTTGAACCTTCCTCTCTCCTCCTCACAGATGCTTTCAAACCTGTCCAAAAAGATCTTTTCTCACAACCAAAAAGCAAAAATATAAAAATAACAAATAGATGTTTCTGCTAGGGAAGAGTTTCTTAATCTAAGAATTAGCTTTAGAGGTTACAAATCAGATTTTTCGTCAATTCATGGAGAATTCAACAGGTAACTACGATAAAGCTGTAACCATTTCTCTTTTGCAGGTATACTAGAGAAAATCATGTATCATAGCAAAAGAGATTTACATGACATGTCTCTATTCTCACCTTGCCGGAATCCTTTCATCAGCATATTTCAAGGGCATAAGAAAGTGTATTAATCTATAGTAAAAATACTAAAACGTTTAATTCATAGTTCTTAGCAATAGTGTTATACAAACACCCAAAATTTAATCCAATTTAGCCTTAAATACTATCTCTTAATACCCATGACAACACTTAAAATACACTCCCAAAGAAATATTCTGTACATCAGTTCCTTTTTCTGACACAAGGGGCCACCCTCAGAAGCTGGAAAATAAGATGATAATCAAAGATTCTTGATTATAACTACCAAAGTGTATATAAACAAGGGAAAATGAGGAAAAGAAATTTTAAAAAGTCAAATTATTGTTAAGCTTTAAGGGTTAAGAAAATTTTATTAAAGTTATCACAGAAAGTAATTTGCTAATGTACCTTAAGAGATGTCATATTTTATTATGCAGAAAAAATTATTGCCACAAAGATTAACAGATGCCAAGGAGTTGGGACTTATTACATAAAAGCTGATGCAACTAACTGGAGATAGGTAACAACCATGCATTAACTCCAAAGAAGCCTAAACCTCCAAATTTAGCACCAGGCCACACAAATGAGAAAATATACTTCAAATGTTTTAGAGCCAAGGTAATATATACCATTTAATGTGAAGCATGAACTTAAAAATAAATTTAGGGTTTTATTTATACTATTTTATGATCTACAGAAAAAGGGATTTGGGGTAAAGTTAGGCCTTACAGAACTCTACTTGATAGAAAAAACAAAACCTTCAAAAAGTTCTGGTGATTACCTCAGAGTAACACAGTTGCTCTGGCAAGAGGAAACTTCCAAGCTAAACTCTATAAACTAAACTGTTCATGACTTGCAAACTACCATATTTGGTCAGTCTTTACACATGAAGAGAAACAAGGCAGTTAGGGGTCAACAAGAGTGGTTATAATATAAGTTTAAATGTCTATCCAGTATCGTTTTGGATTACAAGTTTTCTGAAGAATAGGGATCTTAGGATCAACAAAAAACTGGAGAGACTGGGAGGGGAGACCAGGTAACTATCTTACGCAAAAAGAAACAGCTGTTAAATTCATATGTTTTATCAGGTATACCTGATAGCCAAGTCCTTAGCCTTAGATTTTCTTTCTTTAGAATCTAACTATGGTAAATCAATAAAACAATGCAGTTACATACAAAGCACTCAAATGCATGCCGAACTTTGCTTTATGAACACTGGTTAAATTAGCACTTCTTTAATGTTTGAGTTCTGGCTCTAAGAAAGATTAAGTTTTACATACATTTATTTCACATGCTTGAAAAGTGCAGTATCTGGTTATGTGGACAACTGCAAAGATAACACTTCTGCAGCCTATGTCAGAACCTCAGCACATCAGCAACTATAAAGACATCACAGTAGAACTGACTTCAATTATTTTCTGAAGCCGGTACTCAAAGGGCACATGGTAAAATAATCACTGTGAAATGGTGAGACCTTCAAAGTAGGCTTCATGTCAGCTGGAAACACTTCAACTAAAAATGTGCTCAATAAAAGATAATGACTTCTCTAAATAAAAGAATTTGGGCTGTAAAGTTTAGCTAGAAACGTCCTCAATAATAGAAAACGACTTCTTTAATGAACCAAGGCTGTATGGTTGAGATATGTTTATGAAAAACCATGCTCCCTTATGTAGATAACGTGCATAATACACTTCTTCCAACATGCAGTGCCAGAGATAGGAAACAACTGCCTTCACTCTTGCAGTCCCACTAAACTACAATTTTATCCAGGTTAAGCACCTGCAAATTGCTAATAAAGCACTCTGCCAAAATCAACTATACTTAACATTTTTTAAAAGTAAAAACAAGAAAATCATTATGCAAAAAAATGCCAAACTGTATGCAGTTAATAAGTACCCAAATGTATACCTTAACAGCGATGAGCTGAGCTAGTTAACTGTAAACTAAGTCATAAAACTGAAACGAAAAGGAACTGTGTACCATAACATAGCAATAGTTCAACTTGAATGACAAAGTTGAATTGATAATACGTATTGAACCCATTACTAATAAATACAACTCAATCGTGGACTCATCTTATTAACAGAAACTGAGGTCTACAAAGGAAGATTTTAAAGAACTCTGTCCCTTACTCATTTTCAGTTTTTAGTAGGTAAACCCAAATAAAACCTTAAATATACATTAAAATAGCACCTTATACACGCTAGAATTAAGGCCAACAGTTCCTTCGTTTAAAAACGAAAACGTGCACTCCTTTGGCACCTAAGTTTTTCAACTTTCTAAATCTCAGTTTTAATGTGACAAACTCAGCTCAATTCACTGTTTTTTTCCCCTCCTAAACAAAGCAGCTGGGATAGACACACACTCGCGACTTACTACTCCAGTCCCACGTATGTGAATACAGGTGTTTATTTGAATGAAAGTATCAAGTGGATTGTGAAACCCTGTTTCCCAACCCCGCCCCTGACAACAAACAAAAAAAACCCTCAAAAGATCTCCAATTCAAGTCGAAAGACGATTGAAACTAATGGGGCACTTATAGCGTACCAACAGCATGGTTTGCTAGGGCTTTTGCTTCCAAGATAAAGGAACCGTAAGTATGGAGATGACTGTAAAGGCAGTTGCAGATAACAATCCGAATGTTAGAAGGGACACCAAAGTACCACCAGGCAATGGACAGCGAACTCCTGGAAGTCTGGGGAAATCCTCGGGCTCAACACCTAAGCCCTTTAGGCTGCTGGGAATCACGATACAGCAACGAGGTACTGGGGGCAGACACTTAAAAGAATCTGGGAAGACGGGGCTACTGGGGACACTTCGATAGCAGGTGGGAAAAGGAGACGGAAAGGCCAACAGGAGATGGCAGACCGACACTAGAATAAAGCAAGCCTTTCAAATCAGGCGCAGCCCAGGAAGCTTGCTTGAGGCCGAAGCCAGCCTAAGTCACAGGTACAGGCCCAGGGAGCAACGGGGAGAAACTGAGGCGGAGGGAGCAGCCAAATTCTCAAACAGGACCTCTCCCCAAACATAAAAAGTCAAGAGACAAACCGCCTTTGCAGCAGGGGCGAGAGAGACGGCCGCAAGTGCACCACCGGGAAGGCATACACCCACCCAGACAGGGGGAACCGGTTTGGGCAGGGGCTGTCCGAGCGTTCCCGCTTGCGCATGCGTCCTCCCCCCGCCCCAGGGCCGCTGCTCCCCCTCCCCCCAATCACTGCTCCCCTCAGAACCCGGCTCGTCGAGGGACCTGAACGCAGTCTCGCCGGCCCAGCCCCGCGGGATAAGAACACGGCTTGGCTCGCCGCAGGGACCGTCCGAGGATCCCCCCCGGGCATGGTGGGTGGGAGGAGGAGGAGGGGAAACGCGGCCCTACCCGACCCGCCGTCTCCTCCTCCGCCGCCCGCCGTTCGCCGTCCCGGAGGCTCCGCCGCCTGGGCCTCCCCAGCCGCCCTGCCCCCGCCGTCCCCGCCCCCTACTCACGTGAGAGCGCTCCTTCCGCCCTCCGCCCCGCCTCCTGTCCTGCCTCATAGGCCCTTGGCAAAGCCGAGTCGCCCCATTGGCCCAACGACAGGCGGCGGGGGCGTACTTCCCTTCCGCGGACCCCACCTGGGGCTTTTGGCCCGCCTCCGTATTCTGCGCCTGCGCGGAGTCTTCTCTCCGGGAGAGGGACTCGTCTCTGGCTTGAGTGTGCGCGCGAGGGCCAACAGTGACTGGGACTGGGAGCAGGATTGGCGGGGGCAGCAGGCTGGGTAGTACCTGTTGCGCCTGAGGTGGGTACAACCTTGCTAGAGCAAGGGATTCCTTCCTCACCTTTAACGTTTAAAAGCTGTTTCTAAAGTCTCACTTAATGATGTTAACCCAACACACCTGACCTTTATTGAGGGCGCAGAAAGTGCCAGGGATGGTCAACAGGTAGGTTCCTTTACAGGTATGTTACTTGGCTTTACCACAAACCTTGAGAATGATATGATTTTTCTCATTTTGTAAATGAATCCAGCCTAAGGAACAGGATTCCGTCTAGAAGTCAACTTTTTAACTTTGAAATCAAGGGTGACTGGCTACAACACAACTACCTTGAGACATTTGAGACACACAAAATAGAACAAAATGAACTAGGTTGTTTCAGAGTGCTACTCAAAGATGGGGCTGGGATTTTATTTAAAAGCCACACAAAAGTGATAGAACAGCAATAGAATCAAGTTGAAAGTCCCTCTTCTGAGTGAACTTACAGTGTAGTTGTAAACAAAAATAATGACTATTAAAAGTGCTAATTAAGTCTTGACAGTTGATGAAATATTCTAAAGCCTCTCCCTCATTTTCTTGATTCAAATCATGTATACTCTTTTCCTGCTAAATGAGTCATTCGCAAAGTTTTCCTGTGGATAGTGCATCTAAATCAACCAGACACAGCAAAAAAAAAAAAAAAAAGCTGTGCTCTGTTGCAGTCCTCTTTGTGACTTGTCTATTATAATAGACTTGGCTGCACTCCCACAGTAAAATAGCTTTTTTCCTTCTCCTTACACAGTTATGTAACAGAAATACACACCCATTTTAACGTATTTAAATAACAGATATAACATTACGAAGAAAGCAAAATCTCCTGAAATCCTGACACTCTGACAAAACCACTTTTAATAGTTTGGTGACCATACGTTCATGTATTTCTTGATTTACATGTGTTTCCCCAATATATACATAAATCTTAACATAATCTTTTAAATAAAATTTTATTACAGAATCACTAGAGTATGTCCTGGAGAAAAATCCAAAACAGGGACAACCTCAAATAAAACAAAAGTATCAGATTCTCACTACAAATATTAATAGTTTAAAACAGTCTTCTTTGTGTCTATATATTGTTTTTCAAAATGAGCTCACATAATGAAACAGTCTGCTGTATTCAACTAACAGTATCTACCTTAGCATTTCACTAAATTTTCCTCTCATCTAATTCCTAGATCTCATTCAAATTTTCTAACAACCTAAAAATATTTTTACAGCTGGCTTTACCAAATCAGTAATATCATTTCAGTAAATTTTCCTCTCATCTAATACCTAACTATAGTCAAATTTTCTGTTGACCAAAATGTATTTTTTACAGCTAATTTTCCCAAATCAGCATCCAGTCCAGGCCCACACACTATGTCTGGTTGTGATGCCCCTTAAGTATTTTTTAATCTAGTACTTAAGAAAAAATTTTGAAAGACACTGGCTTATTGAAGAAATTAGTCCAGTTGAAGTACAAAATTTCCTATCTTCTGGATCTGAACAGTTGTTTCCTCAGGAAGTCACTGAGTTTGTTTCCTTAGACCTTTAATTTCCTGGAAAATGGAATTTATATCTCAAGCTCAATAGATTGATGTGGTAAGCTGGAACCAGAATGTAAAAGTCCCTAAATACTAAAATAAGGAAAATGAAGTTCAATCTTTAAACACAGGGTGCCCTTGAGGTTTCTAAGGATAGTGCCAATAACAGATTTGAGTTTTAAAAAAGTTCATTCTGGTAGGAGTAGAAAAGGCAAAACAGGGAGTAAATAGAACACTTTGAATATCACTTTCTGATCTTAGGCAGATCAGAAACACCTGAACTAAGGCAAAAGAAAGTGGGGGGAAAAGGAACAGAGTTTGAAGGAAATATCTTCAAGTTTGTTAACTGTCTTTTGCCTGCTCAAGTCTGATTTTGTTATTATTCAGCACAGCAGGCTTCCCTGTCCTTCACTCCCAGAGTTTGTGCAAACTCACGTCCACTGCGCTGATGATGCTATGTAACCATCTCACCCTCTGCTGCCCTCTGCTCCTTTTGCCTTCAATGTTTCCCAGCATCAGAGTCTTTTCCAATGAGTTGGCTCTTCACATCAGATGGCCAAAGTCTATTTTGATCCCCTCTAAATGAATTTTTTTTTCTTATCTCTGTTGTACTTTTCAACTCCAGAATTTCATTTTAGTTCCTTTTTATAATTTCTATTTCTTTAATGATATTTGCATTTTTTGTACATTATTTTCCAGACTTCATCCATGTTTCTTTTAGCTCAATGAGCAACTTTAAGACAGTTGTTTTAATGTCTTTGTCTAAATACCATATGATAGCACTTACATGGGAATTCTCAAATATGACACAAATGAACTTATCAATGAAACAGAAGCAGACTCACAGACATAGAAAACATGTTTATCAAAGGGGAAGAGGGGTCCGGGAGGGGTAAATTAGGAATTGGGCATTAGCAGATACAGATTACTATATATAAAATATATAAACAGCAAAGTCCTGCTGTATAGCATAGGGAACTATGTTCAATATCCTGTAATAAAACATAATAAAAAAAAACCATATATATAAAACTGAATCACTTTGCTGTAGACCTGAGACTAACACAATATAGTAAATCAACTATACTTCAATAAAAATAAAATGTAGAACTCTAGTATTTGGAGAACAAGGTTCTTACTTCCCACTCTGGCTCCAGCAAGCCATACCTGCAATATAAACATGACTGCCTAGCACAGGGCTGAGGGGTAGGAATGAATAGCTTCCTACCTATTCACACTAAAGGCTCATGTTGACTGAAATTAACCTCAGTTGACCAACCAAAATTTCCCCTGGAACATGCAAGCATTCAAATAGACTCCAGAGTTCCGAAATAGTTACTTCAGACAGTTTCTGCCAGTATAACTGTTGTCTAGGTAGAGATGGATTCCATGTTCTTCCTACTCCATCTGAGGAACAGAAAAATAAAAGAAAAAAGAAATGTGAACACTAAATAGAGCCTAAGAGGTCTGCAGGACACTATTAAGAGAAACAATGTACAATTATAAGTATCCCAAAAGGAGAAGAGAGAAAGGGAAGAACAGATAATCATCTAACTGTAGAAAGCCAAAGAAAGAGAATCTTGAAAGCAACAAGAGAGAATACTCATCACATACAAGGGATCTTCAGTAAGATTATCAGACAGTTTCTCTTCTTAAATCTTAGAGGCCAGAGGCAGTGGGTTGATAAAAGTACTGAGTGAAAAAAACTCTTGGTGGACAATTCTATATCTAGCAAAATTGTCCTTCAAAAATGAGGGAGAAATCAAGACATTTTCTGATTAAAAAAAAGCTAAGGGAATCCATTACCACTAAGCCCACCTTTTCAAGAAATGATAAAGAGGATCCTTCAGGTTGAAATGAAAGGATGCTCAACAATAATTAAAGTCATATGAAGAAATAAAGATCTCTGGTGAAGAAAAATATACAGGCAACTACATAATTATTAGTGTAATTATCATTTACCTCCATTTTCATTTTCCTCCATTTACCTCCATTTTATTTAATTTATGATTTTAATGACAAATGCATAAAAATATTAGTCTAATTTATTGCACACACAATGTATAAAGATGTAATCTGTAAAAGTCAAGAACAGAAAGAGGAGATAGAGCTGTACAGGACAGTTTTTGTATGTTACTGAAATTGGTATCAATTTAATTGTTACAATTTTTCGCTGTTAAATGTAATTCCCATGGTAACCGAAAAGGAAATGTCTATAGAATATACACAGAAGGAAATAAGAGGTAAGTCAAAAGTTTTCACTACAAAAAGTTAAAAAAGAATGCTGTAATGGAAGAAATGAAAGACCCAGAAGCTATAAGCCTATAGAAAACGAGTAGCAAAATGGCAGAAGTAAGTTCCTCATTATCAGTCTTTAAATGTAAATGGCATAAAAAAAAAAAAAAATAAAAAAAAAAAAACAAAAATGTAAATGGCATAAACTCTCTAATCAATAGAGATGGGCAGAATGGATATATTAAAACATGGTCCAGCAATATGCAATCTAGAAAATATTCACTTTAGATCCAAAGACATTAATAGGTTTAAAAAAAAAAGATATTCTATGCATTTTTATGCAAGTACTAACCAAAAGGGAGCTTCGGGTGGTTATATTAAGATTATACAAAATAGACTTTAAAAAGTTACAAGAGACAAAGAAAGTCATTATAATATTTAAAAAAAGGTTCTATAGAGCAAGATTATAAAAACTTATAAACATTTACATAACTAGTGAAAGTGGAAGTCGTTCAGTCCTGTCCAACTCTTTGCAATCCCATGGACTACAGTCTCCGGGGTCTCCTGCATTGCCAGCAGATTCTTTACCAACTGAGCTATCAGGGAAGAATCCGCCTGCAATGTGGGAGACCTGGGTTTGATCCTAGTATTCTAGCCTGGAGAATTCCATGGATTACAGTCCATGAGGGTGCAGAAAGTCAGACACCTGAGCGACTTTCACTTTTACCTTGGGCTTCCCTGATAGCTCAGTTGGTAAAGAATCAGCCTGCAATGAAGGAGACCCTGGTTCAATTCCTGGGTCGGGAAGATCCACTGGTGAAGCAAGAGGCTACCCACTCCAGTATACTCGGGCTTCCCTTGTGGCTCAGCAGGTAAAGAATCCGCCCTCAATGCAGGAGACCTGGGTTTGATCCCTGGGTTGGGAGGATCCCTTGGAGAAAGGAAAGGCTA
This sequence comes from Cervus elaphus, assembly GCF_910594005.1. Taxonomy (NCBI): domain Eukaryota; kingdom Metazoa; phylum Chordata; class Mammalia; order Artiodactyla; family Cervidae; genus Cervus; species Cervus elaphus. The sequence continues at coordinate 12,679,034 of NC_057825.1, forward strand.
CCCACTCCAGTATTCTGGCCTGGAGACTTACATGGACAATATAGTCCATGGGGTCACAGAGTCTGACAGGGCTGAACAACTTTCACTTTTACATAACTAGTAATAGACTCTCAAAATATTTGAAGCAAAAATGAACAGAATTAAAGGGAAGAATAAATAGTTCTACAATCATAGTTAGAAAATTTAACAGCCCACATTCAATAATTAATAGAACAACCAGATAGAAGATAAATTAGGAATTAGAGGACTTGAACATCACAATAAACTAACTGAAACTAACAGGTATACAGCACATTCCACTGCACAACAGCAGCACATTCTTTTCAAGTTCACATGGAACATTCTCCAATATAGGCCATATATTAGGCCACAAAACAAGTCTCAATAGATTTTAAAAGATAGGTCATTAAACAAAGTATCTTCTAACTACAATGGGATGAAGTTGGAAATCAGTAACAGGGAAAACTGGAAAATTAAAAATATGTGGGTATTAAACACATTCTTAAAGAACAAATGAGTCCAAGAAGTCCTCAAAAGGGAAATTAGAATATACTTGAAAATGAGTAATGATAAAAACATCCAAAACTTACAGGATGCAATGAAAGCAGTCATCAGAGAAATTTACAGTTGTAAATGGCTACATTAAAAAACAAGAATTTCAAAACAATATCCTAACTTTATGCCTTATGAAATAAGAATAACAAACTAAACTCAAAACTAGCAAAAGGAAATAGAATGGAAATAAACCAAGAAAAAAGAAAAGAAAAAGAGAAAAAAAGAAATCAATGAAACCAAAAGTTGTTTTCTTGAAAAGATCAACAAAATCAACCTAGAATATAATGGGCAAATTCCCTGAAACATACAAATTATTTAAATGGATTCTCGAAAAATTAGAAAATCTCAACATACTCATAACAATAGATTAAGTGAATAATCAAAAACCTCCCAAAAAAGAACAGTCCTGCACCAGATGGCTTCAGCAAGGGATTATACCAAATAATTAAGAATTAATAACAATCCTTCTCAAATTCTTACAAAAAATTGAGGAAGAGGGAATGCTTTCTGATTTCATGAAGCCTCATTATTCTGATACCAAAGCTAACTAAATGCATCACAACATTATATACCAATATCTCTTATGAATATAGATGCCAAAATCCTCAACAACATATAAGGAAATCAAATTCAACAGCATATTAACAGAATTATTCCCCATGACCAAGCGGGATTTATCCCAATAATGCAAGGGTGGTTCAACATAAAATCAATCAATTTAAAATATTCCATTAATAGAACTAAGGAAAAAACTCATTGATCATCTCAATTAATGTTGAAAAGTTATTTGACAAAGTACAATGCCTTTGCATGATAAGATCTTTCAGAAAAAGTAGTTAGGGAAAATTCCTCAACATGATAAAAGTATTTAAAAAAAAAACACCCATATCTAAATCAAACGCATCATTTACCTATGCCTCTTAGAACAAGTCATGAACAAGTCAAGGATGCCTGATATTCAACACTGTACTGAAAGCTCTAACCAGAACTATTAGATAAAAAAAGAAATAAAAGGCATCCAAATTGTAAACAGGTGAAACTATATTTACAGGGAGCATAATCATATATACAGAAAATCCTAAAGAATCCACAAGAAAGCCTATAGGGCCAAAAAAAAAAAAAAAAAATTCAGAAGCATTGCTGGGTACAAGATCAACATCAAAAATCAGTTGGGTTTCTACACACCAGCAACAGTGTGAAAAGGAAATTAAGCAATTTCATTTATGTTATCAGAATGAATGAAACACCCAGAAAAGTGCTCCTGAAAGAAAATACTGATAAAAGCAATTAATAAAGACTAAGTACTTCCCTGGTGGCTCAGAGGTTAAAGCGTCTGCCTCCAATGAGGGAGACCCGGGTTCGATCCCTGGGTTGGGAAGATCCCCTGGAGAAGGAAATGGTAACCCACTCCAGTATTCTTGCCTGGAGAATCCCATGGACAGAGGAGCCTGGTAGGCTACAGTACACGGGGTCACAGAGAGTCAGACACGACTGAGCTTTCTCTCTTCTGCTTAAGTACATGAAAAGATATTTCTTATTCAGACAGAAAGACTTGAAATTAAGATGGCAATATTACCCAAAGTGATCTACAGACTCAACCCAATCTCTATCAAAGTTACAACAGCCTTTTTCTTAGAAATGTAAAGGCTGATCCTCAAATTCATACGGAATTTCAAGGGGCTTGCCATAACCAAAACAATCTGGATAAAATAAAGTTGAAGTCCTAATAACTTCTTCAGGAACTTACTACAAAGTTACAATAGAAGAATATGTACCAGTATAAGGACAGAGATACAGCCACATGTAATAGAATAGAGTCCAGAAATGAATTCTCACATACATGGTCAGTCGATTTTCAACAAAGGTGCCAAATCCATTCAACAGGGAAAGGAGGGGCTTGTCAAAAATGGTGTTGGAAAAACGATGATGGTGGCTTAGTCACTAAGTTCTGTCCGACTCTTGTGACCCCATGGACTATGGCCCGCCAGGCTCCTCTGTTCAGGGGATTTCCCAGGCGAGAATACTGGAGTAGGTTCCCATTTCTCTCTCCAGGGGATCTTCCCCACCTAGGAATGGAACCCAGGTCTCCTGCATTATAAGGCGAATTTTTTACCGACCGAGTCACCAGGGAAAAGGACAAACTTTCCAAAAATGGCGGAAAAACGATAACCACATGCAAAATAATGAAATTGGCTACAGCAGCGGTGGTGGTTACACACTATTGTGAAGTACTTAATGCCATGGAACTTCACACTTACAAATTATTAAAATGATAAATACTATGTCTTATCACAATATCCTCGCTCCCCCGCCCCAAAATGAGGAGAACCCAGTGACCCATTGGATTGGCAAGATGGAAAGGGGCTCTAGAATGGTACTGAAGTTTTCTGGTGGGCAAGACTGCGTGGACGATGCCATTCACCAACACAAGGACTACAGGAGGTAAGAAGCAGGTCTGCGGATGAACTTGAGTTCAAAGCTACCTTAACAGTGGAAAACCAATTGGACATGTCTTCTAGGCACCTGGCCCTGGAGCAAGAGAGCTGTCTGGTCAGGCGAAAGAGAGTTGTGAACAGTCAGCAAGTTGTAGGTAACGGAGAATGCAAATCCCTGGGAAACACCAACATACAAAACCGAGGGAGTAAACTTCCTTCCTTCCGCTTCTGGGTCCCAAGAAGGCGAGTCCATACCCTAGGCAAGAGGAGCTTACCAACGCTTTAAGTGCAGCTGCGCCTTTCAGGCCCACGCAGACGGCAGACGGCCGAGACGTAGCTCGAGAGAAGCGGCTGAGAAGGAGCGAAGCGCGCGGGGCCTCAGCCCCAGACGCTAAGAAGCCACAGCACCTGCACCTCGGCTCGCGAGGGCGGAGAAGCTAGCGGGAGCCCGGGACACCCGATCTGCATCTCGCCCACGGCACGGAGAATCCCTCTCCTGGCCCGCCGCCCTCCCAGCCTTCCGATTGGCGGAGAGGACCATGGGACCTGGAAGTTGTCTTTGTCCGGCGAGGGCTGCCCTTCCGGTTCCGTTGGGTCCCCCTTTGGCTCGGGTTCCCTGCCCCTCCCCCTTCCCGGAGCCCCGAGGGGCCGGAGCTCCTGGCGGTGCCGGATCCTGACGGTGGCCTTCCCCCGGGTCTGTAAGTGCGGAGGCGGCCGGAGCGCCGGGTAGGGGTACAAGGTCTCTCAAAATCGAGCCCCCTTGGGGCCCTGGATTGGCCGGGACCTGCACCGGGATGGGGGCCGAGGGGCTGGCCTAGGCTCGGGGGTGCTTAAGGAGCCCTTGGCCCGGCCCCTGCTATGCCCCGCCCCTTTCCCTCCCCTGAGTCTGGAGTGGGGAGCCTAAGGATGCCCCCAGGGACCTTCTCCGGGGACCCCAGCCGAGGGCCCAGCAGTTGGCTTTAACCCGACTGTGGCATCTTTTTAAGAAGTGCCAGTTCTCGGCCAGGGCAAGGCCTCAGTGCCAGCCTGCAAGGATCACTGTGGAGTGCAGCTAGTTTACCCTTTTGCCACTGGCTGGCTACACCACCTTTTTTATATCTGGCGCCTTGTCAGGCACTGGGAGTTCGTAAGAAATTGTTCTAATTTTCAGGGTCAAGTTTGGGAACCAGATAAAAACAAATGAGTGCTCCTGCGATGTACATATCAGTCGTATATGTATGAAACGTTCAAGGGGCAGTCGCCAGGGAGGCTAAAGAGACTTTTCAGTTTTACTTGGGGATAAGGTGGAGAAGAGGTTTTGCGCTCAGAGGAACAGTTGCAGTGCTGTGAAGGAATACCTTAGCATAACTTGTGTGGGAAGAGCAGGAGAGGGTTCCAGGGCTCTTGTGCAAAGCATGAGCTATGAAGCTGGGATAGTAGATGGAAGTCCAGATAGTGAAGATTTACTCCCAAAAGAGGTGGGTACTTGTTGAAGAGTTTTTAGCAGGAGACTAGTGTGGTCAGCTTTGCACTGTAGAAAATCATCTTGTTCTGGAGGTCAGCCTATAGGATAGGAATTTCTAAGAATTGATTCTGGACTCTTTAGCTAAAGTCTAGTTGTTCTTATTGGAGATTCTTTTGAAGGTGTAATGGGATCAGCCTATTGAGAAGTAATGAAATCCCAAAACGGAGTTATGATAGTATTATCAGAAAGAAGGCAGGTATGCTGAAGGGAAGGGCTTCCCTGGTAGCTCAGCTGGTAAAGAATCCGCCTGCAACGCAGGAGACCCCTGTTTGATTCCTGGATTGAGAAGATCCCCCGGAGAAGGGATAGGCTACCCACTCCAGTATTCTTGGACTTCTCTGGTGGCTCAGACGGTAAAGAATCCTTCTGCATTGTGGGAGACCTGGGTTCGATCCCTGGGTTGGGAAGATCCCCTCGAAGAGGGCATGGCAACCCACTCCAGTATTCTTGCCTGGAGAATCCCATGGACAGAAGAGCCGAGCGGGCTGCAGTCCACGGGGTTGCAAAGAGTTGGACATGACTGAGAGTGCCTAAGCACACACAGCACACATGCTGTAGGAAATGCCATAAAGACTCCATCATGAATTGGATGTTGAGGGTGAAAGAGGTGTCAGAGCTGAGTCTTAGGTTTCAGGCCTGTGAAATTTGAAGATTGTTAATGCCATTATCAGCAATAAAACCATAAACATAGTGTAGATTACCAGTTCATTTTTTGGATATTTGAATTTAAGGCCTGATGGGATAGCCACATGGAACTGTCCAGTATAGAGTTGGAAGGACAAATCTGCAGCTCAGCCTAAATGCCGTGGCTTGAGGTGAAAGTTTGAATCGTCCTAAAGCACATAGGTGGAAGCCATGGAAATAGTTGGCATCAGGAAGGGGTTATTGAGAAAGAAGGGAATATTTGGGGAAATGGGACTGAGTAGTTAATAGTAGTTGATATAATAGGAGAAACAGAAATAGATGATAAAATATAATGATAAAATGTAAGGATTCCAGCAACCAAGAAGTCTTGGAAGTCAAGAGAGGAGAATAATGAGAAGGGTCCACTGACACAATGGAAGCAGAGCCTTTGGAGAATGAGAAAGAAAAAAAATAAAAGATTGCATTTCTTGATCCTTTTGTAGTTCATGAGCATGATGACTGGGTGGTCATGCTGCTGCGTGACATGTGCCTCCCTCCAAACCTTGTTACGACATCGGCACATTACCTGTCTGACGTGAGAAAAAAAAAAAAAAGATTGCATTTCTTTATCAAGAGATCATGGGTGGCTTTTTACAAAGCAATCTTAGCAGAATGATGAGGTGATAATATGTGAAATAATGGAGACCTCAGGTGGTTTGGTATCAAATGAAAATGAAAGAAATGCCACACGTGAAGGACTTCACAAAGGATATTGACAGGCTTTATTTACTTATTTATCTAACATTTGCTTACAGAGCACAATTCCAGGCTCTACCCTAAGTTCTTTTAAAAAGTAACTTAAAAAAAAATAAAAAGTAACTTAATTTAAAGCATTAATTTACTTTTAAATTAATTTAATTTTCCACAACAACCTATTGTTATGGAAATATTAAGTAATATTATTAAGTACTATTATTCTTTGACAAATGGGACAACTGAAAAATACAGAAGTAGTTAAGTAACTTGCCCAAGGTCATACAACTAGAAAGTGGTGGGGCAGCGTTCTGATTCTTGGAAACCTGGTTTTATCCACTGTACTAAGCAGTGATTGAACATGGGAGTCAAAAGAATGGGAAAAATTTAAGCAAAGATAGACTCATTGATAAAAAAAAAATGGAGAGGCTTGGAAGAGATCCAGATTGAGAAGAAGGTAAGTAATGGATTTATGTTTCTGCTTTGGATTTATTTTTTATTTCTTTTCCCTTAGATTCTCTTCCAATATGTGCCATTTTAGGTCAGTTACATTCACTGTTAGGTCAATTTATGTCATGCTTTCATTTATTAACTTATTATCCAAATCAGGTCTTCTCTGTAGCTTCAGAGCCATATCAGCTAGCTAATCGATATTCCCCTTAATGTCATGCAGGCTCCTCTGGTTAAACATTTTAAGACCTGACCCATGGTCATTTCCCCCAGCATTTCCTCGCTTATTGAATGACATTCTGTCAGACATCCAGTTTCTCAAACCAAATAACTAGGAGTCATCTTGACCTTTCATCCCTTGTTCCCTACCTTGGTTATCAAGTCTATCAGTTCTTTAAGATATCTCTGGAATCTGTTAAAATAAATCCATATTATTTCTTCTCAATTTCATATTATTTGGGCCTTCATTATTTCTATATCGCTCTGTTAAAATAATAACATACTAACAGGTTTTCTTGTCTCCACATCCACTGTTCTCAGAGGTATTCTCCACAAGTTTTTATTTTTGACTTACTGAGTTTTAGCCAGTGTAAGAGTTTAGATAACATGTATTTCAAATGATAGAGTAATAGCCTAGGGCAGTTATTTTTTATTAGATAGAATTGAGGTTGGTGGTGGTTGGTGGTTTAGTCTCTCTGAGTTGTGTCTGACTCTTGTGACCACATGGACTGTAGCCTACCAGGCTCCTCTGTCCATGGGATTGTCCAAGCAAGAAACTGGAATGGGTTGCCATTTCTTTCTCCAGGGGATCTTTCCCTTGCAGGAATTGAACTCCGGGTCTCCTGCATTGCAGGGACATTCTTTACTGACTGAGCTACGAGGGAATCCAAATTGAGGTTAAGTTTGGTTAAAATTAGCCATGTTGTTGTTGTTTAGTCACTAAGTCATGTCCGACTCTTTGCAACTCCATGAACTGCAGCATGCCAGGCTTCCCAGTTCTTCACTATTTCCCAGTTTGCTCAAGCTCATATCCATTGAGTTGGTGATACTATCCAACCATTTCATCCTTCTCCTCCTGCCCTCGATCTTTCCCAGCATCAGAATCCTTTCCAATGAATCGTCTCTTTGCATCAGGCAGTCAAAGTATTGGAGCATCAGTCCTTCCAATGAATAATTCAGGGTTGATTTGGTTTGGAAATGACTGGTTTGATCTCCTTGCTGTCCAAGGAACTCTCAAGAGTCTTCTCCAGCACCACAGTTCCAAAGCATCAGTACTTCAGTGCTCAACCTTCTTTGTGGTCCGACTGTCACATCTGTACTTGATGACTGGAAAAACCATGGCTTTGTCTATATGGACCTTTGTTGGCAAAGTGATGTCTCTGCTTTTTAATACACTGTCTAGGTTTGTCACAGCTTTCCTTCCAAGGAGCAAGCATCTTTTGATTTCATGACTGCAGTCACCGTCACCAGTGATTTTGGAGCCCAGGAAGAAAAAATGTCACTGCTGCCACTTTTTCCCCTTCTGTTTGCCATGAAGTGATGGGACTGGATGCCATGATCTTATTTTTTTGAATGTTGAGTTTTAAGCCCATTTTCTAACATCACCTCTCTGGGCCAGGAGCTCAGAGGCCCAGGGGTCATGGGCCACACAGGCCCTGTTGCTTCCCTGGGCTCCTCCCCACAGCACCCTGCTGGGAAGTGCATGCAAGCCAAGTTAGGGGGTCCCAAGTCAGGAGCAGGGAACAGCCCTGTAAACCACTGTACCCCTGCCTGGCTGATGGAGGACTCTGTGCAGGGAGGATGGAGATTTAGGAATTTTTTAAATAGAGAAGGTAATAAAATATTGAGAAACCAAGACAGGTTTTCTGAGGATGTCAGCCTTAAGAAAATAGCAAAAGCTTAAGGACTAAGCTTTGAAGAATATACTTACCTTTTCACAATTTACTGAACCCTTAAGGAACAGATCAGCCAAAGAATGGTGGAAAACTGAGGCCAGTCGTTAAGTCACTTGCCCACTTCTGTACAACAGTTTAAGAAGAGTGAGCTAGATCTATTCAACATAAATAACCAGATTTATTCAACATAAATAACTCAAAAGCAATAAATGAAAAAAAAAAGTCGCAAAACAATATATATACTTTGTAAGTAATTTTACTTTTTATTTTCTGTGGCTGGAAGTGTTGTTATATGTAGAAGTGCTGTTTTATAAGTGGAGAGGGGAGGATATTTATTAAGGAAGAAACTGAGAATCAATTGACTGAATGGAAGAAGGCTGAGAAAGGGGACTTTTACTTTACCTATATTCAGAAATTCTTCCAGGAACAGTATATTTCTGTAATGTTACTTACAGATTGTATAAATATGTTGTAAGTAAAAGAGTGAGCAGTTAGAGAATGTGAGCAGTGTCATGAAAGTTACCCAAAAGAAGAAAAGGATTGGGTTTTATAGAAAGGCTGTAATATATTACAGCCTCTTTGAAAAATGGCACACAGTGTTAATGAAAGAGGAAGATTTCCAAGTAGTTGTGAGTGCTAAGTTGAAAGGTAAAGGTACTTTTATGAGGTAGATGAGAAAACAGACTTAAAGTTTTCCTTATCAGTATTATTAGAGGCATTTGAGATAAGAAATGTGGATATTTTCACACTGTCCCTTGCTTGGCAGTGAACATTGTTCAACCTAGAATATTCACTGATCCTTTTCAGTTACTCCTGTCTGAACAAAGGGAAATTTCAAATCAGCTGCACCATTTGTGATGGAAATGATTGTAGAAGGATTGTGTAAATATAAACAGAGAAAGTGATTTTAAGTGAGACTATTCCTATTTCATTGATGTTTGGGAAATGGGTCATTTAAAACTTGCTAAGAGAAACTCAGCAGTATTCAGACTTAATCACAGTAACCCAGACAATAGTTGATAAGGACCTGAACTATGCCAATGGTAGTAAAAATATAGAGAATTTGGAAATCATTCTTTGAAAAGAATCACCAGAATGTGGTGACCAAGTCTCTAGTCTACCTAATCAGTTCTGTACTTTCAGTTCCTAGAAGGTCTGCTATAATCTAGAATTATGTGAGTGATTTCTATGATAATAATAATTGCTATTATACTTACAAGTTAACTATAGTTGGGGAGTCTAAAAATCAAATATATTCATAATTTTTATTATGTTTTATTTATAAATGGCATTAAGTTTCATCCTACAAAGATGAATACACAAAAGATAGAAAAATAATATAAAGTTAAAATAGGTGAGAAAGGTAAGACAAGGATAATACATAAATGGTTTACTATTAAAGCCCTCTAGACTTGACACAAATTTGGCTTTAAGTTGTATTTTTTGTTTTTAAGCATTAGCCTTTTATTGAAGCATAACTAAATATACAAAAGCATATCAATCATCAGGGTATAGTTGAATGGATATGAATGGAGGTCACAGTTAATATTCATAAGATAAAACTTCAGCTAGCCTAGTTCTGTCATACATGAATTTTGGCATCATGTCACTCAGGCATAATTTCTACCTCTAACGTTTAATACTTTCCACCTTTCTTAAATAAGCAAGTGATTTATATTCACCAAGCTTGAATTTCCTCATAAGCAAAGTGGAGATGACAGTAATACTTACCTCATAGAAATTTTGAAGATTAAACGGGTCGATTTGGGTATACCTGGTACTCAGCAAGAAGGGTTCAGTAAAGATTAGCCATCCTTTTTCTTATTTTTAAATAAAATCAAGCTAGTTCATATGAAACAAGTACTCCATTTTATTTGAACATTTTTAAACTTTTGCTTAAAATTTCATTTTATGTTGTCAAAACTATTTTTTGGAAACAAACCCTAGAAAGAAATTTTCCCCAGGCTACTCAAAAAGAGTATTACGATAATGAAGGGCATCTCTACCATAGCTCAATAGTAACTTCATAGGGAACATTAAGAGTTAGTTACAGTTTTTATTGAATGGGTTGTGTAAAAAATAACAGTTGGTTCTTGCCCTCAACTAATTAACCCTCTGATGGAAAGAGAAACTACTGACAGGAAACAATTAAAGGATAAACTCTGTGGCCTGGAAATAAGAGTTTATCAAAGAGAGATAATAGAGTGGGCTGACACATTAAGGAAAACTTCTTAAAGGAGACAGAATAATTTTTCCCCACATTCTTGGACTACAGCAGACAAGTCAAGCATGTCCCTGAGATACCTGTCTGACTGCTCCTGTTGGTAAGTCGCTTGAGACTGATGAATAGGAGGTAAATGAAACTGTATTCCAACTCCTGTCTTTGGAGCTTCAAGGAACAATGATCCCTGAGGAGAGTTGCCTAAAGCAATGCGAGTACTATCATGTTATAGATGGAAGCAATTAGTGCTTATTTTTCTGTGTTAGTAGGAAAATGCTGTTGTCATTCAGTTGCTCAGTCGTGTCCCACTCTTTGTGACCCGATGGACTGCAGCACACTAGACCTGCCTGTCCTTCACCACCTCCTACTCAAACTCAAGTCCATTGAGTCGATGATGCTATCCAACTGTCTCATCCTCTGTCGCCCTGTTGTTCTCCTGACCTCCTGCCCTCAGGGTCTTTTCCAGTGAGTCAGCTCTTCACATCAGGTGGCCAAAGTATTGAAGCTTCAGCTTCAGCATCAGTCCTTACAGTGAATACTCAGGGTTCATTTTCTTCAGGATGGACTGGTTTGATCTCCTTGCTGTTCAAAGGACTCTCTGGAGTCTTCTCCAGCACCACAGTTCAAAATGCTGACCTGTCAGTAAATTCAGGACAAGCTAAACCTCTAAGAAATAATGCCCCTTTTATTTGGCCATTTGAACAACAGTCATTTGTATAATTTCTAGTTATGAATTGGGACATTCACCACTGCCAGATCAAATATGTCAAGCAACCATAATTGCTAAAATTGACCAGTGATGGATAATACCATTGCACCACTTTCTTTACTAACATATTCCTGTGTCTCTGAGATTTTTCCTTTTCATCTGGTACTTACCATCTCTTCTCTGATGATATATGCTTCTCTACATCCCTCCTCCCTCATCTTCATTGTGATTATAATTTATCTGTACACTCAGAGTGCCATACAAAGAAGATGCTTGTAATTTATGTATAAATGTGTCTAAATATACCTGTGCCATACCAGTCCCCCTCCTAAGTCTCATTTCTCTTTCAATGACGTTTTAATTCAGGTGAACTCCTAAGTTTAGAACCTTTGCATGTTGCTTTTTTTCATTTTATGTCTCCCACAAGTTTTTTTGAAATGTCTTTTTTTTTTTTTTCTTTTTCCTTGCTCCTTATACCCATTCGTTTGTAGGCTCTCATAGCCTCAGACCTGTAATGCTTATGCAGACACTGCACTGGTCTTCCTAACAGCAAGTCTTCCTATTATTGTCAAATGAATCTTACAGGTTCAACAAATACGAACTGAGCACCTGCTTTGTGTTTAGTACTATATTAGGTGATGGGTATACATACCAGTTTGAACAGAATAGGGTTTGCCAGTAATGTGGCTGTGTTAAGTAGAATTTGAAGGCAAAGGAAAGAGTGTTTCACCCTAGAAGATGCAGATTCCCAGCATTAGCCCTATTGAATGGGGCCGAGATTATTCTCTCTAATACCATGAAGCTTGCAGTTTGAAAGGTATTACTGTTAGTATTTTGAGTGTTACAATAGAAGAACTAGGTTACAGGTTCAGTAGAGACAACTGTTCTGTTCTAAGGGGTTAGGAAAGGGCCCTCAGAGGAAATAAGAGAGTCAGAATTGGCTGGGAATAGTGTTCTGGACTAAAGAAATAACTGTAGTAAGGCTTGGAGTCAGTAGAGTGCTATTATAAAGTAGGCACTGAGCAGTATGAGTGAGACCTGTATTCTGCTGTCACAAGATGGTGTTCTATGGGCCTTTGTAACTCAGGGTTCTAGAAGATAAAACTCTAAAGATTGGGCTTCGGGAACCAGATGTCACTAGAAACTGTTGGTTGTCTCGTGATTCTCAACTATGGAGTTAATGAAGACACAAAGTTCGAGGTGAACTTACTGATGCACTGAAATTGCGGAGCTACTTCTCACGGGTAGATCTTATATACCCACTGATCTCACATAAGATTGGTGTATAGACAAGGTGTCAGTTTATTTTTACTGTGACTGGTGGACTGTCATTGTAAAAATAATACGTTGACAATGTCATGGTGACATGGCTAACTCATCCTTCCCTTTAGAGTGACACAAGGGAAGCCGAGTAAGAGTACGGAATTAGAACACGAGAACTTTCTCCAAAGAAACTGCTTCACAACAGGACAAATACGCAGTTTTTACAAAGACACTGTCTCCATGGTTGGTTGGTTTTTGCCAGTGTTTACCTTAATTATTATTAAATTTACTTAATCAGTTTATATTGGAGAGGTTAGTCTTCATCCAGGAGATGATGGGAGGTCACAGAAGGATTTTAGGCAGGGGTTGGATATAAACAGATCTATGTGTTTGAAAGATGAACGTGTGGTGGTGTAGGAGTTGGTTTAGAGGTAGTAGAAGCTGGAACCAACGGGCATTTATAAATGAATCTGAGTAGTCCAGTTGATGAGTAATGATTGATGAATGGAGATAAAGAAGAAAGAATAGCACCTAGTAGGGATTAACTAGATCCACTGTACTCTTACTCAGATTCCCACCAAGTGACTCATCTGGTTTTTCTATATCAAATATTTACTCATATATCAACAAATGTTTCTTAAGAAAGAATTTAGGTTTGTCCAAAATGCAAAGAACAAAGACCTGTGCCTTTGACACTGTCTAAAAGTTGTCCCTTTAAACATGTGACTTTCATTTTATTGCAAAAATACTTGTATGAGTAAATTCACATCAGTTTAGACAGAAGAGGGTTTACCCAGGAATAGGACAAGCAGTGCCATTACAGTAAAATTCAAAGCAAAGGAAAATAGTGTTTTGTCTTTGAAGAAGCAGGTTCATAGTATATGCAAAATAAAATCATTACTTCTTATTACTTTATTACTTGTTGGGATGTTTTAGGTAGCTCATGAAACCTACAGAATTCTAATTTGAGAAGCAAAAGAAATGCCCTTGCAATAACTCAAGCACTGTTCTTGTATTAAGCATCTTAAAAAGCTGAATGAATGCCAAGCTACTTCTGCTAATATAAGTCCACTCCTTAGGTGCAATTGACACTTGATGTTGGTGAGGAGTCATTTTTAACAGCTTTCAAAAGCTGTTATACTAGCTTCCTCTTTCAAGGGAAATTTCATTCAGATACATATGAACAGGTATGACAACACAAGATTTGTTTTTGGAAGGAAAATCCAGGTTTTCTTAATTGTTTGAATTTTCTTAAATTCATCCTTTTTACATTTCTGTTCTTTAGGTCTGCCAAAATGTCTGAAAGATCAGATCTCCTTCACTTCAAGTTTGAAAATTATGGAGATTCAATGTTACAAAAAATGAACAAATTAAGAGAAGAGAATAAATTTTGTGATGTTACAGTTCTCATAGATGATATTGAGGTACAGGGGCATAAAATTGTGTTTGCTGCAGGTTCCCCCTTCTTAAGAGACCAGTTTTTACTGAACGATTCGAGAGAGGTGAAAATCTCCATATTGCAGAGTTCCGAAGTGGGGAGACAATTGCTCTTGTCGTGTTATAGTGGTGTGCTGGAATTCCCTGAGATGGAACTGGTCAATTACTTGACCGCTGCGAGTTTTCTTCAGATGAGTCACATTGTAGAACGGTGCACGCAGGCCTTGTGGAAGTTTATAAAGCCAAAACAGCCAATGGAAAGTAAAGAGGGATGTGAACCACAGAGTGCTTCTCCCCAGTCGAAAGAACATCAGGGAGATGCCAGAGGCTCCCCAAAGCAGGACTCACCTTGTATTCACCCATCTGAAGACAGTATGGATATGGAGGACAGTGATATTCAGATCGTTAAGGTAGAATCTATTGGGGATGTATCAGAGGTTAGAAGTAAAAAAGATCAGAACCAGTTTATTTCTTCTGAACCCACTGCTTTACATTCATCTGAGCCCCAGCACTCTCTGATAAATTCAACTGTGGAAAACAGAGTAAGTGAAATAGAGCAAAACCATCTCCACAATTATGCCCTCTCTTACACAGGCAGTGATAACATCATCATGGCCTCAAAAGATGTCTTTGGGCCTAATATTCGAGGTGTAGACAAAGGCCTGCAGTGGCATCACCAGTGCCCAAAGTGTACCAGGGTGTTTCGTCACCTGGAGAACTACGCCAACCATTTAAAAATGCACAAACTCTTTATGTGTCTACTCTGCGGCAAGACTTTTACTCAGAAAGGCAACCTTCATCGACACATGCGTGTGCATGCCGGCATTAAACCTTTCCAGTGTAAAATCTGTGGGAAAACCTTTTCTCAGAAGTGTTCCTTACAGGATCATCTTAACCTTCACAGTGGAGATAAGCCCCATAAGTGTAACTATTGTGACATGGTTTTTGCACATAAGCCAGTTTTGAGGAAGCACCTTAAACAGCTGCATGGCAAAAACAGCTTTGATAATGCCAATGAAAGGAATGTGCAAGACCTCACTGTGGACTTTGATTCTTTTGCGTGTACAACAGTCACAGACTCTAAAGGGTGTCAGCCACAGCCTGATGCGACACAGGTCCTGGATGCAGGTAAACTGGCCCAAGCGGTCCTGAACTTAAGGAACGATAGCACCTGCGTGAATTAAATAGGGCCTTTGTGCTCCTAACTAGAACTGACTACAAATGTGGCAATAGCCTGAGTCTTTTTAGGAGTCATTTCGCTAATTTGACTTCTCCAGAGCCTCTGTGCAGGTCGTGGGGGTGAGTCAAAGCACTAATAGACCAGGCAGCTTGCCACTTGGAGTGGTCTTGCCTGCCTTTTGCCCTTTCCCATGTTCTGTTCTGAATTATTTATCCTGTGATGTCTGTTTTCCTTCCCAAGGAGTACTCCATTTGTCTACCCAACATCAGCTTGTGTCTTAGACGGACACTGTTTTAGACTTTCCACTGGGCACATTCTGAAGGAACCAAGAAGTTAGTAACATCACCTCCACTCCACCAATAGATGCTATGCTAAGGGAAGCAAATAATCTTTTTCTTTGGTAGGGAATAAGCTGAGATATAAGGTGATATTGCTATCAGCCTGAATATGTGATATAACTTCTGGTTCTATCAGAACCACTGATAATTCATCTATGTCTGATAAATGAATGAATCTACTTATCCTGGAGCTGGCTATAAAGAAGTATTTTAGATTATTCTGTACTCGAAATTTTCAACAGTTTATGGCCCAGCTTCATGTGATTGAAGTTCACATAGACCAGAGTACAATATTTCCATCAATACCTGCAGATAGGAATCATCACTGGGGAGCATAACCAACAAAGGGTAGTAGTTCTACAACAGTACTTATTTGGGAGGTCTTCCCCCAAAAGAAGTCAAATGCTTTTAATTATTCTGTAGCTTACTTGGTAATGCTTTTGGAATCAGGATTGCTCCAGGTACACTTAAAATGTGCTAACATATATAATGGTCTCTCTAAAAAGGGGCTATCTGGAGTCAGTCTCTAAACTTTGTTATAGAAGTTCGCTATTGGTAAGGTGAGTTTGGCCTTCAGAGTTTTGTCCAGTGTATTGTAATAGTCTCTGAATTCTCATTTCCTTGTGTACCTTAATTTCTAAAGTGAATGAAAAAAGTGGGTCACAGAAGGAGCAGTCAGATTTTTGCATTTAGATGTTCCTATAATGGTACACAGTCCCACCTCATCCCCTTTGACAGATCAAATACAAAGTTGATCTTCCGTTATAGAAAAACAAAACAACTGTTTTTCCTAAGCACATGTTCAGAAATAAAATTTTGAGTCTTACTCGTTTCTGACCCATGAGTTAGATTTAGATAATAGGAGTGTTTGAGTCCATAGAGAATCTTAAGAAATCATTTAGCCTGCCTCTCTTTTTTTAAGTTGGGGTATCCAAAGCCCAAAGAGGTAGCCTGGCCAAGGTTGGCCAAAGTAGACTAAGGAGGCTAAATATGAGCTAAGGTCACCTCACTTCTTACTGTCCCTTGGCTTAAAAAGATTTAGTACATGGTCAGGAATACTTTAGCAAAAAGTTCCTAGTTTGTGCTTCCCCGCTGTGCATCCTTGTTTGCTTTCTAAGCCTCTATTTTGCAAACAGAACAGTCATGGAAGGATTTATTTTTGTAAGGTAATTATTTTTTGTTTAGGATGAATATTACATTCTTCCTAAGCAAGCAACTGATTTGCTGGGTGTTTATTAGTAACAGAAAGGACAAGTAACAATGTGAGAAGGATCCAAATGTGAAACTAATTTTGTCTGGAAACAGTGTTTAGTTTCTGTCAGGATTTTCTGTTTTTTGTTTCTGAGCTGTGAGAGTCCATGTATAGATGAACCAAAAATTAATTTTAACTTGAGTAGTCAGAGGGTATTCTTAAAGTTGTTATAATTTGATGCATTTACATGTGAATCTGATTTGAAGTATAATTTCTACCATTTGTTAAAAGGTTTTAAATGAGAATAAAATGGAGTGGTAAGACTAATAGGTATCTTATGCCTAATGTCACTCATTATATGATCTAATGATGCTACCTAGCATTCTGGTTTTTATATGATCCAGCCAAAGAGTACCAATTCTATGCAATAGTGAGACACTAACATGTTAACCAATGTTTCACTCTTCTCTCTAAACATCATTTTATCACAGGGAAATTTCAAGTTGGAGTGCTTGCTTTGCGTAAATTCATGTCTCGTTTTGTAACTGGTTTGAAGACTAAAAGGCATGGGTTCAAATAAAATTGGTCTCTTTGGTTGGAGACTATTTCTGGATTCATTCAGGCATTCAGGAGACATTTATTGAACACATATTATTGCTAGGCACTATGTTAGATACTGAGAATTTGAAGATAAGATTGTTATGGTCTCTGCCCTCACAGAGCTTACAGTCTCATATAGTCTTAGTGAGATAAGGTATCAATTTGGTTTTATCCTAGGAAGAATAAAGAAAACTGCCTTGCTTTCTTTGATCACTTAAAATCAGCCTCTTGATGGTTTTGTATGAGTAAAACTTGTAGTTCTCACCTTTTTCAGTTGCAAACCACTGAAGTGGTTTACAGTCTCCCCCATTTCTTGGCTGGAGAGGTGTTCTGTTTCTGTGAGACATTTTCTTAATTTTGGTGGTACTTGAGTTTTTCTTTGTTTATACATGTTTCTTAGATTATATTGCAAAGTGATCAATTTACTGATATCGAATATGTTTTACAGAGGACGATGACTTTCAAAACTAGTTGTATTCTGGTAGTGGAGGAAGATTTTTTAAAACCTTAGACATTCAGCATTTGTATTTTATGGATCCCCAGGATAACTAAAAATGAGAGGGTTCTGTTTTCCTTAGTTTGGTTTTTTAAAAAAGCACTGTGTCACAGTTATTTATTTATTATTTAATTTTAAAGGCAAACTCCAAACTGAAGTGGCTCTGAGGTAAATCAGATGTGGTTTTAATTTGTTTTAGTTTATTAGAAGATCTATAAATGGAGGGTGATCACCATCACTACTTCTAAAATATTGTCCTAAACAAACAACCCAGAACATTTTATTTCAGCTGGTGAATAGCTGTTCTAAATCTGTTGTATGTTAGACATACTGTGAACTACCTCTTCACTTATTATGGGGAAGTTTCCTTAATAAAAGTGTGACAATTCAAAGCTCTGGTGTCAATGATTTATTTTCTCTCTTTCCCTCCTGCTTCCCATTCCAATTGCTTGAATTTGAATACAGGAATGCTTTCTCACTCTTATTCTTGAAAAGACATGTTAATCAAGCATGCTGAACTTGGCTTCAGAAGCAAATCTGGGCTAACAAAAAATTGTTATGAGGGTCAGTTGCTTCTTCCTGTCCTGTTGACTGAGGGGATGGAGCAACTGCTTTTAAAAATTGGTTGAGATGTTTCCTTCATTAGCAAATACTTGATTGCTACTAGCGCTAGACTTCTGGGAATGCAAAGATCAGTAAGTCACTGTCCTAAATACCTCTGCCTAGGTGGGACATAGATTTTGATACAGGTATGATATTTGCAGTCATTAAGGCAGCCAAAGGGTTTACTGGTTCCCTAAGTGGGAGCAAAGTAATTCATGGGCAATTCAAGATGGCTTTAGGGATGATGTGATTTATGAACTATGAATGGGATTTTGAAGGATGAGTGGTAGTGTGACTCCATGCACCAGATGCACGGAGAAGCCAAACAATACCAAAATGCTGGGAGTTTGGAACAGAGAAGTTTATTGCAGGGCCATGCAAGGAGGTGGGTGACTCATGTCTTAAAACCCCCAAACTCCCCAAAAGTAAAAATCGCTCAGTCATGTCCCAACATTTTGTGACCGCATGGGCTGTAGCCCACCAAGCGGCTCTGTCCATGGGATTCTCCACGCTAGAATACTGGGGTGGGTTGCCATTCTGTTCTCCAGGGGATCTTTCCAACCCAGGGATTGAACTCAGGTCTTCCATATTACAGGCGGATTCTTTACGAGCTGACCCATCAGGGAAACTCCCCAAAAGCTTTCAGCAAAGCCCTTTTATAGGAAAGGTGAGAGAGGCACGACGTTAGTTGTTGCAAACTTCCTGGTGTCTTTGTTCTGGAGGTCCGGTCATGGTCAGGTATCGATGTTCCTGTAAATCTCCATCAGGTAAATATTCTCTGTTCTGACAACAAAGGGCAAGGTCCCAAGGCACAACGTTCACAATCTGAGGACCAAGTCCTGTCTAGAGAGGCAGATTTCAGTTGTCTGCTCCCTCAGGGCCAGGTCCCCAGACCCCGTCCAGCTCTCATCCCTAAGGCAGCCAGGGACCCAACCCAAATGCCTCTCAGGCTCCTCACCCCACCCCACCCCCAGGTGGGGGGTTTTCGGGGGGGTGGGGGGGAGCATTGCTGTGCACAGACCAATGGCTGAACAACCATTAATGGTCTGGTAACCGTTCCCTGGTAACGGGGGTGGGGGTGGGGGTGAGGGGTAATGGCCCGCAGCAACCTCTGCAGAACCACGCTCTATTACCGTAGAAGGAAATAGTCTCTGTTGGAGGAAAGAGCCAGGTTAAAGGTTTAGATAGATGCCTGGATTTCCCAAGGAACTGAGAAGGGTAGGGCTGTAGGGAGGAAGCCATAGGTTGACAGATGAGGTGGGATCCAGATCCTGACGGGGCATTTATTAAGTAATCTCTAATACTGATTCCGATCGCACCCTCCTCTCTTCCCTACTGCCTAGCGCCGCCACCCTCCCCCCTCCACCCCCGCCACCTTTTACATGATATATGACGGGTAAGCAAAGGATCCGGTCCCTAATAATCCAGGCGGGTCTCCCGCCTGGGAGATCTCCCAGGGATCCAGGAGATCTCCCAGATCTCCCGCCGGGATCCCTGCGCTGGGTACTCCGACAGATGAGCTGTACTACAACTTCACAACCCGTTTGCCATTCGGATGTTGAGAACTCACGGAGCGAACAGGCTCGAGTGCCGAAAGTGGGACAGGAGAGATGGGATTTGAGGGAATTCCGGGGTCTGTCATCCCAGTCGCGGGGGCAGTGAGAAAGGAAGACTGTCTCAGGATGTCCTTCCGGGACGCCCAGAGGGCCTAGGGAGGAACGAAGCTAGTTGACCCCGGATGTGTTTCCTCCCAGGCTGACTCTCCCCCCCACCTTCCGGCCGGAGCCGCTGCTGCCGCGGAAAGCTTGACTCTGGTTTCAGTGTCGGTGAGTGAGTGCGATGGATCCTCGCGGGTGGGGAAGCCTGAGGTGGAAGCAGGGGAGCAGGAGGGTAGCAGCGAGGCGCGGCTGGGGAGTGGCTGAAATGCTGCTGCAGGCACTTGTCCGTTAGGACTTTGGCCCTGGCGGGCTTGGCTCGAGAAGACCTATGTCGCGAACTAGAGAATCATCCAGGCCGGCGTGATCCGAATTCAGTTCAACGGATACTCCTGCAGCTGTCCCTGCTCTGTTCCAGCCACCGTGCTCGCTGCAGGACCTCAAATGAACCAAGCTCCTTTTCATGACGTTCTGGAAACTACTGACTCTGTCGGGAGACGGGAGGAGAAATCTTATTTGATTTGAGCCTTATGCCAAATCACTAGCTGGAAGCGCGAATATAACATGTACAAAGATGTAATTGGGTCTTCTTGTCTGAGCAGTGGTGAAAATCTAAATATCATAGCAGCTTCAGTGTAAGAGATTGAGGAAAAGTACAGCTATAACGTTGGTGAAGGCCAAATAATGAAGGATCTTGTCTTCGCTAAGAAGGTTAGACTGTCCTGGAGATGGAGGAGAATCATGGAACATTTAAAGCAGAAAAGAAAAATAGAAAATTTTTAAAAGTTCTAAAAGGTGTTAATCTGATGGCTTTTAGGAGGGTAGTTTGGAATGTAGGAGACTGGCATTAAGGAGGCTGCAGTGGTCCAGGTATGCAGAAGGAAGGACCTGCTTACCTGGAGGTCCAGGTGATGAGGAGTTAGGAAGTTCGGTGATTATATTAAGGATTCTAATTTGGGAAACTGTTAAGTCCACTTAGTAGTGGCCCCTAACAATGGCCTTGTCTACAAGGCACATAGAGTTTAGCCAAAGAGAAAAACATAAAAACTGTTGAGTACAATTCAATATAATAAAGGCTGTATGTAACATAAACAGTCTGCCATTAAAAATGTTTAATGTACAAATAAAAGTAGAACAAGGAACAAAAAAATGTTGTAACAAAAAAATTTTTTTAATATGCCATAAGATCATAGAGAAATGCATTTTATTTTTCTGGATTTTGAGGTGGTTACCCTAGGGGTTCAGTCTTAGCAAACAGATTAGAATTTGAGTTATCTTCTATCTAATTTAGGTTTAGGATTTGGGGATGATTTATGTTTGGTATCACAATGTAGGAAAACAACTCCGATCCTTACATCCATGTTTATGTCTTATTTTGCTTAGATTGTGACCATGGCTGCTGAATCTGATGTTCTGCACTTCCAGTTTGAACAACAAGGAGATGTAGTCTTGCAGAAAATGAACCTCTTGAGGCAGCAGAATTTATTTTGTGATGTGTCAATTTATATTAATGACACTGAGTTCCAGGGACACAAGGTGATTTTAGCTGCTTGCTCCACCTTTATGAGAGATCAGTTTTTACTCACGCAATCAAAACATGTCAGAATCACCATCTTGCAGAGTGCAGAAGTTGGCAGAAAATTGTTGCTCTCTTGCTACACTGGAGCACTTGAAGTTAAAAGGAAAGAGCTTTTGAAATATTTGACTGCTGCCAGTTACCTTCAGATGGTTCACATTGTGGAAAAGTGCACAGAAGCTTTGTCAAAGTATCTGGAAATTGATCTTTCTATGAAAAATAACAATCAGCATGCTGACCTGTGTCAATCCTCTGATCCAGATGTGAAGAATGAAGATGAAAATTCAGATAAAGACTGTGAGATCATTGAAATTTCAGAAGATAGTCCTGTAAACATAGATTTCCATGTTAAAGAAGAGGAAAGCAACGTTTTACAGTCTACAGTAGAGAGCTTGACAGCAGAGAGAGAGGAAATGAGATCACCAGAGCTGTCTTCAGTAGACATGGCTTTTAAAGACAATGAAATTCGTATCCTCCATGTGGAATCTATCAGTACTGGGGGTGTAGAAAATGGAAAGTTTTCACAGCCCTGTACCTCTTCAAAAGCAAGCATGTATTTCTCAGAAACACAGCATTCACTGATCAATTCTACAGTTGAGAGCAGAGTGGCAGAAGTTCCTGGGAATCAAGATCAAGGCTTATTTTGTGAGAACACTGAAGGAAGTCATGGTCCAGTGAATGAGGTTCAGAATCTAGGGGATGCTTTTTCCCTGAGGCACCAGTGCCCCCGGTGCCCTCGAGGGTTTCTTCACGTTGAGAACTATCTGCGCCACCTTAAGATGCATAAACTGTTCTTGTGCTTACAATGTGGGAAAACATTTACACAAAAGAAAAATCTCAACAGGCACATTCGAGGGCACATGGGCATACGGCCCTTTCAGTGTACTGTGTGCTTGAAGACATTTACTGCGAAAAGCACACTTCAAGACCACTTGAATATACACAGTGGGGATCGGCCATATAAATGCCACTGTTGTGACATGGATTTCAAGCACAAATCTGCCCTCAAAAAGCATTTAACCTCTCTCCATGGCAGAAGCAGTGGTGAAAAACTACCCAGGCATGATCTGGAAAGGCAAAACCTACTGTAACTAGAACCACACCTTGTTATGTAAGCTGTATATCATTCTGTTGGGCAAGTCTTTCTATAGAAATGCAGCATTTGTAATATTGCATTTCCACCCCCATCTTTAGATCTTATTTTTGGTCTACCTACACATGTTATTCTTTCTGAACTTGTACTACCAGTTCCAAAGTGTGGGAGACATGATAAAGCTGATAGGATGCTGTCTTGTCTCATGCATTATATATGAGTCTCAGTGGTTTATCTCAAGAGTTCCTCTTAAATATTCTTGATTCTATTGACAGAGGATTCAGCAGTATTTCCAGATTCTGATTTCAAATCCCTAGATAATGGATATAGGTGTACAATCCAAGCATACCATAACTTTAATAAATTAGGATAATGAGAAGAGGAAAAAAAAATTTAAAGCATACTATTATTCATTATTAGTCATTTTAACAACAGGTAGGACTAGTGAATTTTTTTTTAATGAACTGTATTGGAAATTCTAAACTAAACACCATGATACCTGTTGTTTTAAACTGTAAAGGAACACCATTCAGATTCACTTGGAAGTAGCAGAATTTCCTTATACATAAAGCTAATATTCTTTACAATAGTATTTCCATGAGTTGTTAGTATATATATTTTAGAATGATTAATTAGGCCCAGGTTTCTTGATTTTATTTAATATGGTGACATTTAATAACTTTGTGGCCAGTAAAATTATATCAATGGCATGAAGCTCTAAGGTATTTGCTATGTTTTCTTTTTGAAATTTATTTTGTTAGTTAACATACAGTAAGACTGACTTGTTTTTGGTGTACAGTTCTGTGAATGTACAGAGTTATGTACAGAGTTATATATGTACAGAGTTATGCAGCCACCACTGCAATCAGGATGCAGAACATTCCATCACCCTCCAGCACTTCTGTATGCTTCAGCTTTGTAGTCAGCTCTTCCTCCTAGCACTAAACCCAGGCGCCAATTCTCCATTTTTATAATTTTGCCTTTTCTGAAATACCATGAATGGAATCTTATAGTATGTTCCCATTTGAGATGTTGTTTTCAGTCAGTTTAATGCCTTTGATATTTATCCATGTTGCTGTGTGTATCAGTAGTTCATTCCCTTTTTTTTTTTATGTTGAATTGGCAGCATATATTAGTTTTCTTACTATCACTAGATGAACGGTTTAAATATGAGTAACTCCAATACTTTGGCCACCTGATGTGAAGAGCTAATTCATTGGAAAAGACCCTAATGCTGGGAAAGATTGAGGGCGGGAGGAGAAGGGGACGACAGAATGAGATGGTTGGCTGGCATCACCGACTCAATGGACATGAGTTTGGGTGGACTCCAGGAGATGGTGATGGACAAGGAGGCTTGGTGTGCTGCGGTTCTTGGGGTCGCAAAGAGTTGGACACGGCTGAGCAACTGAACTGAACTAAAGCTATTAGTGTTCTTTTTTTTTTTCTTAGTTAATTTATTTAGGCTGCACCTGGTGTTATTTGGAGCACATGGGACCTTCTAGTTGTGGCATGTGGAGTGTTGGTTGTGGCATGCAGAATCCTCAGTTATAGTGTGTGGACTTTCTCGCCAAGATGTCCAGGTTGGCCTTTTTCTTTCATGCCGGACTAGGCCCCGATAGTAGGACTTGACGCCTTCTTCTTGGGGGCTTTGAGCAGCAAGTCCTGGCTGCTGTTAACTATTGCTGGGGTTTCTCAGGGCCATCCTGCAAGCCTTTTGAGTTACAAATGTCCTTGAGGTCCTTGTGGCCAGCAGAGCCCCTTTGTGCAGCTTGTTCAGCTGAAGAGACCATGGGGAGGAGGGAGCTGAGATTCTACACTTCATGGCCTTCCTGTCATCCTGTACCTCGTGAAACTGTAAGCCTGGAAGGCTCTTCATGTAGTGCTGGCAGCCAGCGTTTCTGGGGGCGTCTCCACACTGCCAGCCTGTCTGCCATGAGGAACCTGGCATCTAGGACCCTGCACAAGTCGGGTCATGAAGGGAAAGGTCCTCTCAGCCTCGTCTGGTCCTGTTCAGCTCTCAAGGGTTCCAGGTTTAGTCTTAGCTGATCCCTATCATGTTGCCTTTCTTCTAACTGCTTTTTTGCATTTTCCACTTCTCATAGGAGACTTCTCTGCCAGAGCCACCATTCTCTGAGATAAAGCTGAAGCCTCTTTTTAGATTCTGAAAAAAGTTTGTCAACAGTTCTGACACACATTTGTTACGTTCCTTATTCATTTTTTTCTCTCTGCCTTGCCTTGGAGAGCACGGCCACCTTCTGACCAACTCAGCCTCCCCCTTGGGGAGCATCTCTGCTATCTGCAGGGTCTGCTGCAGCTTCTGCTCTGCCAGCTCCAGGAGTTCCTGCAACTGGTGGTTTTCAGCCTCAATTTCACGAACACTTCGTTGCAGTTTCATGTTCACTTCCTTAGATTTGATGAGGTCTTCTCTGGCTGTGTACAGATCTGTCATGTGAGTTGAGAGGACTGCCAGGCGCTCCCTCATCTGGCTCTTCTCTCTTGACTACTTATCTCTGATTTCCTGGAGTTCCATCAATATAGTGGGGTCTTCCTCATGAGAACCATCAGAAGATCTCCACAGAGATCAGGTTCCTGGAGGTCTCTGCCATCACATCCGTGTACAAGGCCCTCTAAGCAGAGTTCAGGCATTCCCTCTCCTGAGGGAATTCAGTGGCCATGTCCTCAAAGGTCAACTGTTCCTGAGAAAAAGCCATTCCAGATTCCAGTTCTTTCCTTTTCCGTAGGCCACGTGAGTCCTTGGAAATTTATCTTGAAAGTTTGAAAGATGTTTATTGCTTAGAATCACCATTCCCCTTCCTGTGCCACAACCACACGCACATGGATGACCTCACTGTGTGGAATAGACAGTCCTCTGCTGCTCACAGTCACAGGAGGGATTCAGCACAGCAAACTCCCACACAGAGGCCAACAGGTAAGGTTTCCGACACATCCCTTCAGGTCAGGCTTGCCCGGGAGTTCCCTGGTGGCCTAGTGAGTGGTTAGGATTCTGTGCTCTCACTGTCATGGCCTAGGTTCAATTCCTGGTGAGGGAGCTGAGGTTCCGCCAGCCAAGAAACTTTCCAATATATAAGAAGAGGAGAATAAGGCACTCAGGCTTGGAGTAAACCAGTAATGGCAACGTCTGGATTTGCTTGAGGCGGAGGACCAGGTGCTGGGATTTGAGGTCTCTGGAGGGTTCCACATGAACCCGAAGTGTAGTGGGGTACCATGCAGCACAAATTTACATTAGAAGCCCTCCTTGAGAGTTTTATTGCATATTTTCAGAAATGTGCCAAAAGCAAAACCAGGATGTGTGGTTATTTTACCGAGAGTAATATTAAGGTTGTGTTAATGAGCCATGGCTTTCTAACATCCCTATCTGCATGTAATACAAAACGTTTTGTTGGTATAACAAGATTTAAACATACTGCAGGGCACATCATATTTTCTAAAACACAGGAACTACTTTTAGTAAAGAAGCCTGACTAGATACATCTTATTTCAAGATGTTCTGTGCCTCCTCCACTCACCTCAGCTTTATTTAGAATTTCTGTTTAGTTTCTGTGGAAGCCCTTTCACATTTTAAATTGTAATATACTTTGTACCATTTAATGTATTTTGTGATGAATCACATGTTGATTGTATAAGTGTTAAATATCCTTTTTGTGATACTTTGTGAAAAATAAATTCTTTATAGATTTTTAACTCTGGGAGAGATTTTAAATAATCCAGCTCTCATATTGGATAAGAAAAACAACTTTATAACACCCAGGTCACTAGTTAGTGACATTGGGTAGGTCATCTCTCCTTGAGCTTTTCATAAGTTTATATGTAAAATGACAACTTCGATTTTGACAAAGTAAGATCATTTCCAGGTCTAAAATTCTTTGATTTTATAGGTAAATCTCCCTGAATTTCTAAGGACAGAGAAGAGGGAAAAGCCAGGGAGGAGAGTTTTGTGTCTTTATGAATGTTGCTACTTGAGTACTCCATTGGAGGCAGAATTTTTCTGAATTAAACATTTTCTTCCACTGGAGAATTTGATAGCACAGTGTTCGGTTTTCTTTCCCATTTGACCTATGATTGGCCATTTTTAGGCATGAGAACATTTTCCTTTCAGAAACAGTTTATGATTAAAGTACTCTTATTTTTGCTTCCTAGAATGAAGTTTTGTGGGGGAGGGATGGAGATGGGAGGGAGAGTAAAAGAATAGAAATAAACTTTTTTTTTTTTTAGAAATTGATATCTATCTTTGATGTTTGAAAAAAATTATGATTGTACTATGTTTTTGCTTTATGTGTGCCTTGTAAACTTCTTGTGAAATTTTTTGTAAGCTCTTTGAGACTTGCTTGTGGGGCAGGGCTGTTTTGTGAAAGTGATGGTTGTTATTTATTATTATTTATTCCTGTTCACTAGCACAGAGTGATCTCAGGTCATTCCTGGGGGAGTGTCTGTCTGCATGATGTATCTAAACAATTTCAGGAAAATGAAATCGTTTTTTAAAATGCAAAGTAAAGTTTGGCAAAGTAAAATGTTGAATTTATTCATTGAAAACATTCACTTTTAGTTCTTTGTGGTTGCTGGTATGATGGGAAAAGTATGCAGTATGTTTTGGTTCAGCTTCTTCATTTACTGGATTTATGTATAAAAGATCTCAGAGAGACAACTGTTAGTTTGGTGTAAAAGAAAATCCTTGCCCTTTTCCCCTGGATGTAACTATTCTATATGTTTACATAAGAAATAATAAACTGGAAATGGGAATGGGGAGATTTGTCTTTTGTCTAATCTGTGATTTTTTTTAAAGAAGGAAACTATTTTTCTTGGCTATTCATTTAATCATTCAACAAATACTTAGTCCTTACAATGTATACCTGTATTAGAAGTTAGATATACAGACAAAATCCCTACTCATAAAACTTACATTGTATTGGAGATTCAGTTCAGTTGCTCAGTCATGTCTGACTCTTTGGGACCCCATGAAGCACAGCACGCCAGGCCTCCCTGTCCATCACCAACTCTCGGAGTCCACCCAAACCCATGTCCATTGAGTTGGTGATGCCATCCAACCATCTCATCCTCTGTCATCCCCTTCTCCTCCTAGCCTCAATCTTCCCCAGCATCAGGGTCTTTTCCAATGAGTCAGCTCTTTGCATCAGGTGGGTAAAGTATTGAAGACAGACAGTAAACAATTAAAACCAATGTACTGTGTCAGATTTTAAAAATGGAATTGAAGAAAGTAAAGCAGGTGTAGGTGGTGCTAGGGAAGGAGAATTGGGATTGAATTGCTAAATGTGATCAGATCACCTGTGAAAAATCTCACCACATTATCACATACCACTGACCATTGGCATGAAAAAAAAATATATATATATATGCATATATACATCTCTAGTTGAATGGAAAAGAGTGAACCAAATGAATGATTGTTGGGAACCTTTCTCTTGGTTTCGCATATATTTCATAAAGAGAATGAAAGGGATAAAAATGCATGTAAGAAAATCTTTGATGTGGCCAATATTTTTGGAAAACTGATGGTTTTTTGTCATCTGGGCAATAATCATGTATATTTAAACTCATTATAAACTCCTTTTCCATATGTCTTCTAATTTGTGGGGATTTACTTCCATAAACATTTTTGTTCGACGTCTGGTTTTACATTGTAAAGTGCCTTGAGTTTAATTAAAATTCACGGCCATTTTCTTAATTTGTGTTTTTCAGTTTCTCAACAGTAAGAGTACACTGTATCTGCCTTTTAGGAATATTTTGATGAGCTCATGAAACAAAATAGATTAAAATTTTTATTACCTAACTCAGGACCTGCCACATGGTATTAATGCCACAGGTTCATTAATGTTATTTCCCTGATCTCTATTCCCAGCCTGCTTCTTCATCTATAAAAATAATAAATTCTACCTTACAGTTTACCATGAACAAATCCTTCAATAAATATTTGAGATAGTAATGCCAGAATCTGATTGAATTTTGACTTCTGCCAGCTTCTGAAGGATTCAGAATTCTCTGTTTAAAAAAAGAGATAAGGTGTTATGCTAGGCAAACGAATGCTTGTTTTTATTTTTTAAATAGGGAGCTTGCTTGACACTTCGATGCAGGGCCTGGGGGATTCGGTCAGCATTTGATTATGGGAGAGTGAGTACAATATAATATAGATGCATCAGATTATGCTCAATCCATACCACACCTTCCACAAGGTGAGTCAGACTCTGGCTCAAAGCAGAGTCTAGAGGCTCGCTCGAGGCGCATCTGAATGTTCAGGGAGTTTCCCATCAACCCCTTCGACTTGCCAGGTCTCCTAACAACACCTCCCACAGTCCTCCAGGGTTCCCTCGTCACGTGATAGGGGTGGTTCAGTCGAAGAGAGGAAAGCGGATGCGCAGTCCAGGTGGCGGGGGTTGCTACTCTTCTCTTCCACCTCCCAAAGTCCCGGTCATGCGTGATCTCGCGTGAGGTGGGCAGTATCTTCTCGCGAGAGCTAGGTCGGGATCCCTCCAGGTCCGCCTCCGTGGTGAGGAGGGGGAGGAGAAGAAGGAGGCGGAGGCGGAGGGAGGAGGAGGAGGCCCCGTCGCGGCCTCCGCCGCCGCCAACGGGGCTGTCCCTGTAGCTCCCGATGGAGTTTGAGGCCGTGAAGCCGCCGCCGAGCTCTGCCCCGGCGAGACGAGGCGCCTCCGTCGCCGAGCCGCGCTGTCGCGGGGCTCCCGGGAGCGGCCCTTAGCGACCCCGCCCGGGCCCCCTCAGGTAGGGCGGGGGCGGGCACGATGCGGCTCGGGCCCCAGCCTGGGTCCTCGGTCCCCGGCGGTCGGGCGGGAGACTGGTCTCAACCCGTGGCCTCTGTGTTGTTGTCTCCGGTGCTCCGAGGGTTGGGAACTGAGGGCCGCACCTGACACCCGGACGGGGCCCGGAGTCCCGGGCCGGAGGAGGCCCCTCGCCCCGGTAGGGCTTTTCAGTACCGAGCGCCTGGCGCAAATGGCCACCTCCCTTCGACACCAGCTGGGGGGACGCTTCAGCCCCTAAAGAACCCATCCAAGCAAAGGGCAGGCTTCCCTCCCTTTTCTACACCAGTTAGTAAGAGTGCGGTTGAAGGGGGGTCCTCTAAACCAAGTCCTCTCCTAGCTTTTCGGCTCTCTGCCCTGCGGCTTCCCGAGATGCAGGGATGGTGGAAGCGACTGAGTGTTAAATAGGGACCCCGGCCAAACAATGCCCTGGGAGGGCTTAACCTCCTGGGAGGGAGAGGGCCGGACCTGAGTGGTTGCAGAGTGGTGGTGACGGAGCAATGGCATGAAACAGCCAGAGAATTCTGCTATGGTTTTCTTCTTTCCCTCTTTGATTTTTCCTTCTTGGGGGAGCCTCTTAAGGAGACTCTTCCACCATCTTAGAAGAATGGTAGAAAGCATCTTTGTTTCTCAGAAGCAGCTCTACTTTTCTCTGTTCTCAGCTTTCAGGAAGGGAGAAGATGGGGGTAGGTAGCTGTCATTTCCATCCTTGGAACCACAGAACAGTTTACGATACCGGCAGACAGAACCTTGACATCAAAATAGTCTCAAGTAATCACTGACATAAAGTAGATCTCGTTTCATGATTCCTACCCTTCTTTTTTTTTTTAAATAACCACCTAGGTTCCCTTTTAATTCCTACTTTCCCCTTAGCTAGGCCCCTTTTTAATTCCTATTCTCCTCCCGCTAGCTGCGATTAGAATGACTTTGTATCCCAAATAAAGTGTTTAAGTAATCTTTTTTCAGCTTTTGTATTTGTCAAACTTTTAAGTTCCGGTAGGAACTTTTGATTAACCTGAGAAAGTTAATGTTGCTACACTAAATTGATACACTCAAAAGCAGAGAAAGAAATATTTTAGTTCGCTTTTGTGCAGCCTGTTTATAGTTAAGCATACAAAATTTAGTTGTGGGTTCTTGAAACAGTAAGACGAGTTCATGGATTTTTTCAAATCTGTCGAAAGAGCTACACCACTGTTCTAGCATAACATCCTTTTCTTATGTTGTTTACTTCCACATTCAGTTCTTGAAGAAGTCGATGCCATTACATCCTGTCAAAGACCATCTTTCAGTATTGCTGTTTTTGTTGATTTGGAAATTGATGTTTTCCAAATTTTGAGAGTTTGAAAAATAGCTGGAAGGATAAAACGTTAAACATATATTTTAGACATGTTTAGAAAAAGCAGATGTTATAATTCAAATTGGCACCTATTTGAGAATTTAATTGCAGTCATGTTCATTAGTGGATTCTTTGAGTTATTCTTGATCTGTTATTACTGTTGGGTTAACCTGACATGTAAAACTTATGTCCTTTGTTCATATGTTTTAATTATTTCACTTTGTGCTTTTGTAATTTGCTGTGTATTCCAGTTTGAGAAAGTAAAAAAAAAAAAAATTGTTTTGGGAGGGAAAGCATTTTTGTTTCCCCAGAATTTTATATTCAGGAATACAACTTCCACATTATATGCAATATCAAAGAAGGCTAAATAAACTTACAATCAGATCTCATTATAATAAGTACTTTTTTATTGTTTTGTTTGAAATAGATTAAAATTTCATTTTCTGTTGATGGGAAAATGGAAGCATGTAGTAAAATAAAGCTAGCTGAAAATTTAAAATAATGTTGTAAACCTAGCCTCAAATGTTAAGTAACATCTTTATGATCCTCAAGTTTTTTAGTTTTATGAAAACCTTCATAAGTGTAGATATCGCTTTAACCTCACATTTTTGATAAAAGTTAGTTTTGATTATTACTTTGTAATTGTAAGTACTCTAGAGTTGCACTGTCCAATGCTAGCCAATAGCTACATGTGGCACTTGAACACTTGAAATGTGGCTGGTGTGAATTGAGATGTGCCATAAATGTAAAATACATGTTAGGTTTTGAGACTTGGTCCAAAAAAATAAAAATAATTTATAATTTCTTACATTGACTACATGTTGAAATGGTATTTTGGATAAATTGGGTTAAATAAATTATCATTAAAATTAATTTCATGTGTTTTCCCCTGCCTTATTGTGACTACTAGATATTTTAAGTTACTTGTGACTCACATTGTATTTCTACTGGACAGTGCTGCTCTAGAGTATCCCTACTTTTCCAAGAAATAAATCATCTGAATAGAAGTAGACATATGAAAGTCAAAAATTTCCTGCTAGATTATCTTCTTATAATCAGAATAACCAAAAGGCTAAAGACTTTGATGATGTGACGGATGGAGTTATCCAGTGGTCATTGTTTAATAGGCATAAGTGAGTAAGTTCTGTCTCAAGAAAGTATTTTTCAAGTTGTCATGACTAAAGTAGTAAAACTTTATTGGTTATATTAATTAAAATAGAAAATTATCCCTTTACTATTCTAATAGAAGGCATTGAAAGTGAAATGTCATACTGATTAAAAAACTGAGTTCAACAACAGTGGATTTTAGAAATAAAACTTGGGTCATGTCTTTTCTAACATACACTAAAGCACATATAATAGCAGTCTTTAAAATGGTAATTCATTTCCTTTTTTCCAGTCCTTTTCGTATGTTTGAATGCTGAGTTTTAGATCTTAGAGATTATTTTCATTGGTTTTGTTAGTTTTATAAAGTAAGATCTAAATTGTACCTATGATGCTTTAAATAAAATTTTTTAAGTCCAGAACTACTGTTCTTAAGGTTTCTGAATTGAGAAGTGCTGTTACAGTCCATTAAAGTAGCTTAAGTTTCTCACATGGGTGAACTAAAATGAAAACAATGAATGTTTTAATTAACAAACCTGAGCCCTAATGTTTACATCTTCATAAAGAGAAATGTAAAATGCTTTATTTTTCTATTGTACAGTAGTAAATGAGGCATAAACCTTAACCTGGTATTTTAAAATCGAGTTTCATAGTCCTGGACTACTTGCATAATGTCATGGTAGACTAGTAACAGAAAATGAAAGTACTTAGCTGATAAGCAGTTTGCTTTTACTAAAGCAATTTCTAATTTGCATCATATAAGAGATGTCTATTACTCTTCCTTTTTAATGAGTTTGTATTCATAGCAAGGAACTTATAGCGTGAAAACTTACTTGAGTAAAAATCTGTTTAAGGTCTCTCTTAGTGTTTCTCACTCTTAGGCTTTATCTTGTTGTTGTTCTTCAGTTTTAGTAACTGAAATTACTTAATACAAATAGTTTAATTTGAATTTAACTTGTTTTTCTTAAGTAGTTCCTTTATATATCTAGAGATATGGGCTTTTAAAGCTATTTTATCTCAATTTGAGGTGTTTGGGCAGTATCTTTAGGCTGGATACTTACTTCACTATTACATATAAATATTATTAGAAATTTAAATTTCCGCAGATTCAAATAAATTGCTATGTATATCTTAGCTTGTCATGATTCATTTACATACTTTTAAAAAATAAATGATAAAAACAGGCTCTCTATCATTTTTGATAATTATAAAAATATTTTCTAGGTAGACATTTACTAAGTGCTTTTGAAAGGAATGAGAAGTCAATTTTGTCATCACTAAACATTTTAGTGTTTTAGACAAAATTTTGTCTATTGTAATCAAAGCATCTAAAATGTATTTAACAGTGGTACTAAGGAAAAACATTTTAAAAGGTCAAATCATTTCTTATAAGGAAAGTTCAGTTTTAATTTTTCTGTCAGAAAGTTAGAATCTGACAATAACAGAAGGAGAATTTGGCATATTTTTTTCTTTTTCTTTCAAAGATATTAGTTTGATTTCTACTAGAAATTGAATTTCTCAGTATTAATTATATGAAAACATCTGGTGTTCTTAAACCTAGTAACACATATGGGATATTATAAAACTATAAAGTGTATTCTGGAATAATTTGAAACACTTCAAAATTAGGTGAAAATATGCAAGATAGCATCTTTATGTTCAGTTCAAACTTAAAGGCTTTTCATCCCCCACTGATTAACTTTAATGTAAAGCATTTCGGGATAATCTTGGAAAACTAAATAAGGAAAGAGTATTTGCTGCTAGTTTCCTATTACCCAGTGGCCCATGATACCCTAACCCATAGAATTAGCATTTCCAAACAGGTGGCCATTATGAAAAAAATAGATGCAGTGTCTTGCTTTGATAAACATTTTATCAGTTCAAGTTATTAGCTAGATTAGGACTCTCAGTACTAGATTTAACATAAAATTCATTGTTCCTTACAGGCCTTTTCCTTGTACAATTCCACAGTCCAGAACACTGAACATTAAAAACGTTGAATAGTTTCAAGGTGTGATGTGTTCACCTGCTTAGTCCTCATCTCTAAAGTTAAAAGCAAACTGTTTTTAAGGTTGATGACATTCATAGATGTGGAAATGTGAGAGTGTAATGTGTAAAATAAAGTAAATGTAACTTGCACGATTTGGCTTGTTTGAAAATAAAGTTATTAGATACTTTACATTGGGGCTGTTTGAGGAAAAGTTTGTGTAGGGTGCTTTTTACTCAACAACTTCAGTCTTTCATTTTTACCAAGATACATTTTAAAACCTTAGTTTTTGTGAACATAAAAGGCACAATAAAGGTTAATAGAATACTTCATTTGGGTGTGGGGTTGTTTGAGAATCAGTTACATACTTTTCTATCCTGAATCTTACTACATTTTTAAGCATATAATTTCTGTGGTACTCATATATTTGTATTGGTAAACATTCTTATGAAATAAAAGTATTGGCTGTTTAATTGCCCTAAATACCTAGATTTCTTGTTCACCAGAGAGCCTCTGTTAGACTTACGTAAGTTTTGAATTGGAAGATGCAGAAAATTGGTGAATGTAGTGTTCAAGTTAGATATCTAAAGATTTTAAATTACATGTTTTAATACTGAATATTTTAGTTTATTAAAAATTATAGAGCATTTTAATCTTAGAAATAAGAAAAGAATCACTGTCATTTTTTCCCCATGTACCTTTTAATCATATGCATATATAAAGATAGAAATTTATGCAGTTGACCCTTGAATAATGTTGGGATTAATCCGCATATAAATTATATTTGTCCGTCCTATCCGTGGTTCCTCTGCATCTGTGGATTTAGTCAATGACGTACTATGTAGTACTGAGTATTTACTGTTGAAAGATACCTATGTGTAAGTGGACCTGGGTAGTTCAAGCCTGTGTTGTTCAAGGGTCAACTGTATTTTGCTGTTTTTCTATTTAGAATTATAAGATAAGAATATTATTTTATTCTTCTACATCTTGCTCCTTGGACCTGATTGTTTTTGGTTTTGTGTGTGTGTGTGTGTGTGTATCACTGAATGGTATGTTTTGTCAAAAATATTACAGGGAACTACATTCAATTCACCAGGCTTCCCTGGTGGTTCATAGATGGGAAAGCCTCTGCCTGCAATGCGGGAGACCCGGGTTTGATCCCTGGGTTGGGAAGATCCCCTGGAGAAGGAAATGGCAACCCACTCCAGTATTCTTGCCTGAAAAATTCTATGGACGACAGAGCCTGCTAGGCTACAGTCCATGAGGTAGCAAAGAGTCGGACACAACTGAGCCACTTCACTTCACTTTCAAGATTTGTCATTTCTTCTTTTCTTTCCTATTTTTTTTTTTTTATAACTTTGGTACTATTATTTTAAGGTTAGCATTATTCTTTCATTTGTGGATAACAACTCTGTCATTACAGTTTTCTTTCATACTTTTTTTAGTGCCTTAGCCTCATAGTGACGTCCTTACCAGAGAGTTCCTCTTTTGTGAAGCTGCCAACTTGAATCCTCCACTGATTTGGTCATTCAGGTGGCAAAGCTGTTCCTTCACTCCTGACTCATTATGATTTTGTTTGGATCAATACTTCCAAAGTTCACTAACTCTTGTATCATAATACATTTGGTGGTAGTAGATATCCAAGGGAAACACTTAAAAAAATTAATTCTAAAAATGAAATTTTAAAAATTCTAAAAAATTGTAAAATTTCATATTTACAAAATGAAATTATAAAAATGAAATTGTATTAATAGTTAATCTGCTTATTTGATGTGGTCATTAAGAAAAATACATGGAAGCTTTAATGAGCAGCTGACATAAATATGTTTAGTTGAAAGGAACACTGTTAGGATATTGTTTCTAGCCACAGAATTTTCAGAAATTTAATTAATCCAGCAAATAGATGTAAAGAAAAGATGTGAAAAGTGTATAGAATTATTCAGAAGTGTTTTACATTTTGAAGCTTGATGGTTGACTTAAGCAGTTAACCCTTGAAAGGTGAATGATGAATATGTGGTTAATTCTTACTTTTGTCCATTTCCAGCTTACAAAACACTACACAGCAAAATAATGATCTGCTAGACTGCTAACCCGAGCATCCAGCTTCCACAATGCCTGTGCAGGCAGCTCAATGGACAGAATTTCTGTCCTGTCCAATCTGCTATAATGAATTTGATGAGAACGTGCACAAACCCATCAGTTTAGGTTGTTCACACACTGTTTGCAAGACCTGCTTGAATAAACTTCACCGAAAAGCTTGTCCTTTTGACCAGACTGCCATCAACACAGACATTGATGTGCTTCCTGTCAACTTCGCACTTCTCCAGTTAGTTGGAGCCCAGGTAACCTTTCAAGATTTTACTTATGTGGTATAAGTAATAATAGAACTTTGTTCATTAGGGGATACAAAGTATGATTAGGGATATTCAAGGCATAAAAAATACTCCTCATACCTGATTTGCATTATTCCGCAAATGATTTTCTTTAGATAATGTCATAAATCTTTATGCAAAACTAGAAATTCCATTTAGTTATATACGTCTTTGTATTCACTACTGTCGTCAAAACATGTTTTTAAGTGATTTTGGTGGGTAAGAAACATTTTTGTATAAGCATGTATAAATAGATAATCATCAGGTGATATGAAAAGAAATATAATCAAAGCTTTAGCTGGAGATCGACCATCTAGATAGAACCCTTAAGTGGAGGTTTTTTGGTTTTCCTTAAAACTTCGCCTGACTTTTAGGATGATATTATAATAAGAAAATAGATCTATATAGGTATATATACATATATAAGATGTATATATAGAAAACTAATTTCTAGAGTGTCTAACAAATTCTGCAGTTTCTGCTTTTGTGCATATGCTATAAAAATAACATTTCTTATTTATCATTTTACTGAATCAGCAAGACCCTAGATTTATAAAAATTTCTATTTAATAAGGGCCTTCTTCGTTTTAGGTATGCTGGTAAACAGTCCACATCTATTATCTTGTCATAGCTCTTCAGGTAGTTATCCCCATTTTACAGGTGAGGAGGAAGATGAAATTCTGTACATCATGTACTACATATTTTAATACTACAATTTTAGTACTACATATGAAAGCAAGAAAGTAAGGATTTTTCTGATTAATCACTTCTTAGAGAATTCAGTGAATTAGAATACTCCATTCTTTTAGTGTCTTGATATTTGAGGTTTTTCTTTTAAAGCAATTTCTTTTCACTGTTCATAATCCAGTTAAGACTTTGTGAAATCAAGACAAATACATATTCAACAATGTGTCATAATTTAATTAGCAGTTTTTTCCTTAAGGGTGCATAAAATAATGGTGCCTCTTGCAGGCAGTGGCGTCTTAGATCCAATAAAATACCACAGATTATTTGTAATAATACTAAGCTATCATTTATTTAGCATCTGCTATAGATCAGGTGGAACTTCCCTGATAAAGGATCCACCTGCAATTCAGGAGATCCGGCTCAATTCCTGGGTTGGGAAGTTCCCCTGGAGAAGGGATAGGCTACCCACTCCAGTATTCTTGGGCTTCCTTGGTGGCTCAGTTGGTATCCGCCTGCAGTGTGGGAGACCTGGGTTCAGTCCCTGGGTTGTGAAGATCCCCTGGAGGAGGGCATGGCAACCCACTCCAGTATTCTTGTCTGGAGGATCCCCATAGACAGAGGAGCCTGGCGGGCTATAGTGCATGGGGTTGCAAAGAGTTGGACATGAGTGAGCGACTAAGCACACAGCACGTAGGTCAGACATTGTGTTTTTCTTTTACTTAAAAATGTTCTTTCAGTTGGTCCTTAAATAATTTTGCAGATCTTTACGTGACTTCCATTACCTTTTCACCCTCAGCTCCTGCACTGTCCTCAGTCTTTCTGCTTAAGCCACTCTGGCCTGCTAACCAGTTGTCACATACACCATACATATTCTCACCTGAGGGCTTTTGCAGTGAGTGCTATTTTGCCTAAGATACTCATTTCTTTTTCAGATGTCATGATTCACAGGAAACCTATCCTGACCACCCTTGTTCAAATTGTAGTCCCCCTCCAACACTCTCAAATCCCCCTTATCTTTGCTGTATAATTTTTACTGATCATCTTCTGTCATGCTATTTAATTATTTTTATTTATCAGCCATGTATTCTCTTTACTGGAATGTAAGCTATGGCAAGAAATGTTTTGCCTGTTTTGCTCACTGATAGGTACCTAGTGCCTAGAACTGCTTGGCACGTGGTAAGCACTCCATGAATATAAATACTTGTTGGATTAAACTGAGTTTTCATAATGGCACTATGAGATAGGGATTTTCATCTTCATATTGCAGGTAAAGAAACCATGACTTGGAACAGTTAAATAATTTATTAAAGATCACTTGTAGAAATTGCAGAGCTGCCCAGAATTTTACCCAAGCTTTGACCTTGCATTGAGAAC
Organism: Cervus elaphus; assembly: GCF_910594005.1. Taxonomy (NCBI): domain Eukaryota; kingdom Metazoa; phylum Chordata; class Mammalia; order Artiodactyla; family Cervidae; genus Cervus; species Cervus elaphus. Next base: position 12,717,258 of record NC_057825.1, read on the forward strand.
AAGGTGGGACAGATCATGAAAAATATAGTAAGTAAGTTATATAGGAAGAAGGTGTTAAAGGGGGGAAAGTTCTCCCTTTTTTCCTACTTTTTATTTTGATATGCCTTTTTTTTTTTTAATTGCAAGAGCAGTACACAGAGAACCTGTATGACTTTCTATAGCCTTTCCTAATGTTAGCACTTTTCTGAGTTATAGCATTGTTATCCCCAAGGAATAACATGGATACAGTACAATTAGTTACTGCCTATTTTTCCCTCTCAGTAATTCACCGAATCCATGCTGTTAAGTATGATATCCTTGGTTCTTAGAAAGCAGTTTGGCTAGGTACTTGGCTTTAATTTTACTTAAACTTGTTTGATGTATTGTGTCTGTATTAGAAGTTTATACTCACCAAGATTATCATCAAATGTAAAGTTAACAATTGCATGAATTAGATGAATGTATTTTCAGTTTTTTTTTTTGTTTTTAGGTACCAGATCATCAGTCAGTCAAGTTAAGTAATTTAGGTGAGAACAAACACTATGAGGTTGCAAAGAAATGTGTTGAAGATTTGGCGCTCTACTTAAAACCACTAAGTGGAGGTAAAGGTAAGTATTTTTATGGGTGAGTAGGCCAATACATTAACTTTGAAATACTTGATATTGATACCCTATTAAATAATTTTTAGTTTTGAAAAATGAGATTGCTTGGAGAGATCATGGACGTCATTTTGATTGAGAACATTATACTATTTTCTGGAGATAATATTGCTATTAATTTAAGAATTCATCAGATATGTTGAGATTTATACATTTTTTTATATTAAACTAATGGTGCCATAGCAGAATATTAGCTTTAATGAATCCTACTAAGACAATTTCATGTATTTATTCAGTCATTTATTAAAATTTTATGGCGCACTTACAGTGGCTAGGGTCTTCCTGGACCCCATAGTCCGTTGATTAGATGGGCAAAGAAGTGCAGTAAGTGCTGTGACAGAAATGGAATTCTATCACTCCATCTTCAGTAACTGGCAAGTCATAGATAAAATAAAAAGTTGAGTGAATGAATTAATCAAATATTTATTTTGAATGTGCTCTATGTTTTGCACTGTTGGATATTTTGGACATAGTGACTTCCTTGAGAAGTATATCCTATCTACCTCATTCGTTCATGGAACAGATACTTAAAGAGCATGTAGTCAGTACCAGGCACTTACTGAAAACATTTAGTAAAAATGTCTGCCCTTATATAGCACTTATGTTTTGGAAAAAGAAAGTATAATAAACAAGTGTAGTAAAAACATTGTATAGTATGTTATAAATGATATTTGCTGTCGAAAGAAAACAATACAGTTAAATGGTCAGAGATGTCAGAATGAAAAAAAAAATGTCAGAGTGAGGGGAAAAGGGTGGGTTGCAATTTTAAACAAGGTGATTAGTGTAGACCTTGTTAAGATGGTAGCTTCTGAACTTGAGATAAAAGAGATGAAGCGGTTAACCATGTAGTTTCCTGGCAAAAGACTGTTCCAGGCGGAGGAAATAGCAAAGTCCCCAAGACATGCGTATTATCTTCAAAAAACAACAACAGGAAAGTGTGCCTGGAGCAGAATGTGTGAGGGTATGGGGTAGATGAAAGCATTATGGGGTAGAAGAAAAATGGTGAGACCAGATGATGTACAGACTTGCAGCCCTTTTTAAAGCTGAACTTTTACTCCGAGTGAAACTGGGGAATTACTCTAGAGTTTTGAGCAGAGGAGTGACATGATCTGACTAATGGTGAAATGGTCACCCTAGCTGCTCTGTTGAGAATTCAGTGCAGAAGGGCAGAGTTGGGACCAGGGTATTGGATAATAGGCTAATGGGACAGGGTTAGTAGCAGTGGAGGTAGTGGAAAGTAGACAGTCTGGATGATTTTTGAAGGTAGAGTCAGAAGGATTTCCTAAATTACTGGATGTGGGGCACGGGACAGAGAGCTGAGTCAAGTGTAATTCTTGAGTTTTGGGGCCTGAGCACCTGGAAAGAGAAGTTACCATCAACTTAGACAAGGAGTTCTGTAGGTCAGTCAGGTTTAGGTAAGAAGATCAAGAGTTCAGTCTTGGTTATGTTGAATTTGGTTATATCAAGTCTTCACTCTGATGCTATTGAGTAACCGGTGAATGTATGTTAAGGAGTAGGTATAGGAGCTGTAATTTTGGGGAGTCATTAGCGTAAATAGTATTTAAAGCAGTAAGACTGAATGAGATTACATAAGTAGTGAGTATAGAAAACAAGAACTGGGTCCTAGGCCATTTAACATTAAGAAGTCAAGAAAAAAGTTGAGATCAGCAAAGAAGACTGGAAAAGATGAAGGAAGGAAAAAATTAAGAGAAAGCGGTGTTCTGGAAGCCTGATAAAGAATGTTTTTAAAGGAGTTAGGTGTGATCTGTGTTGAGTGCTGTTGAAAGGTCAAATAAGATAAGGATTGAGAATTGACCATTGATGTAGCAAAGTGGAGGTAAGTCTTGTCATGAGGATCGGTTTTGGTCAAGTGATGGTTGCAAAAACTTGATTGCAGTAGGTTTTAAAGATTGTAAAGCAAGGATTTGGAGATAGTGAATATAAGCAACACTAGAGGATTTGCTACAAAATGGAGGAAAGACATGGTGCAGAGGGGTGGTGGTAAAGGGATGAATAAAAAGATTTATTTTTAAGGTGTATAAAATAACAGCATGCTGTTCTTACTGTATGTTGATGCAAATGATCAAGTAGAAAGGGAACAATTGATGTAGGAGAGAGGGAACAATTGCTGGAGCAGTATCTTTTAGTCAAAAAGGGAATTGGATTTAAGGTATTGTCCTGGAGCTGTGTTCTAAATGTCTTGAATACAGTAAAGCAGAACAAAAGTGTTGTTAATCGTTACTTTTAGATTTAACTTTTCATTTATCTCCAAAATTATCTTCAGTGGTTTTAGTAAAGATGAAGAATAGACTTAAAAAAACCCAAATTGTTGTCTTTTGTGGGACACATATAACCCAGAGAAAAGGATACCCAAATAACATTTGAGGTAATTGAAATTTAGATTCCAGTTACCACAGAATAGTAATAAACAGGGACAGAACATTCATTGTCAAAAATGAAAGTACCTTATAAGGAACTCACTAGAAATTGTGGCTTAATAGTTGAATACTAGGTCTTTTTATTAAATAGATAATGAAATTGACTTTTTTATTTTAATTGAAAAAAACTGTAGTGTCCTTTTTCTTGAAGGTGTAGCTAGTTTGAACCAGAGTGCACTGAGCCGTCCGATGCAGAGGAAACTGGTGACGCTTGTAAACTGTCAGCTGGTGGAGGAGGAAGGCCGTGTAAGGGCCATCCGAGCCGCGCGCTCCCTGGGAGAGAGGACGGTGACGGAGCTGATACTGCAGCACCAGAACCCTCAGCAGCTGTCTGCCAACCTGTGGGCCGCCGTCAGGGCTCGGGGGTGCCAGTTTCTAGGGCCAGGTAAGATGGATCACTGTCTTACTGGCTATCAGGGCTGGAGGGTGCCAGTTTCCAGGAGTAGGTGAGAATGCTCTGATTTATACATACAAATTTTAACATAATGAAAGATAAATTTTTTTTAAAAAATTTTTATAATAACCACCCTACCTTGGGGTGCTTGACGTGTTTGTATTTGCTGCACTGGGTCTTCATTGCAGCGCACAGGCTTTCTCTAGTTGCAGCATATGGGCTTTTCTTGTTCAGCATGGGCTTAAGTTGCCCCACAGCTGTGGGATCTTAGTCCCCTGTTAGGGATCGAACCCATGTCTCCTGCACGGGAAGGTGGATTCTTAACCACTGGACTACCAGGGAAGTCCCAGCTAGTTTTTATTAATCATAACTTATATGATGAACAGTGCTATAGGATTTTTGAATAAATTTCTTGTTTAATTCTCAACAGTCTCTAAGTGACACAGATCCAACTTTACAAATTAGAAAACTGAATTAGAGAGAGGCCTGATATTGCACAGGTAGTAAAGGAAAAGTAAACTTTGTTTTTATGAAAAAAATTAAAAGTTCATGATTGTCTTTAAAATTGGGAAACAGAAAAATTATTAGAAAAAATGAGAATCACCAGAGGATGTTTCTTTTATAGTTACTATCAACTGCATTCTTTTTTTAAAAAAATCTTATACCTATTCCCAGGTTATGAAGTACTTTTCTGTGATATCTTATTGTTTTACCTTTCTGATTTAGAACTATATAGGCTAGGAATAATTTATTTCTGTGAAGGAAACTTTTTAGGTGGCATTGGGACTACTGGATAGACATGTGGAAAAAGATAAAATTTGATGTATTTCTTTTTTTTGCATGAACGTATTTCTTATATTCCCTAGCTACATAAATTTTAAATAGGTTAGAAATACTTATGATTAAAAAATAAATTATATAGGTAATAAAAACTTAAAACTCAACATTCAGAAAACTAAGATCTTGGCATCCAGTTCCATCACTTCATGATAGATAGATGGGGAAAAAGATGGAAACAGTGACAGACTTTATTTTCTTGGGCTCCAAAATCACTGCAGATGGTGACTGCAGCCATGAAATTAAAAGATGCTTGCTCCTTGTAAGAAAAGCTTTGACAAACCTAGACAGCGTATTGAAAAGCAGAGACATCATTTAGCCGACAAAGGTCCATATAGTCAAAGCTGTGGTTTTTCCAGTAGTTGTGTATGCATGACTGTGAGAGTTGGACCATCAAGAAGCCTGTGCACAAAAATTGATGCCTTCAAACCATGGTACTGGGAAAGACTCTTGAGAGTCCCTTGGACAGCAGGGAGATCAAACTAGTTAATCCTAAAGGAGATCAACCCTGAATTGGAAGGACTGATGCTGAAACTGAAACTCCAATACTTTGGCCACCTGATGAGAAGAGCCAACTCTGTGGAAAAGACCCTGATGCTGGGAAAGATTGAGGGTAGGAGGAGAATGGGATGACAGAGGATGAGATGGTTGGATGGCATCACCAACTCAGTGGACATGAGTTTGAGCAAACTCTAGGAGATGGTGAAGGACAGGGAAGTCTGATACACTGTAGTCCGTGGGGTTGCAAAGAGTCAGGTGTAACGTGAGTGACTCAACAACAAGAAAGGTGAACATAAGAGTGAATTCCTTTATAACCTAGAAATAGAAAACACTCTTTTCTTTGACTCCGAATCCAGAAGCAGTTACAGAAAAGATTGATATTTGACTATATAATTTTTTGAAATTATAATAAAGCCTCATAAGAAAAGTAAAAAAAAAAAAAGAGAAACTTGGGGAAATATTTATATAATATCACGTACAAGGGGCTTATATAACTAACACCTAAGTGTGTTGTGTTTAGTTGCTCAGTCATGTCTGACTCTTTGCAACCCCATGGACCATAGCCCACCAGGCTCCTCTGTCCATGAGGATTATTCTCCAGGCAAGAATTCTGGAGTGGGTTGCCATGTTCTCCTTCAGGGGATCTTCCTAATCCAAGGGTTGATCCCAGGTCTCCTGTATTGCAGGCAGATTCTTGACCATCTGAGCCACCAGGAAAGCCCAATATATAATTAGGTACTTGTAAAAACTCAGAAGAAAAATACCAACAACCCAATTAAAAAATTGACAATCCTAGATTGTATTTACTAGTCATACTGTTATTGTTATTTTGAAGTGAATTAGGATACAGCAAGTAAGTAGTTATATTAATGCCATCAGAAATGAAGATTTTTGACATTTAAAAAGAGATATAAGTATGAAATCAAATAATTTATGTAAAAAGCCTGCATCCTTAAATTTTAATTGGCAAATAAGTACAGACTCATTTCTTTTTCTTTTTCTAGAAAATAAGTATTTCCTAACTGTCCACTGTAAAAGCTTGAAAGGAATGAATAGCCCTAGCACCCAGATAGCATTTCATACTAAAAAGAAGTAGGGCTCTTTGAATAAATGTCTTATCCTAGTTCTAGGGTAGAAAAGTACAAGATGAGCCTGGGAAGTCTTGTGCTAAAAAGTAAAAAAGCTGTTAAAGACCATCGGAATCTTGTCAAAAGGACACAGTTTGAAAAGGCTCCCACTGGACAAAAGTGGGACAATTTGAACTTCCAAATGAATAATGACTATAATGAATTAAAAAACATAAAATGTGTAAAAATTCATGATCTTGTAGTATGAGTACAGAAAAAATTAATTGGTTATCTTTGGCAGTTGCTACAGCACCAGCACATTATGCTAAAAATTGGAAAAGGAATAGAAAAAAATCATGCCTTTTTAGATTGCTTTCAAGGACAGTTTCTCAGAATTTTGAGGGTAAGTTTCTCTTTTAGCAGAGTTCTAGCTAATAAATTTAGGAAAAAAAATGTTAAAGTTAGAAAAATCACATCAGGTGAATTAATGGATCTAGGTAAGAATTACTATTGGCTATTAAAACCAGTAGATGAAAGGTTAGTAAATGCAAAAGGCCTAAACCCAGTGATGAATCTTGATATTACTGAAAGTGAGACATCTAGGTCTTACATACCTCTCTATATGATACACAGAATAAGAAGTATGCTTGACCCCCCAAAAAGCCCCGAAAAGCTAAAATCTTATTCCAAATCGAATCAAGTCTCTAGTTTACATGAAATAAGGAGGATAAAGGCATACCATAAAAAAAAGCACAAAATTAAAATGAAATTGAGAATGTGGGATATTGTTTAGAAAAATTATTGTTTCTGCAACCAGTTATTTTGTTCTAAATGGGAGGGTGGGAGAGTGGGGGGAAACTAGTATAGGTTTTTCTTGTTAAGCGTGAAGACATACGAACCAAAAGCTACATATGGACTTTGGCTTCGTACTCAAAGAAACCAACTGTAAGAGGAAATTTTAAGACAGTGGGAGAAAATTCAGCATGGATTGGATATTAGATGATATCAAGGAAATACATTTCTTTTTTTAGACATGGTAATAGTGTTATGTTAATTTTTTTAAAGTGCTTACCTGTTAGAAATACATAATGAATTATTTAAGGATAAAGTGCTATGTTATCTTGGATTTACTTTAAACCACTCCAGCTAGAACAAACTAGAAAATTGAGTAATGAGTAGATGAACCCTTACTGACAGCAGCTGTATTATGAATGCATGTTATCTCTACTTTTGTATATGTTTTATTTTACATAATACAGTTAAATTGAAAAATAATTTTGAAAATTCATATTTATATATAATTTGAGAATGCTACCTGTGGATATTTCCTCATGTTTATTTGCCTTATCTAAGAAGCACTAGGTGCTGTGTTGGTTTAGTTGCTAAATTGTGTCTGACTCTTGTGACCCCATGGACTGTAGCCAGCTAGCCTTCTCTGTCCATGGGATTGTCTAGGAAGAATAATGGAGTGGGTTGCCATTTCCTTCTCCAAATCTTCCTGACCCAGGGATCCACATCCTCTGCATTGCAGGCAGATTCTTAACAGTGGGCTACCATGGAAGCCTAAGAAGCACTAGACTAGTTATCAAATATCCTGTGTTCTGAAACTCAAAAAGATAATAAATAGCACAATTTAAAAATGGACCAAGGGCTTAAATAAATATTTCTACATAGAAGATACATAGATGGCGAAAAAGTACATGAAGAGTGCTCAGTGTCATCAGTCATTAAAGAAATGCAAATCAGAATCACAATGAGATAACCATTTCATATCCACTAGGCTGTCTGTAATTTAAAAAGTGGGGGAAAAACAGTGTTAATTGAGGATGTTAGGGAACTTGGGAATGTAAAATGAGGCAGTCCCTGTGGAAAAACAATTTGGCTGTTCCTCAGAAAGTTAAATGTAAAAAAAAGTTAAATGTAGAATTACCTTATGATCCAGCATTTCCACCCCTAGGTATATACCAAAGGAACTGAAAACAGGTATTCAAACTGATTTGTGCATGAGTATTTATTTATAGCAGCGTTACTCACAATAGTCAAAAGGTGGAAGCAATCCAGACATCCCGTCAGTTCTTATGAATGGATAACCAGTGTGTGGTATATTTATAAATACTGTATTATTTAGCCATAGAAAGGATTGAGATACCAATACATACCACATGTGGATGAACTTTGAAAATGTTTCTTTAAGTGAAGGAAGCCAGGGAACAGGTCACATATTCTGCATATGTAAACGTCACTCCATAGAACTAGACATCAGGCTAGTAGTTGCTGGAGGCTGCAGGGGTCAGTAGTATGGGGGGTGACCGCTTGATGGTTACTGAGTTCCTGTCGGGTGATGAAGATGTCTTAGAACTAGATCAAGGTGATGGTTTTATAACATTGTGAATTGTTTACTTTAAAATGGTTAATATTATGTTACGTGAATTTTACCTCAATTTTTAAAAAGTCCTTGTTTCTAGTTATAATTGTGTTGCTTACTGATTGTGAAACTTGGCCTAGTCACTTAACTTTTCTGAGCCTTGATGTCTCACTTGGAAAAAGAAGGGATTTGATTTTTAATCTAGATTCTAGGTAATCTAGTTCCATTGTTTTCATTGAGGACCAGTATATTTTTCACTTTTTAATTCTAAAATAATTTCAAATTACCCAAAAAGTAACAAGAATAATGCAGAGAATTCCTTTGTACTCTTTATCCATATTCACTCATTTGTAATATTTTGCTGTATTTGTTACATAGTTCACTTTCTTTCCTTTTTGAACCATTTGAGAGTAGGTTGCCTATTTCATGCCCTCTTTACTGCTTACACGTAAGTCTTTTTCTTATTAAAAACAATACATTCATCAAATTCAGAAAATTTAACATTTGTTAAAACTCATATTCCAGTTTTGTTGGTTATTCCAGAAATATCTTTTATGGCATTAAGTTTTTTCATTTTATGATTGAGTCTAAGATGATGTCATGTATTTATTTGTCACAGCCGTTAATGTGACATGCAGGATCTTTATTTCCTCGACCAGGGATTGAACCCATACCCTCTGCAGTGGAAATGCAGAGTCTTAACTACTGGACTGCCAGGGAAGACACTATCACACCTCTTTTTACTTTTCTTTAACAGTACCATTCCTCAGTCTTTCTTTGTCTAATGTTGCTATTCTTAAAGATTACAGGCAGTTATTTTATAGAATGTTCTTAATTTGGGGTTTTTTTTGATGTCCCCTTATGATTAGATTCAGATTATACTTTTACCTCCCTGGCTGGAAAGCAACACAAATTGATGCCTTTAGGTATTGCATCCAGTAGCTAATACCACTTTTAAATCATATACAAAATACTTCTGACAGGCAAAGCAACAGTCTCAAGCATAAAAAAATTACCATTTATTTACTGTATGTCCTTCACATGTTATTTGTCAGAGTAGCTCTGTGAGTTTTATTAACAAGGGCCTTTTTCACTTCAACATTATGATTATCTAGTTGACTATTACAAAGCTGTAGAGGATATGTTTTGTTTAAAATCTGTTTACGTGTATTCTGATTGGTTGTTTAGTAGGACTCTTCTTTTGCTTGATTACTTTCTAAGTAAACTATATTTGTGTGTGTATGATGTTCTCATTTTGTGCTAAGTATTTGCATACTGGAGATAGTGAACCACCATAAGCTAATATCCAAAGAAGTCTGTGACAGGCATGATCTGCAGGGCTCCTCATTTATCATGAACTCATGTTCTTTACTTACAGCTATGCAAGAAGAGGCTTTGAAGTTGGTGTTGCTGGCATTAGAAGATGGTTCTGCTCTCTCAAGGAAAGTTCTGGTACTTTTTGTTGTGCAAAGACTAGAACCAAGATTTCCTCAGGCATCGAAAACAAGTATTGGTCATGTTGTGCAACTACTGTATCGAGCTTCTTGTTTTAAGGTAAGTAGCAAGCAACCATCTAAACATTGCATGCATGGAATGGGTGTTAACCTGGTTTAGAGGCTCCAGAAATAAAAGAGATAAAGGCGACTTTTCCTTCTGTATTTATTGCATCTGTAATATTGTAGATGTATAATACTGCTGTGCATGGGTGTAAGAGCACATAATGTAAAGGTGTCAGCAACACTATGAGGAAACAAGTTTGGTGAACTTGACTCTTGGAAGAGTAAAAATGAACTGAAGAAGATAAAAGAACTAATTCATTTATATTTACCACCTTAAAAGAGATTCAGGAACCATACTGAAAACTTAATAAAAGAAGGCAAATGTTTTAGCTTCCCCATTATTATTTTTATCTCTTTCTCTGTCATGATTAGATTAAAGCCTTTAAACTGAAAGTAGCCCATATGTTGTCTTAGGACAACAGGAGAGTAACATTTGAGGATTGCCCACTCTGCATTTAGATAGTAAGGTTTTTGTCAAAGAGGGTCGGGATGAACCCTAAGTTATTTCAAAATGTAGTTTCCTCGTCAGATAGGCTTATGGGTGATGACAGGTACTGAGAGGCATGGAAAGAAGGCTGAATCCTTGAAGTCTCTGCATGATACAGGAATACAGGTTGCTGGTGAGGTTTTGAGCAAAGGGACCAAGGGCTTGGAATAGAAAGGCCCATTGGCTTCTGTAAAAGTAAAATTTCTGGATTTCAAACCAAGGCTTATTTAAGCTATTTTGCTGATTTTATAGCTCAAGAGTGATAACAATATAAGCAGAAGGAGGTTTTTTTTTTGTGCACTGCTTAGTGTGAGGTAACAGGTTAATTGATGATGAAAATATGTTCAAATGAGTTATCTTCACAAATGAGAGTTGGACACTCTCTGCCTGCTAGTTACAATGCTTGATTGTGTCCTTAGGGAAACAATTGAAATGAATCTCTGGTTCTTCAAACAATGTTTTTGGCTAAGCATCCAGATGACCAAGCTCATTTATCATCCTGAAGTGACCAGCTAGGTTCTTAAACTGTGCCTTACAGATTTAATGTTGTTTCTTTTCCTCAACAGTGTCATGCAGATTTGTGGTTCATAATTGTCATCCATCTTCAACTGCTCCTAATATCTGACATTTGAATAACATTCAGTTTAGAAAGAGATTTCAGTTTCATGCTCTCATTTCATCCTGTACTACTCCCCTATAGTTTAAAATGTTAAAAGCAGTGTTTTGATGAATAAAAGGATATCATGCTGAAATTTGCTGAAAGACCTCTCTCCAGGGACATTTACTCTAGTAAACTACAATGAGTGAGTCAAGGTCTTTTCCTTGACTCTAGACTTAGAGACCTGAATTTTGGGCATTCCTCAGAAGCAGAATCACAAATGAGGTCACATGCTACATGTTATCAATTTTATTAATTTGCAATTAGAAGTTCGGCTCTTAAATGACTTTAATTCTCATGTTGTAGATATTGTCCAGTAGAAGATTATCAAACCTTTGCTTGCTTAGCATGGAGTCAGAGCAAGGGAAGTTGATGATTCCAGTGTTTAATGCACTGGTTCCAAAATGAAGATACACATCAGAATCGCCTGGGAGATTTTGCAGAGTGTACATACATTCCTGGTCCCATCCCTAGATGTTTTATCTGATACAAAAATGTATCAGTGCAACTTGAACATTCATATATACTTTTTAATTATGTGGTCTTTGAAGCCAGGGATTCTGATTACTTGAAATTGTAGTTTTCAGAACTTCATGGGTGATTCTGATGCCTGTTATTAGAACTTGAATAGGCCAGGCTTTGCAAGCCAGCTATGATACATACATCTTTACAGTTCAGGTGGACAGATGTTCCTACTACCCGAGAGGCACCCTGTACCCTGCTGGTTGGATGAGTGTTACCACCCTCTGGTTGTTTAGGTTTCTTTTTTCTATGTTTTAGATTAATAATTCTTCCTTCTGTTTCTTTAAGTAGATTATTTCGAGATTTCGAAGTTATACTCTGCTCTTTCCTAAATAAAACGTAAGATCGTGTAGATTAGAATTTTGGGTCCCATACTTTTCTATAATGTATTTATATATTCTCAGAGAGAATTGTGAATTGATACTATTAAGTTAACTCTCAGATTGATTTCCCCATCTTTATGTACTAGAGGTCATATTATTGTTGTCTCCTGTGCCACCAGTAGCAATTGAAACAACCAGTGAGGTGGGCTGGGGATATTTTCATTTTACTGATGAGGAAATCATCAATTTGAAGAGTTTGAACAATGTGTTCAGTCTTAAGTTTCAGAGCCTGTACTAGGCCTCAGTCAATTCAGTCGCTCAGTCATGTCTGACTCTTTGCGACCCCATGAATCGCAGCACGCCAGGCCTCCCTGTCCATTACCAACTCCCGGAGTTTACTCAAACTCATGTCCATCGAGTTGGTGATGCCATCCAGCCATCTCATCCTTTGTTGTCCCCTTCTCCTCCTGCCCCCTATCACTCCCAGCATCAAGGTCTTTTCCAGTGAGTCAGCTCTTCGCATGAGGTGGCCAAAGTATTGGAGTTTCAGCTTCAGCATCAGTCCTTCCAGTGAACACCCAGGACTGATCTCCTTTAGGATGGACTGGTTGGATCTCCTTGTAGTCCAAGGGACTCTCAAGAGTCTTCGCCATCACCACAGTTCAAAAGCATCAATTTTTCGGCGCTCAGCTTTCTTCACAGTCCAACTCTCACATCCATACGTGACCACTGGAAAAACCACAGCCTTGACCAGATGGACCTTTGTTGGCAAAGTATTGTCTCTGCTTTTTAATATGCTATCTAGGTTGGTTATAACTTTCCTTCCAAGGAGTAAGCGTCTTCTAATTTCATGGCTGCAGTCACCATCTGCAGTGATTTTGGAGCCCCCAAAAATAAAGTCTGACACTGTTTCCACTGCTTCCCCATCTATTTCCCATGAGGTGATGGGACCAGATGCCATGATCTTAGTTATCTGAATATTGAGCTTTAAGCCAACTTTTTCACTCTCCTCTTTCACTTTCATCAAGAGGCTTTTTAGTTCTTCTTCACTTTCTGCCATAAGGGTGGTGTCATCTGCACATCTGAGGTTATTGGTATTTCTCCCGGCAATCTTGATTCCAGCTTGTGCTTCCTCCAGCCCAGCGTTTCTCATGATGTACTCTGCATATAAGTTAAATAAGCAGGGTGACAATACACAGCCTTGACGTACTCCTTTTCCTATTTGGAACCAGTCTGTTGTTCCATGTCCAGTTCTAACTGTTGCTTCCTGACCTGCATATAGGTTTCTCAAGAGGCAGGTCAGGTGGTCTGGTATGCCCATCCCTTTCAGAAGGTGGTCTGAATTCTAACCAAGTATCAGATTTCACATGGCCATTAGCAGAATTTATGGTTTAGGAATAAGTGTATCTTTTATTGTGAAAATTAACTAGCTACATACTTTTAGATAATTAGTTTCAGTAAGACATGTGAAACTCTACCTTTGAATTTGTTTTTTGTCACTTAAGTATAGATTAAAGCTGTAAAAATACCCTAATAATCTTTTTTGTGGTGGCAGGAAGTTTCTCAATTTCTTAATCATCAGCTGTAGTGCCAATATTTGCTTAACCATCATGTCCCTCTTCTGCTTAAAAGTTCTCAGTGATTTCCCATTCTCTACAGGATAATAGTCATACCTCAGAGATACTGCAGGCTGTGTTCCACAGCACTGCAGTAAAGCAAATAATAAAGCGAGTAATGAATATTTTGGCTTCCCAGTATATATAAAAGTTATGTTGCACTATACTGTATTTTGTTAACTGTGCAATAGCATGATGGAATAAAAGTGTACATACTTTAATTTAAAAATATTGCTAAAAATGCTTACTATTACCTGGGCCTTCAGCAAGCCTTAGTCTTTTTGTTGGTGGAGGGTCTTACATCATTGTTGATGACTGACTGACCAGGGCAGTACTTGCTGAAAGTTGGAGTGCCTGTTGCAATTTCTTAAAACAGCAATGCAGCTTGCCCCATGAACTGAGTCTTCCTTTCACAGATGACTTCTGTCTGGCGTGCAGTTTACCCACAGCAGAACTTCTTTCAGAATTGAAGTGAATTCTCTCAAACCTCGCTGCTGCTTTATCAACTAAATTTATGTATTATTCTAAATTCTTTATTATCATCTCAACAATCTTCACAGCATCTTCACCAGGAATAGCTTCTATCTCAAGAAACCACTTTCTTTGCTTATCTTAAGCAACTCCATTAAAGTTTTATCGTGAGATTGCAATAAATCAGTCACATATTTAGGCTCTGCTTTAATTCTTGTTCTTTTGCTATTTCTACCATGTCTGCAGTTACTTCCTCCACTGAAGTCTTGAATCCTTCCGAGTCATCCATGAGAGCTGAAATCTTCTTCTAAGTTCCTGTTAATATTGATATTTTAACCTATTCCTGTGAATCACGAATGTTCTTAGTGGCATCTAGAATGGTGCATCCTTTCCAACAGGTTTTCAGTCTACTTTTCCCTGATCCGTCAAAGGAATTACTATCTATGGCTGCGATAGCCTTACAAAATGTATCTCCTAAATAATAAGGCTTGAAAGTCAGAATTACTACTTGATCCATGGGCTGCAGAGTGAAAGTTATGTTATCAGGAATGAAAACATTAGTCTCATCATACATTTCCATCAGAGCTCTTGAGTTACCAGGAGCATTGTCAATGAGCAGTAATATTTGGAAAGGAATTTTTTTTCTAAGCAGTAGGTCCCATCAGTGGGCTTCAAATACCCAGTAAACCATATTGTAAACAGATGTGCTGTTATTTGGGTTTTGTTATTCTGTTTCTAGAGTACCGGCAGAGTAGATTTAGTGTAGTTCTTAAGGACCCTAGGATTTTGGGGGAGGTAAATGAGGATTGGCTTCAATTTAATATCACCAGTTACATTAGCCCCTCACAGAAGAGTGAGCTTGTCCTTTGAGCTTTGAAGACAGGCACTAACTTCACTCCAACTGTGAAAGTCCCAGATCATGTCTTTTAAGAATTTTTAGTAAGTAGATTATTTTTCTGTACCTTCTCCATGTCGTATCTGATAGGCTATAGGTACCTTCCCCTTCTAAAATAAAGAAAAAGTTGGTTGGGGGAGTGGTGAGAGCAAAGCAAATCTGATGGGTTTTTTTTTTTTTTTTCTCTCTTTCTATTTTTAGGTTACCAAAAGGGATGAAGACTCTTCCCTGATGCAGCTAAAGGAGGAATTCCGCAGTTATGAGGCTTTACGCAGAGAACATGATGCCCAAATTGTTCATATTGCTATGGAAGCAGGACTCCGTATTTCACCTGAGCAGTGGTCCTCACTTTTGTATGGTGACTTGGCGCATAAATCACACATGCAGTCGATCATTGATAAGGTTTGTGAAATTAGAGATGCTAACTTTATATCATTGTTGTTAATCTTGATGAATATTTGAATCTTCTGAAGGAACTAAAGAGACAACCAGTTGGGAGATTCCTTATATATCTCACAGATATCTTTTCTTTCTTTTTTGTTATTTTCTAAATTTCAAAATAAACTAAGGGAGGCAATAAGGTAGCAGATATGGGTATTGACATAAAAACAGCCTGGCTTACCAAGTCTATCATTTATCTAGATTCTGATGCCAGATAGCTAATAAATAAGTTTTCTATGTGTCTAATGATGAATTTCATAGGGCAGATTCTGAGGTGAAAATTTAATTCATCATTGATACTCCTACTATGGAATCTGAAGACACTTGAAAACCTGTTCAGTATGTTGACTGAATAAAAGCATTTGAATATAGATGTGTTGTAAAAACCTTTTCATTTTCTTTTTGTGTTAGCTGCAGTCTCCAGAATCCTTTGCAAAGAGTGTTCAGGAATTGACAATTGTTTTGCAACGAACAGGTGACCCAGCTAACTTAAATAGATTGAGGCCTCACTTAGAGCTTCTTGCAAACATCGACCCTAACCCAGGTATGTGAGAATATAATTGCTTATGCTTTTTAAAAAATGATTTCCTATACACAAGAGATTTACTGCTAACAAATTTTTTTTCCTCATTTCATCTGCTTGGTGGACTATTTTAGACGCTGTTTCACCAACTTGGGAACAGCTAGAAAATGCAATGGTAGCTGTTAAAACAGTGGTTCATGGCCTAGTGGACTTCATACAAAATTATAGTAGAAAAGGCCATGAGACACCTCAGGTAAGTAAAGTTATTTCTCTTCTGACTGCTCTTATTTCTAATGGAGCATGCTGAACATCTTAACAGGCTGTTTGGTTAGTGGACGTCTTATGTGACAGGTTTTTATTCTCTGTTCTTTTGAGAGAAACCTAAGTTTTAGTGTACCTGATAAATAATTCATAGTACAGCAGTAGTTTGGGGAGTGTCTTGAATATCAGTTCACTGCAAGCTTTTTTGACTGGCTATAGATCTGATTCCATCCAAATATTTTGCCTGATTTTTTCTTAATTTGGGGAAATTGTCACTTTTTTCTCATTTGCTGCCATTCCAGTGAGTTCATATTTGTAAATGTGTGGAAGTAAAGTATTTTCAATGTACTTTTGAAGGAGTTATTTAAGGTAAAACTCTTTATTTATTATGAGACAGTCTCAATATTTTACATAGATTATTTCTAATCCTCACAGCCACCTGCAAAGCAGTTGCTATCCCCAAGTTGAAGTTGAAAGAGGTTAAATAACCTATCTAAGATCATGGTGGCAGTAAGTGACAGAACTGGGATCAAATCTACTCCAAAGTGATCTTTCCACTCTTGTGTCCTTATTCTATTAGAAAACAGTATAATGTTAAACGCTCACAAGTATACACACGTGAACATAC
Source organism: Cervus elaphus (assembly GCF_910594005.1). NCBI lineage: Eukaryota > Metazoa > Chordata > Mammalia > Artiodactyla > Cervidae > Cervus > Cervus elaphus. Next base: position 12,733,882 of record NC_057825.1, read on the forward strand.
AGATAGTGTCTTCAGAAACTGAACCTTCAAGCTCAATAAGAGAATGTAAGATAAAAAAAAAAAAGAAAACATTATAATGTTCAAATATTAGCTAAAAGATGAATATTTCATCTTACAGTTACAGAAATAAAAATGATGTCTTAGAGTTTGATGCAAATTATAGCAGTCATGATGTTTTTATATTTTGCCTCATTATTTGTATGAACTTAGCTCCAACCCCTTGGAAGAAAGTTGTACTCTGAAGTTGACAAGTAAAATTAGTGTTTCTTAAATTTTAACTTCTAGGATAAGTTGTATTCTTCCTTTTCCTGAGAACGTTTAAGTAGACAAAGCTTACAGCTTTTTAGATACTTTTTGACATTGTTTGCTTGATTTGATAATTTTGAGACATCAATGAGTTGATGAAAAAATCTTTTATTTTTGTGGGTGTTTTGTTGACCGATAAGTAATGCAACATTTGAGCTAGTTCCTGATGATCCTCAGAAGGAGTATCTATAATGTCAACTCATGATGATGTCACGTAACTCATAACAGGAAACAATGCAGTGGTAGTTATGTCAGCACAAGAATTATCTAATGTGAAAAAGAATTAAAGGTGTCATCATAAAATTCTTACGTCCCAAGGAGTGAGAACTGAAATCTTCAATTATCCGCATATTGATTTTCTTTTTGTAGCCTCAGCCAAACAGCAAATACAAGACCAGCATGTGTCGAGATTTGCGACAGCAAGGAGGGTGTCCGCGAGGAACAAATTGTACTTTTGCCCATTCTCAGGAAGAGCTTGAAAAGTGAGTTAAGAGAACTCTATTTTATTTGGATTTAATTTTTGGTCATCATGAAAGTCATATAGAGTCAAAGTTTCGAGTTTCAAAGATGCAGTTATGTCCACATCATGGAATTCTTTAGATTGAAAAATAACCTTTTCTTTTGAAACCATACCTTGTTGCTTCTGGCAGCATAGTTAACAAGTGATTTAGAACCTTATTCAGGAATCTAATTTTAGACCATTGTAGAGCTAGAATCCATGTTTCCACTAAGCACCTGTGCAGAATGAAAATATTCTTAGGCTTAGAGTCTTATATACTCAGGTTCTATTGAAGGTAACAGCTGAGTCTCAGGTAAAATGGTAAAGCAGATACATTTTCTTTTTATGGCTTTTGGTCTTTTTAACATTTCTTTTCCCTTTCTCTTGTCCTATAGGTAATCCCTTTTCCTATGTCCACTTATCCCAGACATAAAAGTAAATGGAGATTAACTGCAATAAATGTTGTCCAAGTTTTTGTTGTTTTGTTTTTTAACCAAAACATTCATCATTGAGATCTCACCAAAAATTGATTCCAACCTTTCTACTGAATACCTGGCCTGCATATATCAACTGTTAATGGACATCTCTCTTTTGTTTTTAGATACTTTAAATCCAATTTGAGCTAATTTTCTCCTCTCATATATTGATGTCTTCTCTTGTATACACCGTCTGTCTACTTTCCCCAGGTGTACCCTGTCTAGTCAGTTATATATGCCATGCTATTGGAATAATCTTTGTCAGCTTTCACTTGCTTGTCTTAGTCATCAAGTCTGTCAGTTCCTGTATATTTCTTGACTCTTACTTGTTTTTTCTGTCCTTACAGACTAACCTGTCATCCCCTTTTCTTGATTCATAGTTGCCTCCTAATTATCTTATAGCTGTGGTTTTCTACCCTCAACCCCATTATTCCCGGCAATAGGGACACTTGGAATAGTAATAGAAATTCCCGACAAAATAGGGGGCACTTTGCATTTAAGGCTCATTGCAGATAATTAGAAGCTTAGGAATCCCTGTGGATAAAGATAAAGTCTGCTCTGTGACCTGCAAGTCTCTGTGTCATCTACTTACGCCTGCTTTTTTGGAGGGTGGGTAGCCCCATACCATGCTGTATGTAGGATCTTAGTTCTCCAACCAGGGTTCAAACCTGCGCCTACTACATTGGAAGCACAGAGTTTTAACCAGTGGACAGCCAGGGAAGTCCCCCGGCCTACCTTTTTTACCTCATCTCTCAATGCTCCCCATTTAGGAGACCACCTTTGGGAAGCACTTAAACTTAAAAAAGTTGGAGAAGAAATTATGTGATTTCATTGCCATTATACTCACAACTAGTGCCCAACTGAAAATCCCTTTTCCATCTTATATCTTCAAATTTGCTTCCTATTCTTTATCTCCAGTTCCAACTTTAGAACTTTACTATTTCTTGCCTGAACTTATAATAGTAGTAGTAAAAATAAGCTGAATTAATTGGTCAGATTTTGTGCCAGGTGCAGTATTTAATGTTTCACATGTGTGTGTTTACCCAGTTTGTCCATTTTACACTATGTAGCTTTTTACATGCATCTCCCTATGTCTCAACCAAGATTTTATTTTATAAGTAAGTGTCTAATCAGTCCATCTTCTGCTTTAAATTCTTAACTGGTTCTCAGTATATTATTGCTGGTTCTGGGCCCAGTCTTGGTTTCTAGCCATACTCCACCTTTTGTGTTACTTTTTTAAGATACATCCAGTTTACTACTATACACTTCGTTCTTTCCTTTGTACGTGTGTTCACTCTACATCATATACTCTCCTTTTCTCTGTTTGGAGAGCTCCTTTTCCTGGTTGTACTCAGATAGCATCTTCCATCTGAAAACCTCTGTGACTTCCAGGCAGTGGTTAGTTGCTGCCTTCACTGTGCTGCCGTAGTACCTTATACCTGGTAACTTTATAACTACCAGTTTGCTTATTGTGTTGCATTTATTTATTTACTGTGTGTATTTTCACTGTACTTCATTTATTTATGGGTTATTCATCTTTATATTTTCTGAACCTAGCAAGTATCTGACATGTAAACTCAGTATATTTATGTTGAAAGAACAGATAATCTACAATTTATGTTTTCAACCAGTTTCATACTCTGTTGCTCTTAAATAAAAAGAAGAAGGAGAAACAGGATAATACAAAGCATTGAGGAAGTGAAAGATGTCATTATCCCGTTGGTTAAAAAAAAAATGCATGTTGCTACCCAACTCAGACTTTTTGAGGATGGATCCTTTTTCTTAACTCACAATAATGTACCAAGAGGAATTCGAATGCAAATGTTTGTTTAACTTAATTTTTTTACCCCAGCCTACTTTCTCTATTGTACATATCTCTAACCAAACAAATGCCCCAGATCTCTCTTAATATTTGTATGAGTATATTTTAGAGTGTAGGGTATCAGAATCCTTTTCCCAAGGATTACTGCATTCTGGAGAGTGACAAAAGCCTGAGGTCAACCATCTCAACAAATACATTTAAAAATGGTTGTTAAGTGCTAGGTACTTATTTGAGGTACTTCTAGTGGTGAAAGAGGAGCATTAAACATGTAAACAGATAATTTCAGCTACTGATAAAATGCTATAGTCTGAGGTGGAAACAAGGTTGGCTTGAGGTGGAAACAAGTTTAGGAACTAGAAAGACGACCAGTGTGTTGGGAGGATGGAGAATGAGAAGAATGGAAAAAGATAATGTTGGAGAGGTTAGGCAAGGGCAGATCATACTGGTTTGGTGGACACTGGCAAAGAGTTTGCCTTTTATTTTGGAAGCCATTTTAGTGTTTTATTCAAATGGAACAATGGGATTTTAATTTTGTCTTACAAATGTTACTCTGGTAGCTACATGAGGGACTGCTGCAGTGGTTCAGGCAGAAGATTAGTAGCTTGGTCCTAGGATTATAGTAATTGAGATGATGACAAATAGCCAGACTTGGAATATATCTTAGAAGTAGAGCTGATTTGACTAATGGATCAAATATGAGGTATAAAGAAAAAAGAAGCAAGGATGACTCCAAGGTTTGGGGCCTTTGTTACTAAGTGATGTCTTTTACTAAGATAGGAAATGCTTGGGGGTAGAAAATCAGTAGTTCTCTTGGCCATGTGAAGTTTAAGGATTACTACACATTCATATAGCAAATATTTATAGAACACCTAGCGTGCACCAGGCACTGTGCTAAAGACAGATGAATATAAAAGGCAAAAATCCTTTCTCTCATGGGGCTTCCACTGTAGTAGAGAAGATAACGTAAAGTGAATAAATGGAAAACATACTCCCTGGTGCTGATGGTACTATGAGGAAAAGTAACAAGGTAAGGGGAGAGAGTGACTGAAAAGGGGGGCGTATTTCAGATGAGATTGTCTGGAAAAGGATCCCAGAGACTATGACATTTAAGCAGACACCTGAATGAAGCGTTGATGCACTGGAGAAGAAAAGATGATTATAGGAGTGAAGTCTTTGGAGAAGGCAAATGGGCTTGGGCCTGGGGTGCGAGTGGAGAGATTGACCTGAGTTCAGTACAGTAGCTCTTCATCCCTTATTTTAGGTGGAATGTGTAGTTACAGAAGCAGGAAGGTTGGTGGAATTAGTGATGGAAAGATAAGTAACTCTCCTCTGGTGTCGTCTATTCTCTCTGTTAAGTGGGAGGCAGTATCATCAGCTTTGATGGGGCTATGGAGAGTGAAAGGGAAGAGGATGTTAGACATATGAAAGTTAATTTAGTAAAGAAGTATATTAATGTATTGCTTGGCCATTTTAAGTGATTGATCATAATTTTGAAATGAATCTACTCAGCATGATTGCATGATTTTTCTCTAGCAACAGTCACCTACTTGAGCAGGCACAGAATAAGAGAGTAAGTAACAAATTGGATTGGGGCTTTACCAGGTGAGTTCAACAAGGTAATTGGGCCAAGGGAGTTTAAGGTAGGGATTAATGGTAGATAATGGATTCTGAACTTGGTAAGGCAGGGAGCAAATGCTTGTGGGGGCTCCTTGATGACCAGATTCCAAGTCTAAGTCATTAGCTTCCTGGATGCTAGAAGTCCAGTATGCATCCCTATTTAACTTTACTTTCTTTTGTTAAGGTTTTATTTCTCATCACTTCTTTCTTTTAAGAGACCCACAGTTAAAACTTTATTTTTCACCTGCAAGAGCAATCTTAAGGATATCTGAGCTTTATCCTTTGAGAAAGGAAAACAAGGAGCAGCTGGGCATTTTGTGCAGGAACCTTTGAGGTGAAAAATGCAAAGCAGGTTTCAGAGCAGTATGTTAAGGAAAGCACAGACCCCTCCATGCCACCAAATTGCCTTTTTAAAATATAGGTCTGCCTGTTACCCTTTTTTTTCAAGAAGTAATCATTGGTTCCCCAGAGCTGTAAGGTGATATGTGTAACCTGGCCATAACCTATTGCTTTTTTTTTTAATTTTGTATTCTGTCACTCCACCTTTAGCCAGTCTGGTCTGGGAATACTTGTCTTTACTGAGCTTTGCTTTTTCTGTCAATGTGTGTGTATGGGAGAGATGGGGAGAAGGACTGAATAATGAAGCTGTTTATAGATACTGAAGGACTAAAAGGGAAACTATTGTGAAGGCATTGCTCATCACCAACACTGTTTATATTTAATTACCATATGCTTATATATAACATTGGTATCAGATTAATTTAGTTATGTGTAATTACGACCCCATATGTGTATAGTCATCTTTCTATTCATGTAACATAGTTGTTTACCACGTTAAAGTATTGGCAGGAACATTCACTAGGACTATAATGAAATTTTTGTTGTACAAGTGGATATAAATTTTCTTAAATTGAATCCAGGATCAAATTGCTTTATGTATTAGAGTATTAGATCAGCCCCAAATTTAATATCAGAAAAGCTTTTTTAAAGAAAGATCTTTAAAATCAGAAAACTCTTTAACCCAAATACTTTATACTTTAGTCACAAACTAATCTGAAAAATATAATACTAAATTTATATATCTTGGAGTTTGTTTAAGAATGAGTTTTGGGTTTTTTAATCTCTTTAAAATTATACGATGCTTTAACAACTTGGCAACAGTAGAATCCTTTCAAACCTCGCCTACTTTTTCACCTACGTTCCCGACCAAGTTTGGTGTTGGTGCCTTTCGTTTCTCACATAGTGTGCTTTGTGCTCCAGTTATGCAGCGTTTTTCAGAAAGGTCTTTCCTGCCGCCTCAGGATGCTGTTTGAATGCATGTGTACTTTTCCTGCTGTATTAATTGTGTGTCTAAATACACGTGTTGTGTGTATACATGTGTGTGTGAGAGACACATTTTAATGTGCCAGGTATTATAGTTGTTTGGTATTATTTGATATTTAGCTGAATAAAGTATTTTTCAAAGCTATTCCTTCCTTGAAATTTTTTTCCCATTGCCCACGTCCCCCCGACCTTTTTTTAAACTTAGGGTAAGAGTTAATGAAATATTTACGGATATGTTTATTGTTTTTGAAACAGGTATCGATTAAGGAACAAAAAGATCAATGCAACTGTAAGAACGTTTCCTCTTCTAAATAAAGTTGGTGTAAACAACACTGTCACAACCACAGCCGGAAATGTCATTTCTGTCATAGGAAGTACTGAAACAACGGGGAAAATTGTTCCAAGTACAAATGGAATTTCAAATGCAGAAAACAGTGTTTCCCAGCTAATTCCACGTAGTACTGACAGTACATTAAGAGCTCTGGAGACTGTGAAGAAGGTGGGGAAGGTTGGCACCAATGGTCAGAATGCTGCTGGGCCTTCTGCAGAGTCTGTAACTGAAAAGTAAGTAGTAGGTAAAAATGTTTACATGAGTAAGTTAGCCTTTTTATAATTGCCTGAGTATTTTTATTTATCCTAAGAGAAAGCAGGTAATCAGAATTTTTACACATATTATTTCATGTAGTAGAGATAGCACTAAATACCAAAAAAATTTGAGTTCTAGTCCTGGCTCTGCAATTGATTAGCCTTCTGACCTTGGAAATTCACTTCAACTATGGGTGTTTTCTTCAACTGTAAGTGAAGAAGTTGAACCAGAATTGAGTTTTTCACACCTTATTTCCTTGAACTTTAGGATTGAGTCCATAGAGGTGCCAGAAAGGAACTAAGTAGAAAACTAAGCAGGTGAGATGCTTGAGCCTCCAGCCCCTGTTTCGATTAGGACAGTTCCACTTTGTGCTCTGTGATGGTGGGTAGTTGTTAAGAGAGAAATCTTTGAAGCCGGATTCTTGTGGGTTCATTTTGGCTCACTCTTCTCTAGCTGTTTGATCTTAGGCCAGTTACTTAATCTGTCTTCTTCAGTTTACTCATCTATAAAATTGATATAATGATACTGCCTACCTCGTATGTTGATTGTAAGAACTGAATGACTTAATACTGCAGTATGCTTTGATCAGTGCCTGCCACATAGCACTCACTAAATATCTGCGTCTGTTATTATTATTATTGTTGTCGTTTGGGGTTTTAGCATAAGACTTACTTTGGTAGAAAGGTTTTGGTACTTTAAGAAAAAAGTTTAAAAATTTTCAGATTATCTGAAAAGTTACGTTCATCTCTAATGTCTCAGGCTTTTGTATTCTTTTAGTGTCTTAAAGTCTGAGGTAAAACATATTCAGATTATGTTGCCCATAAATAGTCTGTCAGTATCTACTGTATGCCATATAAGGAAAAAGCATTATGCTGGGCACACAGTAAATTACTAGTGATTTCAAATAATAAATGGATAGGTAGACATTTATACTGTTTATTTCTGCAATTAGCATGCGATAGGGAAATTTGTTTATTAAATGATTCTTAAAGTCTTCCCTCAGAGAGATCTTGGAAGAGATAGAGAACATTGTCTAGTTTAGCACATGTTCCTTATACACTAATTCTGAGCTCTGCTTTTGGCACTCTTGAAAATGAGATGAGATGTATATCTGTGCCTTTAAGAAACTTACGACATAATGGGGGAGACAGCATTTACATAAGTGAAGCAATATTGGAGTTGGATCAAAGAACAGGAAAATATTATATTGCTGGGAGAAGTATGGGAAGAAGATTTAGGGTGTAGTTTGGCACCAGATTATGGAGACCTGTGTTAAACATGCTTAGGAAATGAGCTTTTGAAAGGTTTTGGCAAGGTAAAGTTGTAAAACCATAATGTCACTCACCATGAAAGAGTAAGGTACTAGTACATACTATAATATGGATGAACCTTAAAAACATTATGTTAAGTGAAAGAAGCTAGATACAAAAGCCATTATTGTAGAGTTCCATTTACGTGACTGTCCAGAATAGGCAAATCCATAGGAGACAGAAAGTAGATAAGTAGTTGCTAGAGGCTGTGGCTGGGGGAACAAGAGAATGGGAAATAGATGCTAATGAGTACAGGTTTCTTTGAGAGGTGATGAAAATGCTTCTGCAGAATAAGATAATGGTGATGGTTGCACAACCTTGGGAATACACCAGAAATCACTGAATTGTACACTTTGCAAGGATAAATTATATCTCGGTGCTTAAAAACTTTCAAAAATAAAAAAGTCTAAGTAAATAAATCATTTATTCATTGATTCAAAAATTATAAATCTTCTATTGTGTGCCAAATATCAGGCCAATTGGCATAGTTAATGAAAATGAACTAAATATACTCCCTACCTCTAAGCGTCTTCCAGTGTAGTTTGGGAAACACATATAAACAAATATAATATATTCTGAAAGGTACTGCAGTGGAGTTGTGTTCCAAATGTTACTGAAACAAACAAACAAAAAATAGCAATAATTCTGTCTGAAGTTAATTGTGGAAAATTTTTTAGCAGTAAGGTGATGACACCTGAACCATTCCAAAAGTATGACTAGTTAGGAAGGAACGGTCTTGTCAATGGAGAAAGCAGCTCAGACAAAAGCATGTAAGTAAGAGGGGTTGCAAGGAGATCAAACCGGTCAGTCCTGAAGGAAATCAGTCCTGAATATTCATTGGATGGACTGATGATGAGCTGAAACTCCAATACTTTGGCCACATGATGTGAAGAACTGATTGATTGGAAAAGACCCTGATGCTGGGAAAGATTGAAGGCAGGGAAAGGGGGCGACAGAGGATGAGATGGTTGGATGGCATCACTGACTTGATGGACATGAGTTTGAGCCAGCTCCCGGAGTTGGTGATGGACAGGGAAGCCTGGCGTGCTGCATTCCATGGGGTCGCAAAGAGTCAGACACGACTGAGCAACCGAACTGAACTGAAGGTCTACTGTGAAGGAGAGCCAGGAATCCTGAAATTCATCTAGGATGTAGCCATAGTAATCTAGCTGTCTGGCCAGAATGAGTTCGAAAGTTAGATTTTCCCTTAAATCTGAATTTTTGGGATAGCTTGCATGATTTCACATGGCTTTGAACCTTGTCATCTAGAACCAGACATCCTGGAATGTGAAGTCAAGTGGGCCTTAGGAAGCATCACTATGAACAAAGCTAGTGGAGGTGATGGAATTCCAGTTGAGCTATTTCAAATCCTAAGATATGATGCTGTGAAAGTGCTGCACTCAATATGCCAGCAAATTTGGAAAACTCAGCAGTGGCCACAGGACTGGAAAAGGTCAGTTTTCATTCTAATCCCCAAAAAAGACAATTCCAAAGAATGTTCAAACTAACACACAATGGTACTCATCTCACATGCTAGCAAAGTAATGCTCAAAATTCTCCAAGCCAGGCTTCAACAGTATGTGAACTTCAAGATTTTCAAGTTGGATTTAGAAAAAGTAGAGGAACCAGAGATCAAACTGACAAAATCCATTGGATCAGAAAAAGCAAGAGAGTTTCAGAAAAACATCTATTTCTGCTTCATTGACTACGTCAAAGCCTTTGACTGTGTGGATCCAACAAACTGTGGAAAATTCTTAAAGAGATGGAAATACCAGACCACCTTACCTGCCTCCTGAGAAATCTGTATGCAGGTCAAGAGGCAACAATTAGAACTGGACATGGAACAACAGAGTGGTTCCAAATTGGGAAAGGAGTATGTCAAGGCTGTATATTGTCACCCTGCCTATTTAAATTACATGCAGAGTACATCATGTGAAATGCCTGGCTGGATGAAGCACAAGCTGGGATCAAGATTGCCGGGAGAAATATCAATAACCTCAGATATGCAGATGAGACCACCCTTATGGCAGAAAGCAAAGAAGAACTAAAGAGCCTCTTGAAAGTGAAAGAGCAGCGTGAAAAAGCTGACTTAAAACTCAACATTCAAAAAACTAAGATCATGGCATCTGGTTCCATCACTTCATGGGAAATAGATGGGGAAACAATGGAAACAGTGTCAGACTTTATTTTTGGGGGCTCCAAAATCACTACATGTGGTGATTGCAGCCATGAAATTAAAAGACACTTGCTCCTTGGAAGAAAAGTTATGACCAACCGATACAGCATATTAAAAAGCAGAGACATTAAAGGTCTCTCTAGTCAAAGTTATGGTTTTTCCAGTAGTCATGTATGGATGTAAGAATTGGACTATAAAGAAAGCTGAGCGTCGAAGAATTGATGCTTTTGAACTGTGGTGTTGGAGAAGACTCTTGAGAGTCCCTTGAACTGCAAGGAGATCCACCCAGTCCGTCCTAAGGAGATCAGTCCTGGGTGTTCATTGGAAGGACTGATGCTAAAGCTGAAACTCCAGTACTTTGGCCACCTGATGCGAAGAGCTGACTCATTTGAAAAGACTCTGATGCTGGGAAAAATTGAAGGCAGGAGGAGAAGGGTATGACAGAGGATGAGATAGTTGGATGGTATTACTGACTCAATGGACATGAGTTTTAGTAGGCTCTGGGAGTTGGTGATGGACAGGGAAGCCTGGCGTGTGGCAGTCCATGGGGTTGCAAAGAATCAGACCTGAGTGAGTGAGTGAATTGACTTACTATTGTTATGAGGAAATCCTAATTATTTTCCTTCTTACCTTTATTGAACTTCAGAGTAAGCCCAGCACCTTTAACGTCTAAGCCGTTTGTACTTATTATTCTTATCTACAATTTCTTGGTTATTTTCTACATTTTGATACACAAATACACATAAGAGTAAGCATCTTCTAGATTAATCTCAGCTAGACTTAAAGGCATCCCATATTCCTCGTTGTTTATACTGTTGCTTTAATAGGGCTTCTCTGGTTTGAGAAGAACCCTCTAATCTAGTTGAGATGCAGTGTATTGAATTCCTGCATCATTAACAAGATCTTTTTCTTCAGTTACCACATATCTTCTTTCTGCCAGAGTTTGACTTCTTCAGAGGGTGTAAGAAGCCATGGTAAGATCCTCTGGAACTGATCATGTGGTGACTCAACAAAAAAAATAATTTGTGTTTTCTTTTTTTTGAATAAAAGAAAGCTTGTGTGTTTTGCATGTTTAATGAGTAACCATTTTATTGGTATTCTGTTTGTCCAGCAGATATTTACTGACTACCTACTATGTGGCAGGAACTTTTCCATTTATCCCAACAAATATTTACTGAGTGTCTTCTATATGCCACAAACTGTTTACGGTCCTTGGGATCTAGCAGTTAACAAAATGGGCGAAAATGGCCTTTCTTCATTGAGTTTACATTTCAGTTAATCTTAACTCTTAATAGAACAATCCTACCTGGAATTTGTTTGTGTTTTATGTTTTGTTTTTTATTTTTCACCCTCATCAAAATATGAGATCTTTTACTGTAATCTTGTGAACTAACAGTGTCAGGTAGCAGTGAAATTCATTGCCTTGTCACCTGAAAAACCTGAAGCGTTGTCTGTCAATGGTCACTATATAATTTTATGAAAAATTCCTACTGAGGAAGACTTAACAGACATAGGCAGTGATTTATCATTTGCCTTTGTTAAATTTTCTCTCTAGTAAAATTGGCTCTCCACCTAAGACTCCTGTAAGTAATGTAGCGGCTACCTCAGCTGGGCCCACTAATGCTGGAACAGAGCTGAATTCTGTGCCTCCAAAATCCAGCCCATTTATCACTAGAGTACCAGTATATCCTCAGCATTCTGAAAACATTCAGTATTTTCAAGATCCAAGGACTCAGATACCCTTTGAAGTCCCACAGTACCCACAGACTGGTAAGTGATTTTAGATAATTCTATGAAAAAGAAACTACAGTATAACATTTGTTGTAATAAATCAGTGAGTCATTTATATCTATCTAGAATACCTACATTAAAAAATCAATCTTTTGGACTGCATGACCCTTAAGTTTTCTTCCTGTCTTAAGAATCTATGATTCTACATACCAATAGTTTTAAGATTTCTCATTCCTATGAATCAAATATGGGGTTCATGGATGAGCATTAGTGAGTTTTATATATCCTCTGAAATAATATACTAAATGTTTGGTTTATATACACTTAAAGTATAATTTTGGAAAGACTGCACATAGCTTATATAGATTATGAAGGATGTCTTTAAACTGTGCTCCCCAAAAGGGTAAGAATCAATGACCTAACTAATTACTTAAACCAAAACCTGTGGCAATACATGCCCTCAAAGGGAATTTACCAGGCACCTGTTAATAGTTCATTGTATGTTTTTAAGGAACAGTTTAACAAAATGTTGAATGTTAAGGATTTTCATATAGTGGTGTCTTGAAAGCATGTAGTATCTTTCTAATCCAGGGGTAACTAAAATTCAGAACTTATGTTATTTTCCCACATTAAAGGCTGCTTTAGACTTAAACCATTATAAGATGTTAAATTTTACTAAAATTACATTAAATATTCCTCTTTCCAATTTTCAAGGATACTACCCACCACCTCCAACGGTACCAGCTGGTGTGGCTCCCTGTGTTCCTCGCTTTGTGAGGTCCAATAATGTTCCAGAGTCCTCCCTCCCACCTGCTTCCATGCCATATGCCGATCATTACAGTACATTTTCCCCTCGAGATCGAATGAATTCTTCTCCTTACCAACCTCCTCCTCCGCAGCCGTATGGACCAGTTCCTCCAGTACCTTCTGGAATGTATGCTCCTGTGTATGACAGCAGGCGCATCTGGCGCCCACCTATGTACCAACGAGATGACATTATTAGAAGCAATTCTTTACCTCCAATGGATGTGATGCACTCGTCTGTGTATCAGACGTCTTTACGGGAAAGATATAACTCATTAGATGGGTATTATTCAGTGGCTTGTCAGCCACCGAGCGAGCCAAGGACAACTGTGCCTTTACCAAGGGTAAGTGATAATGGAACTAGGAATGCTAGTACAGCACAGTGGTTAAGAGTCTAGTGTCTGATGTTACAATATTTGGGTATATCCTGGCTCCTCCACTTACTAATTGTGTAACTTAATGGAATTTACTTGACTTCTCTCTGTCAGTTTTTTCACATTTGATGGAAATAATAGTAGTACCTACCTCATAAGGCTGTTGTGAGGATTAAATCAGAAAAAGCTCTTAGACTTGGACCTGATGCATATACATGCTCAATAAATGTTAATGTTTGGATACGAAACTGATCAGAAAGTAAAAAAGAAATCTTGAAGATACAAAGACAGGGCCTGTTTTTCCTATCCCCACATATATACATATGATTTTCCTAAACCAGAAAAGTGAGTGCTCAGATTTTACTTTTAACATTATTTAAACCCTTTCGATTAAGTGTATGGAGAAGAGGCTAGGGAGACTTACCTTCTGTATTCTTTTTTGTCCCAACAGTATAATAAATGTTCACATTATTTACACAGAGCATAGTTAAATTTATTTTCTGCTCCCTAGATGATTAAGATTGTTTCTTTTATCCCCCCTTAGGAACCTTGTGGTCATTTGAAGACCAGTTGCGAGGAGCAGATAAGAAGAAAGCCAGAGCAGTGGGCACAGTACCACACTCAGAAAGCACCTCTTGTTTCTTCAACTCTTCCTGTGGCAACACAGTCACCAACACCACCTTCTCCTCTATTCAGTGTAGACTTTCGTACTGATGTAAGAAAGAAAGGTTTTAATCACTTGATGTTGCAGGGACAGGTTAGACAACTGACTTCAGAGCACTCATTCAAGCTAGGGTTAGCTGTGTTGGATATTTTGCATTGGTTTGGTGGCAGTTGAGTTTAATTTAATAAACATTGAGTATGTAAGCTCTATGGCCAGGCATTGTGATACTGAAGACCACTAACAAATCACGCTCCTTTTCCACCAAGAATTCAAGTCTTTCCAGCATTACAGTTCTCCTTATTTTTATAGATTTTATTTATAAATAAGATTTATACCCACCATTTATTGAGCACTTACTTGGCCAGGCACTGTGCTAAGCATTTCCATAATGTTATTTAATTCTTACAAAATCCTTAGGGGGCAGGTATTACCCATATTTTACAGGTTAGGTATCCTGCTCAGAGAAGTTAAGTAATTTGCCCAGGTAATAAATTCAGCCTATAAGTAGCTTGGATTTGAATTCTGGTCTGTCTGAGGCATTTCTTCCTTACTTCACAAGAAGTACAGAAATGCCTACTATATTATTCATGGTGTTTTAAATCACTGTTAATTATTGTTCTTATCATTTCAAGACAGGTTTTGCACCAGGATTGTTTTAATGTACCCTGTTTTCCATACTGTGTATTTAGGACAAACCATTAATTTTTCTTTGAGTCATCTGGTTTATTCCCTATCCCTAGAGATACTAATATAAAAATTTTTTTTTTCTAATCTTTTCATTAAATTCAAAAAATTTCAATATATGCAAAAGGAGAATAGTAATAAACTCCATGTACCCATTATACAGTTATCAACTCAGCCAATCTTGTTTCATTTGTAGCCCCTCTTCCTACTGGATTATTTTGAAGTAATCCTAGACATCATCTTTTTCCATCCTTAACTATTAGATTTTTAAAGTAGACATCATTTTTTAAAAATCCTAGATAGCATATTTTTCCATCCATAAATTTGAATTTTTAAATTCATCTTCCCAGTCCCTTTGTCAGATCCCCAGGCTGGGAAGCCTGACCTGGGGCTCAGAATCTTCACAATAATGGGAGAACTTCTTTGGTATTATTGTTAACCAGTTTGTGGGTCACTCATCTGGCTGGTATGGGATTTGATTTTATTGTGATTGTACCCTTCCTACCACATCGTTGTGGTTTCTCCTTTGTCTTTGGACATGTAAGGTATCTTTTTTTTCATGAGTTCTAGCATCCTCCAGTCGATGTTTGTTTAACACCTAGTTGCAATTTCAGTGCTCTCGCAGGAGGAGATGAGCGCATGTCCTTCTACTCTGCCATCTTGAACCAATCCCGATCCAAATTTATCTCATCAAAATTAGACTTCTTCAAAGCAGCTAACCATCTTGAGAAGAGTGTTGCCACTTGCTTAATACGAAAATGTATTTCTATGTATGTGTTTATGTATGTGTGTGTTTTCTTTTGCTTTTTTTCATTTTTTGGAGCACTTTGTACCATGTTAGAGGCATGCTGTAAATTGTTTATTGTTCTGGGTAGTGTCACTCCGGGATTCCTTACGAGTTCTTAAAGGACAAAGTGAAAAAAGAGAAGACTTTCTGTTTCCTATTAAGACATAATATAAATACATACTATTTGTAACTTATTACAGTTTTTGTATTAGTTATTGAATGTTTAATTATTCACTACAAAGTGCTGTGAATTCTATAATAGTTACTTTATATTAGTTACAAGTTTGTAGTTTAAATTTCTTACCAATTGCCTTTGTTTTTATTTTTCATTCTTTTTTTAACCAGTTCTCTGAAAGTGTGAGTGGCACAAAATTTGAAGAGGATCATCTTTCCCATTATTCTCCCTGGTCTTGTGGCACCATCGGTTCTTGTATAAATGCTATTGATTCAGAGCCCAGAGATGTTATTGCTAATTCAAATGCGGTATTAATGGTATGATTTGGGGGGCAAGGGTTATGCATGTTGATTCAAATTTTAGAATGATTGAAAGCTTTCGTCTTCATTTTGTTGCTGTATACAGTAACTCATTTGTAAGCAGCAGTTATATTTAGGTGAGTCTGAAATAAATTGCACCTAGTGTTTAAATTATTTGAACATAGTGGAGTGTTTTAAAAATAGATGGTGGGTTATCACTGAGATATACAGTTAATGTTAAATTTACCAGAGAACCTAATTTCATGTTTTTTGAAAACATTTACTTGTATTATTAGCTGAAGTAATTGCCCACGATCTATTTATTTTCTTTTATTTATACAGGACCTGGATAGTGGGGATGTTAAGAGAAGAGTGCATTTATTTGAAACTCAGAGAAGGACAAAAGAAGAAGATCCAATAATTCCTTTTAGTGATGGACCTATCATCTCAAAATGGGGTGCGATTTCTAGATCTTCCCGTACTGGTTACCATACCACGGACCCTGTCCAGGCCACTGCTTCCCAAGGAAGTGCAACCAAGCCCATCAGTGTATCAGGTAATCCGTATCATTGATAATTCACCTGGTATGTTCTAGCACTGTGCTTTATAATCCTCACTCTGTTAGGTATAGAACATGTCTCTCCATTTAACAACCACTGTAAACCTAGAGTTAAACGGCTTAGCCAGTAGAGCATGGCTAGTTAGATAAATGTGGATTTTTTTTTTGGAAAGTATACATTCACATCTGTATCTAATTTTTCACTTTTCTGGTCATTGTTTCTTTCTACAGATTATGTCCCTTATGTCAATGCTGTTGATTCAAGGTGGAGTTCATATGGTAATGAGGCTACATCATCAGCACATTATATTGAACGGTAACATTGCTCTTAATTCTTCAGGGTTCTCTATTCTCAGACTTGTCTGTATTCCCAAAGTGCAGATGGAAGTCCCAGTTATTCATGAACTGTGCTTTGCTAGTTTTAACTATATAACGAATTTCTGAAAGAAGTTTACATCTGGAATGATGATTGAAACTTTCAGGGTTGATCTGTTATGTAAAACATATATAGTATATAGCTATCATATAGTCATTACTTCTTTAGTTGCTTCATTTTGTAACAGTAAACATATTTCTCTTTAAAGGGACAGATTCATTGTTACCGATTTATCTGGTCATAGAAAGCATTCCAGTACCGGAGATCTTTTGAGCATTGAACTTCAGCAGGTAAGCTCTATGTCAGTCAGCTTTGAGTTTATTTTTTTTAAAAAAGAATGACATTTAAAAGCTAAAGGCTGGAAGCTGACTCCTTTTTTTTTTCCCCTCTAGGCCAAGAGTAACTCATTGCTTCTTCAGAGGGAGGCCAATGCTCTGGCTATGCAACAAAAGTGGAATTCCCTGGATGAAGGCCGTCACCTCACGTTAAATCTTCTAAGCAAGGAAATTGAACTGAGAAATGGAGAGGTGAGGACACGGACCCGCTCAGCTTCATTTCTAGTATATGTGCTGTTTGCTGCGGCTGCCTGTTGTTTTGTGCCATTGTTTAGTGCATTTTATGCCATTACTTAGCATGGCTTTTTCTGGTGGATGATTGCTTTTAAAATTTAACAGGAGCAATAAAATTGTAATCCCAGATTTCTTTTCTTATATCAGTCATTGAGATTCCAATTTTAATTTAAAAGGGAAGCCTCAGTTTCCACAGATGTGAAATCAGTGTTTTTCTTAATTACAGAGTGATTATACAGAAGATGCAGCTGATACTAAGCCTGATAGGGATATTGAGTTAGAGCTGTCAGCACTTGATACTGATGAACCTGATGGACAAGGTGAACAGATTGAAGTAAGTACCACAATTAGATATCCAGGAGGCTTTACTCCATTGGAAATTAAAGTAGAGAACACATTCCTCCCGAAGGATTAACATTTTATTTTCGTAGGAGATCCTGGACATACCGCTTGGTATCAGTTCTCAAAATGATCAGTTGCTGAATGGAACAGCAGTAGAGAATGGGCATCCAGTCCAGCAGCACCAAGAGGAGCCTCTGGAGCAGAGCAGACAGAGTTTAGGTGAAGACCGTGTGATTCTGTGAGTGTTAGACATAAGATTCATAACCACTGGGCATAAGCCATGAATATTTAAAGAGAAATAGATACACTACTAAATTCATTTTTTATTTTATCCTATGAGGGGAAAACCTTGTGTAATAAGGCAATGATTTGGTCAGTCTGGATTTCTAGGAGAGCAGAGGTAAATTTGAACTAGCAAAGTGCTCCATGTTAGTAGCCTGAAACTTGCTTTTTATTGGGGTCAGTGTTTATTTTTATACTTGAGCATCAGGAGGATGAGATGGTTGGATGTCATCACTGACTCTGGACATGAGTTTGAGCAAACTCAGGGAGATAGTGAGGACAGGGAGGCCTGACGTGCTGCAGCCCATGTGGTCACAAAGAGTCAGATATGACTTAGCGACTGAGCAACAATCAGGTTATACTTTCTCTGTCTGATAGCAAGCATCAAAACTACAAAATGGAGAATTAAAACCTAAATAAAGGGTTTCCCTTTTTAAAAATCATGTTAGGATATTCTCGATCTTGAGTATAATTACTGCCAAAAATACGGGTTTATCTTGAATTGATAGTTTTTTGGCCTTAAATTAACCAATCTTCTAATTTTTTATTATAGTTTTTGGAAAATGGGATTTTTTTTTTTAGTGACCTCTGATTCATTTTAGTGAAAAAGACATGCTGTTTCTAGGGGCTCTTAAAGTGTGTTATAGCTTTTATTCAGTATGCATGGTTACTCTTAAAAGTTTTCACTTAAAACTGATTTGTTTTCAATGTCATTTATTTTCTCCCAGGGAAGAGCAAAAAACAATTCTGCCGGTAACTTCTTGCTTTAGCCAGCCACTCCCAGTGTCCATCAGCAATGCGAGTGGCCTACCCATCACCACATCTGTCAGTGTTGGCAACCTCATTCTGAAAACTCATGTTATGTCTGAAGATAAAAACGACTTTTTAAAATCTGTTGCAAATGGGAAGATGGTTAATAGCTGAAAGGAGGTTCATCTTTCAAATTTGTGACCATACCATGGAAGCATTTACACTAGCTTTTTATATATATAATATATATTATATAATGTATATTTTTTTTAAAAAAAAGATATTACTGGGGGCATCCATTTCCTGTGGACTCTTTGATACTTCAAGCCCTCTTGCATTAGCATTATGAAAAAAAAAAGAAAATTTACTTTACTAGGGTAACACGTTCACTTTCCAGAAGTGATTGGAATTTGGACATTTAACTTAAGCTTCAAGCAGCTTTTTATGAGTTTGTAGCAATCCGGTGCAGTAACTGAGCCATTTCCTATTTTAAATGGCTTGTATAGAAAATTAACAACTCAGTTATTAAACTAGCAGGATCCTACAATGATACATCTAGTGAAAGTAGACTTAATTAACTTATTTATTTCTATTTTATGTTTCACTGAGAGAAATTTCCATCTCATTCCAGCTGCTTTATTTATCTTTTTCATGGGACTTTGCATGGATTTTTTTTTCCTCTTATTTTTTTTTTTTTTAATTTTGAAGAGTGGAGTTAAACGTTCTTACCATAGAATTTTACAGGGTTATATACTAGCTTTCTTTACTGCATTATATGTAGGAGTGTGGTGCAGTGCTTTTATCTGTAGCATTTAACTTTTTTTTCAATTTTCCATTTTTCAAGAATAGTTTCTGCTTTGTTAATATTTATACACAGGCTACTTGTTGAAGTAAGTAATTAAATATATAACCAAGTGCCTAAGTCTTTCAGCTGATGTACTAGATATTAAATTCTCCTAAGTTATGCAGAATCGTTTTTACAATTTTGATAAATTATGCACTAATGTAATGGCAGTTTTTTAAAATGCAGATTTAAGCCTGTACATTATTGAATCTGATGACTTGGCAAAAGAATCAGGTGCTTTCAGCTTTTTTGAGAAAACCCTGTATGTAGCGTTTGCACTGACTAACAGGATGGTATTGCTGGGTTTTTAATTTAATTAATTTGGATGTTCATTGCATTATCTTGGTTAAATATTGTTTATTGTTACTTCATGTTGGGGTTTAATTTTCCTTGTTTTCTGACTGTTAGGTTGATAAGACTATGAACCATGTAATAATAGAATATTGGCTAACCTTTATTCATACTTAAAAACATGAATGATTGCTGCCCTGCTAAAATGTGACTGAAAAGTGTTTTGACTTGGCATCTGAAAGTATGCAGTATGTTCAACCAGCTGTGCTCCAGATTTGTGGGAGATATTTTACTGAAACCTAAATTTCAGTCAACATTTGAAAACAAAAGCTGGGCATTCCTTCTTGGTGATCTTACCTATAGTTTGTGTCTTTGTTTTTCCCCCTCTTATTTCTTTAAGATTAGTTTGACTTTTATTATTATTTTTTAATTAACTTCTGTGAAGTTGTTTACTCTGAAAATTGTACTGGAATATTTTAAGCCAAGCTGATCTTTCACCAGGTGTACTGTATGTAAGGGCTTTTCCTGCTAGCAAGATGCTTAAACAGGATCATGTTATTGGTCGTCTGAGCTATTTAGTTGTTTTACAAAACCACAGCATTGTATCAGATAAGATTTTGATAAAAAGTTTTGTGCACATTTCCAGGGGTGGGAGGGTTGACATTTCCCTGAAATTTCTTGATCAGAATGAGTAAATACTGGTGTTTGATACCTGTCTTAATGAACATGCTCATAAGGTGACTGATAAGTTGTAAATATACCTGAGAAACAAAGGGGTAGTTTTGATATTCTGGTGTCAGTATGGAAGATCTTACACATTTATTTAATATTCAGATGTATGAAGATGTTTGTTTGTAGCATAACAGCACAGTAGCCTTGACTTAGTTTCCTTTGGTTAGTACTGTACCTTTTTGCCATGGCCAGTGCCCCTATCCCTACAAAGACATTTTATTTATTTCACTCTGTAACCTGAAATGAATAGGAATAAGAGTTTTAAACCATGTTACATTAACTTATTTCCGACATTATGAATTAGCCTAGGATATTACAGGAACGTGATTGTTATATAATTTATATCAGAACCTTTCTATAAAATATGCGCTTATTACATTTGAAATGCTTCCAATGTACTTTATTTGCTGTTTGTATTTCCAAAAAGGATATGCAAACCAGTATGTCTATTTCATGGATATTTAAATAGTGAGATCTTCCATGTTGAAGGTAATGTATTTTTTTTTAAGATTTTAAAATTGCTATTTTGTTACAAAATAGAGACCTATTAACAGTTTGAGAGCTCCTTATGTGCCCTCAGGGAAAGAACCCTCTGTGCAACAGAACTACGCAAAACATCTTCAGCACGTTCTGAGGGTGAATATATACTACATAAATTGATCTTGTGTATTTAACCTTATCTTTTTAATTTTAAAATTGAAGTTTTGAAACTTGGTTGTGCTCTGCTGGAGGGGGTTGGGATAAACTGCTTAGGTGTTTGCCTACTTGTCCAGTGAAATTACATTTGCATCAGTGTATGTATATACCTGCCAACTTTATTGGTATGTCTCAGAACATTTATATTAAAATAATGCTTGTCTTGCAGCAGGTGATCCCATAAAACAATAATTCCCTGTTCTTAAAAACTTACTCTCTTCCTCACTAACAGCATAGGAATTGTTTCTGTGTAGGGATGATTCTGTATTGCATCCTTTATGTAGTGACCATCTTCTGTTTCTCATGGCCTGAAGTAAATTTGTAGTAAAGACATTGGTTCTCTGCCACTTGAGAAGAAAGAGCAGTTTATCTGATCCTTCTTCTGAAAGGTACGTAATGGTATCATAGAGGAAAAAAATCACAAATCAGACCTAGAGTGTGACTTTTATATTGGGGGTATTCCCTGTCATTTGACCCTTTTACCAACATGTTTATGATGTACATATATTTGAAATCAAAAGATATAAAGCAATAGGAGAGGAAGTTTGTAATGTCAACTAAACTGCACATGTGGTGTGTGGTCTAATTAGGAAAAAGTAGTCTGAGGTCTGGAAAGTGGGAAAATGGTGGGGGTTTTTTGTTTTGACTTTTGTGTTTTTTAAAACTTCTGGGTCACATTCTGAAGTTCATGTGCCTCATTCAGATACTATGATGTAGCATCAGTAAGTCTTTCCTATGGTCTCATCTTATCTCACGAATCCTGAGAAAGTTACTGAAGTCTTTTGTCTCATTGGTACCTGAACAAAGTAGATTGCTTTGCTTTCCTGCCATGACTTTCAATACCATCTAGTAAACCAGCGTGAAAGTTGTGCATCATAATTTTCAAGAGGAGGTACTTTGGTGGGTCAGTAGCACTGATACTTTTCCTAGTAGCTGTTTACTCTCAGAATAATAAACGAAACCTCCTGTACTAGAAATGAAATTTTCTATTTGTGTGGATCTGGTCACTTTCAACTCAATTTCAAGTTGATTCTAAGTTTATAAAGCACATCTCAATTTTGTGTGCTGCTTTGAGAAAATTACAGGATGCACAATAATTTGTAGGAATTTAAAATGGGATCATTTAAACATTTGAAAATTTGTTTTAAAAATCATCTAGCTTGCTTGTGCATTTTAGATGTTAAAGCCCATGTTGTCTTGTTAACAGGCGTGGAGTTTGTAATGATCAGATTGAGCATGTGATTTCAGCTTTGAATCTGAATTTCTTCCCCAGTTGCTAGAGTCATTTTCTGAGCAGACTGTCACTAGTATTGGTGACTAATCATTCAAGGGGAAAGTTGCATTTGCAACTGTATATTGCTTTCCTGGAAGAAATTTCCTTGTGTCTTAGTGAATGAAGAGTGTTGTTGGGATCACTTGCTGTAACTCCTACATAAGAACCCCTTCTGCAAGCAGAACACAAATGCACATGCTCAAGGAGTATCTCATCTTATGAATAAGTCAAATGAATTTGCTAGTCATTCCTTTATACTAGCGGTTTCTTTGTATCCCTTTGCTGGCAAGGGAATATAAGGAGTCAAGGCCACCAATCAGAACACCCCACATTTGAGTGGAGTCCTATTTTTACTCCAAGAGCAGTTATTCCCCGAAGTCTGAAATTGGCAGTTTTTTTCTTTTTTTAAATAAAAAAATTTTAAATCTCCTTAAACCAGTGGAACACAGACACTGGCTGCACTTAGTACTGCCAAAAGCCAAGGTCATTTGCATATATTCCATCAATCTGTCAAGAATTAGGCCTCACTTTATAACCCAAGGCATGGAAGTGCATGCATTCTCTTAGCTGGGCAAACAATTATACTGTAGTTGTGATACAACACATGTGGCTTTTATTTGTACTGCACATATCCACTGTACAGCCACTTGGGAGTATCGTGGTTAGCTTGCAGCAACTGCTGTCTGCATTTATACTGTTTATTGCATATTCTTTTCCCTGGAAGTGAAAGAGAAATGTTTTTTCTTGTTGCATTGATTACATTTTATAAATTTGCTTAGCTGGAAAGTTTGGGAAAAGAGGCCTGTTTGTCAATTGTACAACCGATTGTGAAGCTCTAGTGTGAATATTTTTACGTCTGTATTAGACATTTTCTTTGCAAATCTATTGTTCGATTGAAATGTAAATGAAATTAAAAGATGGTGTACACCCATCATGTAAAAAGCAGGCACCATCTCTAAGATGGATTTAATGCTCATTTTTAAGGCATATACTCAGCTTCTATTTAAAACTATAATTTAAAATAATTCTGTACAATGAAATGGGGAATATATATGGGAATAAATTCTATGCCATTTATTTCAATTTGAATTTCCAAATTGTACTGTTTCCCTTTGTGCTATAGAAATAGGATTAAACAGGGGAAGGCTAGGATTCATAAGGCCTGTATATGGGGGGAGGGCAGAGATGGAACAATGAGGGTTGTGATGATAGTGAATAGCAAAGAGTGAATTCTGTGTGTTTTTGCTGTAGCACTGAAGTGAAGAGATATTAGCTTTGGCTGTTCACAGAATAGAGCATCATGATTTCCAGTGTTTGAGAGAAAATTGATGGAAAAAGTTTGCAGTACTTGACATGTATTTGCATGCACAAAATAAAATTATTTGTCCACCTTAAGAGTTGTTTGTTTAGTGTCAATATAAGTCTGTGGTGCATTTTCGTTAACTTGACTTCCTTGGCAAAGTTTTTGGTTTCACCAAGCTACCAGGATACTCTTTGAGATTTAAATAATCACCTGCGTCATGCATTCATCACTGGTAAGGATCTGAAAGAAGTAGATAGGCCAGGGAGTTTGAAATACTCCTTAATTTGATCAGTCACTTTATTCATTCAGTGTAGAGTATTTTCTATATGGAAGATGAAGACATAGATAATGCCAGCAGTTCACAATCTAATGGAGAAAATAGACTAAATACACAAATGATGAATCTGAAGTAGTGTATTAAAGAAGTATGAAGACTGTCCAGGGGGACCTCAGAATGTAACAGACAATGACCTCAGTGGATCTAGACACCATTTTTACTGGGCGTTGAATAGTTTTACTCATTGACTCAACTGATGAATTTTAACTCCCTGTCTCTGCTGGTCGGTAAGGTTGAACGTCAGTGAAACAAACTAGCCCTTTCTCTTGAAACTCTCAGCGTGGAACATGGGAAAAACAAATCTGAATAGCCAGCTCAGTGAGCTATTTTCTAGTATAAGGTATATGGAAACTCCAGAAGGGAAATGATGGGGTGAATGGTAATGATAGTGAGCCAGAGGAATTGCTTCTTTGAGAAATTACCTCAGGCTAGACTTCATAGGCTGAATATATTTCACCATCCAGACCTAAATGGGAGAAAACACCCAAGTATCTACTCTACCTTCACACCAACCCACTCTGTATCCTAATAGTCCTTCACTGTAAATATTATGAGCCTTGTTTTATATTTGAGATGTTAAGAAACTTGCCCAAGACCTTGTAACTAGAAAGTAATGGAGTCAGAATTCTGATTTCAAGTCTTATTCTACCTTCCAGAGGTGGTGATGGTTGGAACCTATTTCAACCATAAGTGTTAAACAGTGGAAGGAGTGTTTGAGGAATAGCTTAACCAACTCTGAGAGCACTTAATATGTTCCAGACACAGTTCTAAGTGCTATGGGTATAATATCATCGAGGACCATTATTTTCACCATTTTACAGATGAGAAAACTGAGGCAGAGACCGTAGAGAATTTGCCCATGGTCACATAGATAGATGAGGTAATTGGGGACCTCTGTGAAGGACACTGAATACTAAAGAGACTGTTAGGGAGTGTTGGAAGTTAGGTGACCCGATCGATTTGAGGTTTTAGATCACTTTGGCAGTAGTGTTAGGTGAAGCTGGAGATTGACCAGCAGGGAAACAAGTCAACAGTCTAGGTAAGAAGGGTTTAGACCATGGCCAAAGCAAGGATGGAAGGAAAGAGATGAATTTGAAAAGTAGGAGAACATCTCCACATTATCATGGATTAAATCTGGCTTAGAATCCTAGACCTTATTGCTGAAAACGTCAATATTTGTGAAATAGGTGATTTTGTATAAGCCCTGGAGTGATCACTGAGATAGAAAGAAGGGGAAGAACCATGGATAGTTGACGGAAAGGAGGGTAAACTTAGTGAAGGAAATGAAATTCCAAGAAGATTTTATTTTCTTTATAATTGACACCTATTGAAGTAATTATTATGCAGTTTAACAAAGACTACTTTTTTTTAATATAATTGAGAAGTCCATAGTGCAGTGGTTCCAAACGTACGTGTATATTGCAATCTCCTGGGCGTCTTTAAATAAATCCCAAAGCTCAGAACACACCCCAGACCAAGTAAAACAATCTGAGGAGGTGGGATCAAGGCATTGGTACTTTTGAAGCTCCCCAGGTGTTGCCAATGTGCAGAACGGTTGGGAACCACTGCCATCATGAATGGAGAAGGCAATGGCACCCCACTCCAGTACTCTTGCCTGGGAAATCCCATAGACAGAGGAGCCTGGTAGGCTGCAGTCCATGGGGTTGCAGAGTCGGACACGACTGGGTGACTTCACTTTCACTTTTCACTTTGATGCACTGGAGAAGGAAATGGCAACCCACTCTAGTATTCTTGCCTGGAGAATCCCAGGGACGGGAGCCTGGTGGGCTGCTGTCTGTGGGGTCACACAGAGTCGGACATGACTGACGTGGCTTAGCAGCAGCAGCAGCAGCCATCATGAATGAAATGGGCTTGGAGCCTGTCTTAGCCCAAGTGCATTTGATAAATATCCATCATCAAGTGTTCAGGCTCAGGTAGTTTATAGATAGACTCATGCAACAAATACATTTTTGAGAATCTTCTAAAAACTGGGCATTAGGGATACAGGATTGAATTAGTCCCTTACTTCATGAAACTTACATTATAGTTTAAGTACTGTGAACAGTTTTTAGATAGGGCCATCTGCCGAACATCTTAACTAGATCTCTAGAAAATATCTCAGGTGTATTAACATGTCCAAGTCTGAAACCCCCAAACTGTACCTCCAATTCTTCCCCATTTCAGTTATTTCTCCCTTGACTACTCGTCCTAGTCTAGCAGCAAAGCCTGTCAGCCCTACCTCCAAAGTAGATACCCAGAATTTGACCACTTCTCACCACTGAGGTCCAAGTCACAGTTATCGCTCCCCTGGACTGTGACAGCCTCCTGTTCTCCCTGCTTCTTGCCTCCCTTCAGTTTGTTCTCCCCACAGCAACCAGAGAGATCAGTTAAAATGTCAGCCTGATCTCCTCACCCTTGTGCCCCAAACCCTCCAAATGCTGCTCATCTCACTCAGGGTGGAAGCCAGAGCCTTTTCTTTGGTATTTTACTCACTGTGCTCCAGCTGCTTTGGCCACTGATTTCTTCAACAGGCCATCCAGGCCTGCTCTCATCATAGGGCCTTTACCCATGCTGTCCTCTGAGGTTAGAAGGCTTTCCCGACCCCCGTTAGAATCTTCACTAGATCTCTTGCTTTCTTCAGGTCTTTGCTTAAAAGTCAGCCTCACTGAAAATGAGATGAAGAGTAATGGGGGTGGAGGGTCAGAGTGCAATTTAAAACATATTTTAACCCAAGAGACTGGATGAGATCAACCGAAGTTTTTTGCTTGTTTTTAAACTTGATATCCTGAAATAATTATAGATTCACAGGAATTTGCAAAAAATAATACAGAGAGGACCCATGTACTCTTCATACAGTTCCCTCAATGGTGGTCTCTTATGTAACTAGACTATAACACCAAAACCAGGAAATTTATGTTAGTCACAATCTACGGAACTTTTTCAGATTTCACCAGCTTTCACATGCATTCATTTGTGTGTGTGTGTTGTGTGTGTATGTAGTTCTATTGTTTTATCACATGTAGGTCTGTGGAACCACCACAGCTCTCGATAACAGAACTGAAAAAAACAATTGTTCACCAGATCTGAAAGAGACACATGCACCCCAGTGTTCATCGCAGCACTGTTTATAATAGCCAGGACATGGAAGCAACCTAGATGCCCATCAGCAGACGAATGGATATTACTCAGCCATTAAAAAGAATTCATTTGAATCAGTTCTAATGAGATGGATGAAACTGGAGCCCATTATACAGAGTGAAGTAAGCCAGAAAGATAAAGAACATTACAGCATACTAACACATATATATGGAATTTAGAAAGACGGTAATGATAACCCTATATGCAAAACAGATAAAGAGACACAGATGTACAGAACAGACTTTTGGACTCTGGGAGAAGGCGAGGGTGGGATGTTTCGAGAGAAAAGCATCGAAACATGTATATTATCTATAGTGAAACAGATCACCAGCCCAGGTTGGATGCATGAAACAAGTGCTCGGGCCTGGTGCACTGGGAAGACCCAGGGTAATCGGGTGGAGAGGGAGGTGGGAGGGGGATCGGGATGGGGAATACATGTAAATCCATGGCTGATTCATGTCAATGTATGACAAAAACCACTACAATATTGTAAAGTAATTAGCCTCCAACTAATAAAAATAAATGGAAAAAAAAAAAAACTATAATGTTGAAAAAAAAAAGAAAAAAAGCTTTCAACATTTTATCACTGAGTATGAAATTAGCTGTGGGCTTATCATAAATGGCATTTATTATGTTGAAGTACATTCCTAGTGTTCCTAATTTGTCTAGTTTTTATCATGAATAAATGTTGAATTTTGTCAAAAAAAACCAAAAGAAAAAACAATTGTTCTGTCATCTCATTGGCCCCTCATGTTACCTATCCCTTTATATTCATGTCTACCCCCGTCCCTTACCCCATTCTCCTATTCCTATCCTCTGGTAACCATTGACCACTTTTCCACCTGTGTATTCTTGTCATTTTGAGAATGTTATATAAGTGAAATTACACAGAATATACCCTTTTGAGATTGGCTCTGTTCACGCAGCCTAATTCCCCTGAGATCTTTCCAAATGGTTGCATGTCTTAGTAGTTTCTTCTCTTTATTGCCGAGTAGTATACCATGGTATGGACATACCACATTTTGTTTAAACATTCACCCACTGAAGAGCATTTGGGTGATCTTCTGACTATTACAAATAAAGCTGCTGTGAACATTTGTGTACATGTATTTGTGTGGACATTGTTTTTTTTTTTTTATTTTCTGTTTCTGAAGTATTTCTTGAGCAGGTAGATTAGTGTACTTGGTCTACTTTGGAAGGAAATGAATAAACTATATGGTTTTAACTTAAAAATAGACAAATTCCTGCAAAATACAATTTACCAAAACAGATACAGGATGAAAAAAGAAAACTGGAATAACTCTTACTAGTTACCTTTTATCACATAACAAGAGTGTCCTCAAATTTAGTGGCTTAACACAAAAACATTATTTCACAGTTTCTGTAGGTCAAGAGTCTGCACGTGACTTAGAGGAGTACCCTGCTGTAGATCTCTCTCACAACCTCGGTGTTGCAGTCTAGGTCTTAACTGGCTCTGTAGTCATCTCACGACTCTCCTGGTCAAGGGTCTGCTTCCAAGCTCCCTCCGCTTGTTGTTGTTAGGGTTCAGTTCCTCCTGAATGTTGGAATGAGGCCTCAGCTTTTCATTGGCTGAAGCTTGACCTCAGTTTTCTACCTCTTGACCTTCTCTGTAGGGGATCTGACAATCAAATGGTAGCTTGGCTCAGCATACCAAAAGAGCCCGGAATGAGTAGGGGGTGGGGCCAGGTGGCATGAGCTATAAAGAAGTCACAATCTTTTTTGATAGGTAAGAAGTGGATTTATTTAGAAACACTCCACAGACAGAGTGTGGGCCATTTCAGAAGGGCAAGAGGCCTCGAAATAAGGCATGGTTAGTTTTTATGGGCTGTGTAATTTCATAGGCTAATATTGAATGGGAGCATTATTCCAACTATTTTGGGAGGAGCAGCGGGGTCACAATCTTTTATAACCTAATCTTGGAAGCTTATTTAACTTATATGCAGAGTACATCATGCAAAATGCCAGGCTGGATGAAGCACAAACTGGAATCAAGATTGCCGGGAGAAATAGCAATAACCTCAGATACGCAGATGACACCACCCTTATGGCAGAAAGTGAAGAGGAACTAAAGAGCCTCTTAATGTAAGTGAAAGAGGAGAGTGAAAAAGTTGCCTTAAAAACTCAACATTCAGAAAACTAAGATCATGGCATCTGGTCCCATCACTTCATGGGAAATAGATGGGAAAACAACAGAAAATAGTGACTTATTTTCTTGAGCTCCAAAATCATTGCAGATGGTGACTGCAGCCGTGAAATTAAAAGACGCTTGCTCCTTGGAAGAAAAGCTATGACCAACCTAGACAGCATATTAAAAAGCAGACACATTAAAGGTCTCTCTAGTCAAAGCTATGGTTTTTCCAGTAGTCATGTATGGATGTGAGAGTTGGACTATAAAGAAAGCTGAATGTCGAAGAACTGGTGCTTTTGAAGTGTGGTGTTGGAGAAGACTCTTGAGAGTCCCTTGGACTGCAAGGAGATCAACCCAATCCATGCTAAAGGAAATCAGTCCTGAATATTCACTGGAAGGACTGATGCTGAAGTTGAAGCTCCAATACTTTGGCCACCTGATGCGAGGAACCGACTAGAAAAGACCCTGATGCTGGGAAAGATTGAAGGCAGGAGGAGAAGGGGACGACAGAAGATGAGATGGTTGTATGGCATCACTGACTTGATGGATGTGAGTTTGCTCTGGGAGTTGGTGATGGACAGGGAAGCCTGGAGTGCTGCAATCCATGGAGTTGCAAGGACACGACTGAACTGATCTGAATCTTGGAAGCAACATCCCATCAGTTTTGTCATTATTCCTTAGAAACAAATCACTAGGTCCAGACCACAGTCAGGGACTGATATAGCTCCCAAAGACCCATACCTCCTGGTACTCATATTCTGGTGTGATCCCCTCATCTCTGTGTGGACCGGACCTGGTTACTTCTCTACTCCCATCAGGAGGTAAAAACCATAGAGGGGCTGTATGATACAAAAGAATTATTACAATCTAGTCAGTGAGTGACTATAACATTAATGAAAATTCCATATGGTACCCTATGGCTTAGGGAGAGTAGCTAAGGAAGGACAAACTTGTCCTCCTAGTTTAATCTTACTTAGGTTTTCCAAATAGATTTTTAAAAAATGTTTATTCATTTATTTGGTTGCACTGGCTCTTAGTTGTGACACACGGTGTCTTCAGTCTTCGGGGTGGCATGCAAACTCTTAGTTCCAGCATGTGAGATCTGGTTCCCTGGCCAGGGATTAATCCCAGATCCCCTGCATTGGGAACACGGAGTCTTAGCCACTGGACCACCAGGGAAGTCCCAGGTTTTTTTTTTTTTTTTTTCTTTTAAGAATAAAACAGGGTGAGCATGTATTGCTGGAAAAAAAAGAAAGGAAGGACAAATTTGGAAAGGGGATCTCTTATGAAGACTGGGGGGCAGACCTCATTGGAGACCGTGAAGTTCAGCCCACTGGGCAGAAGAGAAATTTGCTGGTTTGCTCAGCCTGGGACTGGTTAGGGACTGGTTACTGGCAAGCAAAAAGCAAGGTTCTGGACCGCAAGCGAGCCTGCAGGGGAAAATTGGCACCAGTGCATACAGGAAGCCATTGGCTGCCAATGCAGGCAGGAGGAGCCCTTCAGGGCACTGACTTCCCGGTTGAGAGGGCTGCAGGCCCTCTTAGTGCTAGACCAGAGGGAGGTTGCAGGATAACCACGTGTGCTGGGCCCGTGGCTGGGGAAGAACTCCACTGGATGTCCTTATGGCCGTACCACTGACCACAGCCCCTCCTCCTCCAGTGCCCACTACTGAGAACTTTATTGCGCTCACTGCAAAGGAGAGATGCATAAAGGAATTCTGTCCATTCTTACAAAGCAAGAAGAGTGAATTGAGAGCTGAGAGACAGATTATTTACTGCTACAGGAGCCATTTTAGAAGCTGCGTGCCACAGCTGTGTTATCTACTGAACAAGTGAAATTCATTATGAAAAGCTTCCCACAAAGGAAACTTCAGGCCCCCAGTGGTTTCCCAGGTGAATTCTGTTAAACATTTAACGATGAAATAATGTCAGTTTCACAGAAGCTCTTTCAGAAAATGGAGGAGAGAACTTCCTAACTAGTTTCATTAGACCAATAAAACTCTGGCATCGAAACCTGACAATAACTTCACAAAAAATTACAGCTTAATATCCCTTGTGAACACAGATGCAAAAATCCTTAAAATCTTAGCAAATCCAGATATTTATATATGTAAATTATGATCCATCATGTCCAAATAGGGTTTATCTCAGGAATGTAAGACTAGTTTAACACTTGAAAATCAATCAGTGTAATCCACCATATTAATCAGAATACAGGTTTTATCTATTATTGCATGTGTGCTCAGTCGTGTCTGACTCTTTGAGATCCCATGGACTGTAGCCCACCAGGCTCCTCCATCCCTGGGATTCTCCAGGCAGGAATACTGGAGTGGGTTGCTATTTCCTACTCTAAAGGATCTTCCTGACCCAGGGATGGAACCTATGTCTCTTGCATCTCCTGCACAGGCATATTCTGTACCACCTGGGAAGCCCCGTATCTGTTACAACACACTCTCAAAATCTAATGAAGCTCTGTCCTGACTAGCTTATAGAGATTAAAAATGTATATGTAAATAAGAGAAACCCAAATATTTCTTTAAAAAAGTATTTTGCTTCTTACATTTTAAATATGTGGGCTATTTAAAGAAAAATATTGTTACTAAAATATTGTGGTCAAAGCTATGAAAGCAAAGAGGTTTCCTGATTTTCACAGATGTTCTAACCAAAACCTTAAAAAGAAATTTAATTGCTTCTTAATGATAATCTAACATCTAAAGCAAATTTCAACTTATAAAATTAAAGCCTACACTAAAGATACCACTTTTAAAACTTAAAAAAGTATTATATAAGGAAGTAGCCCTCACTGGTTTTACATTCATTAATACAAAAACAAAAAGTTGCTTAGTCTAATTTCTAAATAAGAAAGACATATTCAATTGTCACAAATTGGCCCCATACTGACAGAGAGAGAAAGGTAAAGAGAAAGGTCATTTTAAACAATTCTCATACTGCTTGATGTTATCCAAAACTATTAATATTTCTCGACCTTTAATATTTTTATAACAAAAATAATCCAAACAACAGGGACAAATTTGTTCTAAATTTACAAAGATATTTATCTGGGAAACTCAGTGGAGGACCAAGTCTTGTTTTATCTCCAGTTGATTATAATCTGGAAAAATGGTAAGGGTTGAGTAAGCCTGGGAACCCAGCCTCAAGGCATTTAAGTATTTCAGTTACTTCAAAACTTTAAATATGTTTAATAATAGTTGGCAAATCTGGTTGGATCAAGATTTTTCCCTTGATAAAAGGCAAATAAATGCTTTAACAGCTCATGAATTTTGTTTTTCCTACTAGGAAATACCTTCAATACTCTATGAATGAACAAAGACATTACAGGTAAAATGCTTCAAAAACTATAAATTACACATGGTACTCTCGTTAAAAGGAAATGTCACTCTGCACATCACCCCTAAATACTGGTAAGATAAACTGAGTGGTCCTGGGGAATGCTGTTCACTGACTCAGGTACACAGTCATATTCCTGATGATGCAAACAACATTCCCAGCAAGCATACAACTGGATAACCCTCTATAATACAAAGAGGAGAACAAAAGAGATGAATGAAAATCAGTATTAAAACTGTACATTTACATTTATACTTAAACGTTTTATTAGTTTTCTCTTACTCTTACCTTTTTACCTTTTGTTGATTCCTGTTTTCTGTCCGCTCAACTCTTTAAGCTGTCTAATTTACTTTTTGCAAAAAATTACAATGATAGCTATTCTTCTGATTTTTAATTATGTTATCTAACTTTCAAAATCCTCTAAAATATTACCAACCTAAATATGTCTCCATACTTAACTGGCTTTCAGTCCCCCTAAGGAGAACTTTACAGGGTGGACCCTTCAGCCTCTTGGTATGGAATTGATGTTCTTGTATAATCCCTTCCCCTTGAGTGTGGGCTGGATTCACTGGCTCACTTCAAATGAAAATAATACAACCGAAGTGATGGGTGTAACTTCGAAGGTTAGGTTATAAAAGACTGATTTCTGTCTTGGTTTTGGATTCTCTCTCTGTCTCTCTCTCTCTCTCTCTGTCTTGGATTCTCTGTCCCGGACCCCACCCCACTCCCCACCCCCACCCCCCACCGTCCTCTCTCTCTCTCTCTCTCTCTCTCTCTCTCATAGATAACAAGGGCATTTAGAAAGCCAACGCAGGTGGAAAAGAAGGGGTCTGCCAGCAACCATGGAAGTCAGCTTGAAAGTGGATCTCTGTTGCCCCAACTCCCCACTTGAGAATAAGACCTCAGTCCTGGCCAACAGTTTGACTGCAACATTATAGGAGATCTTGAGCCAGAGGCACCAAGCTAAGTCATGCCCAGAGCCCTGACTCACATACACTAGGAGATATGAATATTGTTCTGTCTCTCAGTGTTGGGGTAATTTGTTCTACAGCAATAGATAACTACGCCAGCCTTTGACTGCATGAATCACAATAAACTGTGGAAAACTCTGAAAGAGATGGGAATACCAGACCACCTGACCTGCCTCTTGAGAAACCTGTATGCAGGTCAGGAAGCAACAGTTAGAACTGGACATGAAACCACAGACTGGTTCCAAATAGGAAAAGGAGTACATCACGGCTGTATATTATCACCTTGCTTATTTAACTTATATGCAGAGTACATCATGAGAAACCCTGGGCTGGAGGAAGCACAAGCTGGGATCAAGATTGCCGGTAGAAATACCAATAACCTCAGATGTGCAGATGACACCACCCTTATGGCAGAAAGTGAAGAGGAACTAAAAAGCCTCTTGATGAAAGTGAAAGAGGAGAGTGAAAAAGTTGGCTTAAAGCTCAACATTCAGATAACTAAGATCATGGCATCTGGTCCCATCACTTTATGGGAAATAGATGGGGAAACAGTGGCTGACTTTATTTTTCTGGGCTCCAAAATCACTGCAGATGGTGATTGCAGCCATGAAATTTAAAGACGCTTACTCCTTGGAAGGAAAGTATGACCAACCTAGACAGCATATTAAAAAGCGAGACATTACTTTGTCAAAAAAGGTCTGTCTAGTCAAGGCTATGGTTTTTCCAGTAGTTATGTATGGATGTGAGAGTTGGACTATAAAGAAAGCTGAGCGCTGAAGAACTGATGCTTTTGAACTGTGGTATTGGAGAAGTCTCTTGAGAGTCCCTTGGACTGCAAGGAGATCCAACCAGTCCATCCTAAAGGAGATCAGTCCTGGGTGTTCATTGGAGGGACTGATGTTGAAGCTGAAGCTCCAATACTTTGGCCACCTGATATGAAGAGCTGATTCATTGGAAAAGACCCTGATGCTGGGAGGGATTGGGGGCAGGAGGAGAAGGGGATGACAGAGGATGAGATGGTTGGATGGCATCACCGACTCAGTGGACATGGGTTTGGGTGAACGCTGGGAGTTGGTGATGGACAGGGATGCCTGGTGTGCTGCGGTTCATGGGGTCGCAAAGAGTCGGACACAACTGAGTGACTGAATAGACAACTAAGGCACTTACACTACACTTATTCACATTTCTTGGAACCTTAAAGAAACCCAAGGGATATTTTTTAAAAAAAGGAATAAAATATGGGATTCATAATACAAACTATGGCCCTATTATTTTCTCATACATTTAGATAGGAATTGTTGCATGGTTTTAAAACTTAGACCAATTAAATTCAGGCAATAATTAATACTTACCAGCACATCCTCAGGACTAAAATTTTCATAAATGAAAGTACATGCTTACAAATCAAAATATGACCTGTATTTTGAACATATTTCTCTGGAAAACCCTGACATGAGAAGTTGAGAGAATTTTGATGAGGAAATTGGCTCAGCCAAGTAGAGGTGCTTACAATAGACAGAGACAACCTGTTCCCTGTACTTCACAGTTTTCTGCAGAATCTATAAATAGCTAACATTGTTTTCATTGATGCCTTGAGTCAGCCAGCTCCAGGGCAGGCTGCCTAGACTGACTGCTTTGCAAAATGCTAGCTTGTCAGTTTCCCTCTAGAAAAGCAGACAAGAATCATGGTTTCCAGACATCCCACATCTCCCGGCTCTCTTTTATAAATCCTCCCTTTTAAAAGCCCTGTTGACAAGCACCTATTGATACTCTTTCATATGAGTAAGTCTGTTTGCATGTAATTAACTTCTTCCATATTATTATTTGACAGGGGTATACATACAAGGAGTCTACAAAAACGTGTCAAAAGGTTGAACCTGGGACATTCTCTTATTTAGAGGTCAGAAGCAAAGCAGTTAATGAGGGTATCAACAAAGTTGGAAAAACTAGGAGAAGGTATCCTTCAGAAAACCAAGAGAAGAAAGCCAGAATACTGGAGTGGGTAGCCTATCCCTTCTCCAGGGGATCTTCCTGACCCAGGAACCAAACCAGGATCTGCATTGCAGGTGGATTCTTTATCAACTGAGCTATCAGGGAAGCCCATCCTTCATGAAACCAAGAGAAGAAAGTGTTTCCAGAAGTAGGAATAACTGTCAAATGTTGCTGAGTGGTTCTATCTAGGATTTGGCGACTTGGAAGTCACTAGTTACCCCCACAGGTGTGGTTTCAGTGGACTGGGGGCAACAAAAGCCTTACTGAAGTAGGATGAGGAGAGAATGAGGGATCTATTGGTTCTGGCTGTAAAGGAGATCAGAGAAATGAAATGTGGTTGGAGAGGCATGGTGAAGGAGGAAAGTGAGGATTGATTTTCAAAAAAATATTAAGTTTTGGAACATAATAGATAATACTTTCAGATGATTCAGTTCAGTTCAGTCGCTCAATTGTGTCCGACTCTTTGTGACCCCATGAATTGCAGCACGCCAGGCCTCCCTGTCCATCACCAACTCCCGGAGGCTACCCAGACCCATGTCCATTGAGTCAGTGATGCCATCCAGCCATCTCATCCTCTGTCATACCCTTCTCCTCCTGCCCCCAATCCTTCCCAGCATTAGGGTCTTTTCCAATGAGTCAACTCTTCATATCAGGTGGCCAAAGTATTGGAGTTTCAGCTTCAGCATCAGTCCTTCCAATGAACACCCAGGACTGATCTCCTTTAGGATGGACTGGTTGGATCTCCTTGCAGTCCAAGGGACTCTCAAGAGTCTTCTCCAACACCACAGTTCAAAAGCATCAATTCTTCTGTGCTCAGCTTTCTTCACCCTCCAACTCTCACATCCATACATGACCACTGGAAAAAATATAGCCTTGACTAGACGGACATTTGTTGGTAAAGTAATGTCTCTGCTTTTAAATATGCTATCCAGTTTGGTCATAACTTTCCTTCCAAGGAGTAAGCGTCTTTTAATTTCATGGCTGCAATCACCATCTGCAGTGATTTTGGAGCCCCCAAAAATAAAGACTGACACTGTTTCCACTGTTTCCCCATCTATTTCCTATGAAGTGATGGGACCAGATGCCATGATCTTAGTTATCTGAATGTTGAGCTTTAAGCCAACTTTTTCACTCTCCTCTTTCACTTTCATCAAGAGGCTTTTTAGTTCCTCTTCACTTTCTGCCATAAGGGTGGTGTCGTCTACATATCTGAGGTTATTGACATTTCTCCCGGCAATTTTGATTTCAGCTTGTGTTTCTTCCAGCCCAGCGTTTCTCATGATTAAAAATTACAATAAAACATTATATATAAAAAGTCTCTCTCTCACTCCTGATTCCCATTTGAATTATTTCTTGTAAATTCTTCAATGCTTTTCTTCCTGCGCACATAAGAAAATGGTATTATTTGTCCCTATTTTTATTGCAAAAGGCAGGAAACTAATACATACATAATGTTCTCCATGTTTCTTTCTTTCTTTTTTTTTTTTTAAACAAACTAAACAATACATACATGCAACTATATCGATAGGGTAGACTTTCCAGAGTGGGATTGCATATGCTAAACACACATTGATAGATATTTCTCAATTGCCATCCATAAGAGTTGTATCAACTTATACTCCTATCAGTCATGTATTTCCCATGGTCTCATTGAGTGCTATCAAACTTTTTTGATTTTTAACAATCTGAACAGTGGAAAATGGTATCTGAGAGGATTTTCTTTTAGAGATGAAAACTAGAAAAACAGAAAGAAAGCCTTAATACACAGGGGAGAGAGAGGGGGAGAACCTGCAGAAGATTCCTTTTCTAGGTTGGAGGAACAGAATCCACTGCACTGGTGATTCATTTCATAGACCCAGATGCAGGGGCTTCTTGGTACATTTTGAGGGTACAAGTCTCTACTGATTGCTTCTGTTTCTCACTTGAAATAAGAATTGAGGTCATAAGGTAATAAGCCAGGACAGGGGAAGGAGTGTTGAAGATGTGAAAGACAAGGTGTAAACTGCTTTGCTTAGAGTGTAGGGGAATAGTCTGTCCATCGTAACTAGGATTGCTGAGCAGCTCTGAAGACCCCCTTGAGACTTGCAGCCTTAAACTGAAAGTGAATTTTAAAGGAAAAGGAGCTTTCATGCATGAAGAAGACCACTGCTTCAAGGAGATGTGAGAGGGGAAAAAAAAGCAAAGCATTTATCTGGTGGCCGTTTGGTTGCTAAGTTGTGTCTGACTCTTGCGACCCCATGGACTGTAGCCCATCAGGCTCCTCTGTCCATGGGATTTTCCAGGTAAGAATACTGGAGTGGATTGCCATTTCCTTCTCTAGGGGATCTTCCCAACCCAGGAATCAAACCTGGATGCCCTGCATTGTAGGCAGATTTTTTACCAACTGAGCTATGAAGGAAGCCCAAGCATTTATCTAGTATTTAACAAATATTTTGGCGGACTCTCCTATATAGAGACTATTGCTGGGTGCTGGCTTGTCACTTACTTTAAAAATTTTATTATCATTATTTTTGGCCACCAAGCAAAGTGTGGGATCTTAGTTAACTGACCAGAGAAGGAACCAGGGGTCCCCTGCATTGGGAGTGTAGAGTCTTAATCACTGAACCACCAGGGAAGTCCCTGGCTTGTCACTTAACGCAGATCACAAGCATATTTAAGTTGGCTGTTCACAAAATCTGATTAAGGTAAGATTATTCACTCTGCAAACAAAAATA
Organism: Cervus elaphus; assembly: GCF_910594005.1. NCBI lineage: Eukaryota > Metazoa > Chordata > Mammalia > Artiodactyla > Cervidae > Cervus > Cervus elaphus. The sequence continues at coordinate 12,772,180 of NC_057825.1, forward strand.
CAAAAAGTTACCATGGGATCTCTTTATATGAACTTTTCCTAAATCTGGGGATGGGCGTTTTGACTCTTGATAGCCTGGACAAACAGCTTCTCAGAAAAACACGCGCATATACAAATTTGCAGACAAATGCAGGTGGTTTAGAATCACAAATAATCTCTCAAATTTTAGGGAAATAAAACTTACCTATATTTTAAACAGTGTACTGTTTTAGTATATTTTGAATGATTCAATTTACACAAAGCTTTCCAGGAGCTACTTCATGTTGTGTATTTGATGCCTCAATAAGGGCTCAGAATCTGAAATCATTTTACGTTTCCAAAAAGTTTAAAAAATAGTATAGAGTTCCCCTATACTCTTCTCCCAGAACTCCCTGAAGTTTATATCTTACATAACTGTAGCTCAATTATCAAAACTATTGATAACAATACTATTGTTTCCTGATACACCTTATTCAAATTTCATCAGCTGTCTCATTCAAGTCCTTTTTCTGTTCCGGAATCCAATACAGGATTTCACTTTGCGTTTAGTTGTCTTGGACTTGACTTTCTTCTTTTAATCCAAAGTGGCTGTGTGTTCTTGGGCAAAATTAATGTCCAAACCTTTCCTCTGTCTTACTAGACGTGATGTGATTAACAATCAGTAAAAATACATGTGGAATGTTTTCGGACACGTCAAAGACAATGAAATTGTTCTTATTGCTCAAAGCTGGGCATATCTAGCGTGGCCTTTCGTTCAAATTAAAACAAAAATAAAGCAAATAGAAGAGTATCACTGTTGTCGAGAAGTTTGTCCTAAAGTAGGACCCGTAGCTTCCCGCTCGACCGGCCAGGATGCGCTTCCTCTAATTGGGCAGCGTGTGTCCGCGCTGACGCAGAAAGGCTGCCCCATTGGTCCGCGCAGTCGGGACTCAGGCGGCTTTTCTCTTGGTGCTCAAGGTGCGGAGCCACTTCTCTTCCTCCAGCCGAGCGTTACCCTTCTTTCCGTAGTGCCATCCTGAAGGATCGGACTGAACTAGGCCGGGGAACTGCACTGAGGTCAGCCGGGAAGAAGCGGCGGGGATAGGGTATGAGGTGGGAGGTGGCAGAGTACAGGTGGTCGGCAAGCCTGGACGAGATGGCCCGGTTGGCGCGGCCCCTAGACCCCTAAGGTCTATGCCGCTTCCCGGCTCCCTCCGCTGGCCCCACCTCCCTCGGAATCCCCCAAGGTTCCGCGCCTCTCTGCCGCCCTTCTGCGGGCCCCGCCCTCGACTACTTCCTCCGAAGGGCCCCGCCTCCTCCGAAGGGCCCCGCCTCCTCCGCGAGCCCTCCCGCGGGCCCCGCCCTCGGCCCCCTCCCCTTAAGGGCACCGCCTCCTCCGTGAGACCTCCCTCGGGCCCCGCCTTCTGCCCCTCCCTTTAAAGGCCCCGCCTCTTTCCCATCCCCTCCGCTGGCACTGGCATTGCCGCCGCCTCCCCAAGGCAGCACCCTCATCGTATACGCATCCCTGCCGAGTCTCCTGTCTTTTCACCTTGCACCGCCTGGGCCCCTCTGCCTCTTTAAGTTAGGTTTAGTCCCATTTCTCTCACCGACTCCCCGCTCCCGGCTTTGCTCCTGCACCTTTTTTCTCAGCCCTGCCACTTTGCACCCCACCTCTTCGTCTGGCTGCCCGGGTCCCTGGGTATCCCCACAGATGTGGGCTGTCTCTGTGAACTTCGCAAATTGTGCAGAGGCCTCGTGCTGGGCATTGGCGATCTCTTGTTTTCAAGACCTCCCCGCCCGGTGGGAGTAGTCACTGTTACGGAGTCTTAACAGGGGCGTGGATGCCTGTAATCTAGGAAGCATGGCATTGCAATATTTAAAGGAAGGCATTCTGGAGTTACAGCCCCTCCTGGTGAGATCCTCAGGCAGACCTGTGAGGGACTAAGCTGTACCTTTCTCCCCAAATGTCCCAGGCTTCTCCTGATGCAGAAGCTTGGCTCTCACCATGGTGCTTTAAACACTGGTGGTGTGGTGGTTTAGTCGCTAAGTCGTGTGCAACTCTTGCGATCCTATAGACTGTGGCGCTCCAGGCTCCTTTGTCCATGGGATTTCCCAGGCAGGAATTCTGGAATGGGTTGCCATTTCCTTCTCCAGGGGATCTTCCTGACCCAGTGTTGAACGGGAGTCTTCTGCATTGCAGATGGTCTCTTTGCCAACCGACCCACATTAGGAAACTTAAACACTGGGGGGTTATTAAATCTTGTCATGGGCCCCTCTTTTAACCGAAGTTGGTAAAGCTTGCTAACTCTCACTGGGAAGTGGAAGGCAAGAGATGAATGAGTGATCGGCTTAGACAAGCAGTGTCTCAGCATCCCACTCTTGGTGCTGCTTTTTGGATTTTTTCCTGAGAATTCTTACCCAGTTTTTCAATTACCAGCAGTCTTGCTTGGTAGGTAAACCGAAAAGTATGTGGAGATAAAAATCTTGTCACTCTGTAGATTCCTCTGACCCACTACCCTCCTTCAGGGTATCCTGTGTGTACACTGGTCAGAAGACAGTAGCCCACACCTGCAGTCTCTTGGAGTTAGGAACCTCTGGGATCTGAGCCCAGCTCAACTGTTTGCTATAAACTTTTGGCAGTGAAACTTTCCTCATCTGAGCCTCAGTTTTACCTTCTACAAAAAGAGCGTGATAAGCCCTGTCACAGGATCATCGTGTGGATTTGCTGAGATCCTGTGTATGAAAACAGTCACTTTTAGGGTCTTATGAATAGTAGATCTGAGCACAGGTGAGCCCCAACTCTTCAGATTCATGTCTGTCTGATCCAAACCAGCTCAGAGCCTGCTGTTGCCGCCCTCTCCCAGGCAGGATGACGACCCTGGATGATAAGTTGCTGGGGGAGAAGCTGCAGTACTATTATAGCAGCAGTGAGGAGGAGGACAGCGACCACGAGGACAAGGACGGAGGCAGAGGTGCCCTGGCTGGCGGTTCCACGCCCGCAGACGCGGACTTGGCAGGCGAAGGCATCTCAGTTAACACAGGTACTGGAGATCCTGGGCTCTGGGAATAGGTTTAAAAAATGTCCATTAAATATGTGTCAGAAGTCTCATGAACACGTCTCTCTAATTCCAGTTGCGCATCTAGAGACAACCCAGTGTTACCATTTCACGGCGTTAGTATTGCACTGCGCGATACTAACAGTATGCATAGCAGTGTACTGATGATTCAATTAGCCTGGCCTGTGTTTTGAGTCTAGCTTCTCAAATGAATAGGTGTTTGATATCACATAAATCATGGGTATGAGTATATTGGTAGTCTAAATTCCTAGTCATGGCATATTTACACTTCTACATTTTATTATTTCCAAATTGCTGTCAGTTGAGCTGGTACTGGTTTGTAGTTTAAGCAGGAGTGTGACAGCTCCCATATACATGACATTCTGCTGTGTTACCAAACTTTTTTGATACCCTGATGCCATCCTGATGGATGACAAATGGCACTTCACTGTAGTTTTAGTTTTTATCTTTTTAGAAGTGACAAGTCTTTTTAAAAAAATTTTATTTATTTTTAATTGGAGGGTAGTTGCTTTACAGTATTATGTTGGTTTCTGCTATACATCAACATGAATCAACCATAGGTATACATATGTCCCCTCCCTTTTAAACCTCCATTCCACCCCTCTAGGTTCGGAGTGACGAGCCTGTTTTTCTAATTTTAAAGGATATGTTAATGTCCTCTGCTCATTTTCAAAATTGGGTACTTGGTCTTTTTCTTCATAGGAATCTATATATTAAGGAAAATAATCTGTGGTTTGAGTTGCAAATATTTCTATTTTATTGTCTCTTGGTTTTTGCTCTTTTCTTGGCAGAAAGTGGTTTTTTTTTTTTCCAATTGTTATGTGCTTGAAAGCATTATTTTATAGTTTCTTAGTTTTATTTCTTATGTAAAAGGCCTTTCTCCACTCGAGGATTATTAAAAAAGACTCCCATGCCTTTTGTTTTTCTTTCTCCCATGCCTTTTAAAAAAAGTATTTTTATGATTTTGTTTGTTTGTTTGTTTAACACTTAACTGTTGATGTATTTGGAATTCATTTTGTTAAGTGGTAGGACTCCAGCTTAATTTTTTTCATATTGATACCCAGTTATTTCAATATCACTGACTAGAATAAGCCATCTTTTCTCCATTGTTTTTTGTTTGTTTGTTTTTATTTTTATTGGGCTCTAGGGGATGGGATGGGGAATACCTCTGTAAGTTATGCCCCACTAGGAAGATGTCCAATCTAACTTTCCTGGGATAGCTTTCAGAGCCTTTTCTTTTTCTTGGAGCCGCTGCTCTTGCTGGCAGCAGCCTCTTCAGGTCCACTGCTGAGTGGCTCCTCCTTGGAAGACAATTTCTGCTTTTTCTTGAGGACCCTCTTGTTTTCTGACTCATCAGGGTCAGTAACTGGTTCCTCTTTGGGAAAAGATTTCTTCCTCTTGGGAAGACTTCCAGTACCAGCTGTCTCTTCAAGATCACTACTAACTAGCTCTTCCTTGGAAAAAGATTTCTTTTTCTTGGGTTTGGAAAAAGAGACAGATGGGTTTTCCATTCCATTCTCTGAAGAGCCTCCTGGGGCTTTTGCTTTTTCTTCTTTCTGGGTCTTTCGTTTGTCTCCTCACACTCCTCCGGGGCACTGCTATTTTCTGAAGAAGCCAGGGCAATTGCAGCCAGCCTTTTCTTTTCCTTCTTCAAGCATTTCTTCTCCTGTTTCTTGAGCTTCCTAGTAATCTCGGCAGCTGCTTCCTCTGCCTGAACCATTGCCTCCTTCATGACATCCAGATTCTTTCAGGGAATCTCTCCAGTCTCATAGAAGGACAGCCGCTCCTCAACTTGTTCTCGAAGCTTCTCCCCAAAAACACTGGTGGGCACCTCAGAGAAGCAATCGAGTCGTGAGGCAATACTGCATTTGTTTGCCAGGTATTGGGAGATGCAACCTTTATTCTTGGCAGCTGCTCGGCCAATGAAGGTAGAGTGGAAAATGAGTCTGTATTTTGGGGTGTTACCCCTTGTCTTCAAGGCTCTGGAAACTTGGTCCCTTTGCTGGGCCCAGGGCATTGCTCAGACCCCAGGACTGGCCATTTCTCCGTTGTTTTGAAATGCCAGTTCTATCTTGTACTGAATTTCTGCTTGTATTTGCGTCTTTGGCTGTACTTGGTAGCCTCTCCCACTGATTCATCTTTTAACATCACAGTGGTGTTCTTCTGTTTTAATTACTTATCTGTTTATAACTGCACTGGGTCTTCGTTGCTTCGCAGGGGCTTCTAGTTGCGGTGCTCGGGCTTCTCATTGCAGTGGCTTCTCTGGTTGTGGAGCACAGGCTCTAGGGCCCATGGGCTTCAGTACTTGTGGCACACGGGCTTAGTTGCTCTACAGTCCGTGGAATCCTCCGGACCAGGATTGAACCCCTATCCCCTGCTTTAGCAGGCGGATTCTTCACCACTGGACCACCAGGGAAGTCCTCCCACACTGCTTTAATTATTCCGTTATAATATGTTTTAGTATCTGGTAAGCCTGGTCCCCATACAGTACTCTTCTGTGTCATTATTTTCTTAACTTCCGTTTTCTTATTTTTCCAAAGGAGCATGCACACGTGTGTAATCACATATGTTTATCAGAAATGCATTAAATATATGGGTGAATTTAGGGATGATGATGCCCTTGTGATGTTGTGTTTTCCTAGTCAGGAATATGGTGTTGCTTTTCCATTTATTCAGGTCTCTCTTAGTGTTTCTTGGCAGCATTTTAAAGTTTTCTTCATACAGATATTTATATTTTTTTCCTGTGACGACAAATAAACCTTGACCTCCCAGTCTCAGAGTCTTGTGACAGCAAAGGTTTATTTCTCAGTCATGTTACTTGTTGCCCGTCTGGATCACCAGCAGCCTTGCTTCTGCGTCACGTGTCCTGTCATCCCAGGAACTAGGCTGAAGGAGCAGCCCCTTTGGGGACACACGGTTCTCCTGACCAAGTGTAGAGAAAGAGAGAGCTGTTGGAGACATATAACGGCTTGTTAAGTTTTTGCTCAGAATTCAGTGGCCACAGTAAGTCACATGGCCAAGCCCTGCATCAGTGGGCTGGGGATACATGTTTTCATCCCAGAGGTGGTATTACAAGTCACGTGGTAAGGGGCCGGGCTATATAGCAGGGGGCTGGGAGGTTTGGGGTTAGTTTGAATAACAGGACAACCTGCCACAATCTTGTTATAAAAAGTCAGATAATACGGAAGTGTGGAAAGGAAATAGTAAAAGTTCTCTCTCACCAGTCTCCTTAGATCTTACTTCCTGGATATATCCACTGTTAACAGTTTACCTCTTTTTCTGGCCCTTTTTCTACATGCAAATATAGAGGTCATATAAATGTACATGTACATATACAAATATATGTAAATATTTACACATGAACATATAGTTCCTTTTCTAAAAATTGGAGGATCATACCATGATATTGTTCTGCATTTTACTTTTTCTTTTTTGACCTAATATGTTTAGACACTTTTCATGGCAGGGAACCTATAGCTACCTTATTGTTTCTAAGAGTTGCTTTATTGTCCTTTGGGTAGATGAGTCTGAATTCATTTCACTCATCTCCTAAGATTGGGTCTTAGTGTGGCCCTTTAATTCTCGCACACCGTCCTGCCATGGACGTGCCTGTGTGTGGACCACGCTGCCCTGTGTGAGCATCCCTGTGCTGTTGATGGAGCCAGCTCTGGACAGATGTGCCCTGGCCCCTAATTCCTTGCTCATCCTCGGTCACCTCCACGTTCACCCCCGACTCAGGTCCAAAAGGCGTGATCAATGACTGGCGCCGCTTCAAACAGCTGGAGACAGAGCAGCGGGAGGAGCAGTGCCGGGAGATGGAGAGGCTGATCAAGAAGCTGTCCCTGAGCTGCAGGTCCCATCTGGACGAAGAGGAGGAGCAGCAGAAGCAGAAGGACCTCCAGGAGAAGATCAGTGGGAAGGTAATTAGAAGCACCCCGGCCTCGCTCAGAAGCTACCCCTGATCTCCAGTGTTATTAGCCTGGCACCTCACACGTCTTGTGTAACGTGTGTCGCTGTTGGCTTTACATCTCTTACGCTCACTGCTGGTCCCCCCGCAGATGACTCTGAAGGACTTGGCCGTGATGAACGAGGACCAGGACGATGAGGAGTTCCTGCAGCAGTACCGGAAGCAGAGGATGGAAGAGATGCGGCAGCAGCTCTACCAGGGGCCCCAGTTCAAGCAGGTTTTTGAGATCCCCAGCGGAGAAGGGTTCCTGGACATGATCGACAGGGAGCAGAGGAGCACCCTCATCATGGTCCACATTTACGAGGACGGCATCCCGGGGACCGAAGCCATGAACGGTTGCATGCTCTGCCTGGCGGCAGAGTACCCGGCTGTCAAGTTCTGCCGGGTGAGGAGCTCGGTGATCGGGGCCAGCAGCCGCTTCACCAGGAATGCCCTCCCTGCCCTGCTCATCTACAAGGGGGGCGAACTGATTGGCAACTTTGTCCGTGTCACTGACCAGCTGGGGGAAGATTTTTTTGCTGTGGACCTTGAGGCTTTCCTCCAGGAGTTTGGATTGCTCCCGGAAAAGGAAGTTTTGTTGCTAACCTCTGTGCGTAACTCTGCCACCTGCCACAGTGAGGACAGTGATTTAGAAATTGATTGACCATCTGGGCCGGTGGCATAGACCTCTCATGGTTTGGGCTGGGAGACACATGTTCGCGTGTTTATTTTCATTCTTTTGTGTGATCTTCCGGCTTTTCCCCCTGTTCTCATAGTCCCTTCTATGATATGTCAGGTCAAGAAATTCTCCGATCAAATCAGCGTGCTGAATCACCTTGTCGTTCCCCATGAAGTGACTTAACATTGTATAAACAGGAAGCCAGGCTTTTCAACTGTTTACTTAAGATCCTCTAGCGTGACATCTCTGTTATTGTTTCCAGTCAATATTTACATAGCATCCTAAAGACAGTGTCCTGGAAATTGTCTTCAGATGGTCTCAGAGGTCTCTTTGCCAGGTCCGGGAGTATAATCCTATAGTTAGTGTGTTATTTGCAACATAAATACTACATTTCCTTCATCAATGATCATATTATATTCACGTGTAATCAGACTCATCACCATAGAGGGCAGTTAAATTTTTTAACCCTAACACCCTGTTCTCCCTAGGGTCTTGTTTAAAGGTTCTGGACCACATATGTTTGCCCCATCAACAGGGGTGACCTTTGCTGCTGGAGTCGATGTCCTGCTCAGGTGTTGTTAAGTCTACAGTAGGAGGAAGGATAGAAATGGGCTTTCCTCTTGATGCCGGAAAATCAGCTTGACTTAAAAATTAGAGCTGGGATGGAGCTGGGAAGCATTTTTAAAGAAAGATCTTTCAATAAGATACCCCTGCTCACCTTTTCTCTGTTTCTCTTTTATTTAACAAGGTAAAAAATTTTTTTTATTTGTTTAATGTAGCTTTTGTTAATTTTTTTAAATATTGGAAAAGTAACCAATATTTAAGAAAGGAAAATTTACCAAAATACAGAAGCAAAAAAAAGAAAATTAGAATACTCTCTAATCTTACTACCTAGGATAAAACACTATTAATATTTTGGGATATTTCCTTCCAAGGTGTTTTCTTTGTATACACAGACATTTTGTGTGTTTGTTGTTAAAGAAAACAATGGGATCATTCTGAACATACTGTTTTATAGTATGGTCAGCTAATATATCAAATGTTTTTCTGTGTTACTAAATACTCTTTTACAACATTTTAAAGTTGCTGTTTATTCCAGTGTATAGATGTGCTGTAATTTGCTGGTGTTGTCTCTTAAAAACAACCTTTATAAGAGGTAGTTCCTCTTAAAAAGGAAAACAGCAAAGACTTTTTATTCAAAAAGTAATTGATGTTCATTGTAGAAAATGTAACAGTAATTGTTAAACTAAAAAGATGTAAAAAGCCTTATAATTCCACCAACCAAAAATAATCCCTGTTATCATTTTACAGGTATCTTTCTGGTCTTCTTTCTGTGTGTTTATGATAATGATTGTCTTTTGAGTTTTTTTCCTCTTATTTTTTTACTTTGAACTATGTACATTGTAGGGTCAGGAAAAATATAATCTGTTAATTAAATGTTAGCTTTAAAGTTCAGTTTTGCTTTTCCTGGCTTTTTAGGAATTGACTAACTGTAATAGGGTCTTGACAGTATTTCTTGTAGTTAACCAGAAAAAGAAACTGCATGGTTTTTTTTTTTAATTAAAAAAAGCTTATTGTAGAAAGTATTTGGGAAGTATAGAAATTAGAAACAGAGACAGCTATTGTCAATGTTCTTGTTTATTTCCTTCCAGCTTTTTCAATATTTTTAGTAATATTGAGAGCTTATTGAATTTAGTTCTGTGTTTTGTTTAACTTAATGTTGTATCATAAGTGCTTTGACATGTTAAATTCTAAATAAATAATTTTTAATGGCCTCATAATATTTCATCATTTGGATAGGCCATACTTTATTTAACCAGTTCCTTGATATTGGATATTTAGATTCTTAGCTTTTGGCTAAAACAAGTAGCATCTTTATATTTGGGGCTATATTTTGGATCATTTTCATAGTATAGACTTCTAGAAGAGGAATTATTGGGTAATAGAAATGTTTTAAAAGCTTTTATAAGCCATCTTCGGTTCTCATTGGAAATGAAAACATGCTCTCCCAGCACCTTGACTTTGCCTTTCAAGAACAGAAATTCTGGGATAACGTGAATAGACATGGAATGAGGAAATCCTGTCCTAGGGGGAAGTACAAACAGCACAGGCTTTGGAGCCAGACAGATCAAATCCTGTCTGTCCCTCACTGGTGGTGGAACTTCTGGTGAGGCACCTAGCCTTCTTGAAACTCAATTTCCTCACTTTGGCAATGGGAACAACAGTGCTTCATGGATTGTTCAGTTGTTTTCCATGTGTGATCCCAGAACTGCAGTGTCAGCTTCACTGGGGAACTTGTTAGAAATGCAAAATCTCAGGCTTCCCCCTGGACTAACTGCATCAGAAATTCTGGGAGTGGCCCAGCACACTTTTCACAAGCCCTCCAGGTGGTTCAAGTTTGAGGTTCTCCAACCTGTTGATTAAGGTGAGTGACAGCAGCTGTCAAAACAAGGGTTCACTGCTGTTGTTTCCTTTTTTATTTGAGTAAGGGGCGGAAGGAGTTGAAACAGAAGAGCATTCAGGTCACTTCTCTTTGTTTACATGATCCTCCTTTTTGGTCATGGACTTGGGAGAAGGAATGAGAAACCAATACTTGTCTATTACAAATTGTCTCAGTAGTTTTCCAGATTGCACTTTCCTCTGGAATGAAAATCCCATGAAGGCATGGAATTTATTTTCCTCCTTGTGTATGGCATAGCCTCTATTCACTCTGGGACTAGGCTGACATTTACAGGTTTGTGGGCAAGATAGAGAATCCTTCCATACCTCAGTCTTCTCATCTGAGAAGTGGGGATGAGTAAACTGAGTCAATTCATAAAATACCTAGTCAGCCTTCAAATAAGTGCTGTTTTTATGATCCCCAGCACCCACAATGGTGCCTGGCACTTGGTAAGAATTGAGTGTTTAATAATGAATATAAGGGCTCATTGAAGGCCACATCCTTTCATGATAAGTAATGTTTCAAAGATGAAACCAAGACTTTGCAGAGTTAAGTAACAATTCCAAGTTACACAGCTAGAGGGCAGGGCAAGGTTTAAACTCAGGCCTGTGGCATTCCAAAATGTATACTATCTCCATGATGTTTGTTCTTAGCAAAGAAAGCAAAATGATCAAATGTCAATAAAATGATCGATTAGAAAAAAAGAGAGTGGAGAGAACAGGTTGGAGGAGGAGAAACAGAATTTTGGGAAGTGAGAAAAAGATATGAAGCTGGGTGGAGACCTGGGTCTTCCAGGCCTACCTGTGTTTCACATCAGAACCTTTTCTGTCTGGGGACTTCCCTGGTGGTCCAGTGGCTAAGACTCCATGATCACAATGCAGAGGACCTGGGTTTGATCCCTGGTCAGGAAACTAGATCCCACATGCCACAACTAAAAATCCCACATGCCACAATTAAGACCTAGAGCAACCAAATAAAAAACAAAAAACAACCTTTCCATCTTGACTGTGGCTATGACCAGCCATGTACCCCCTGAGGTGTCCCCCTTTCCTCCAAAAATTCCTTCTTCCCAAATTCCCGTTACACCCCTGGCCACACTGCCACCCACATCTGGCTCTGAGTGGCAATGATCAGGAGTACAGTCAGCATGAACTCCAGTCCTCTCCCTGACCAATTGTGTGCTGTTAGGTAAGTCTCTTCCTCTCCCTGGACTTCCATTTCCCCTCTTGTAAGATGAGGAGTTGCATTAGATGATTTTTTTTAAGACGTGTTGAGCTCTCAGATTTTATGAATCAATGAATTTTTAAGAAATCTACTGTCACCATCATGCTATCATATTGCATTTGGTTTAATTTAATGAACAATGTAAAGTTTTTCCTAAGTTGTGAAATGTGAAAAGTTCTGGTGACTTAAATAACCTTGTCTCCTTTTCCCATAGGATAACCCCATCTTCAGTGTGTGTAGTTGCCTAAGTATTTGTTTACACATTAGACTATGAAGTCTCTGGGGACGGGGACTGCATCTCACCATTTCTGTTGTCTGGTCTGAGATCATAAGTGGTGGCTGCTTAAGTGGGGAAAATCCCCAAGGTTGTAATAGGCTGGAATTCACCACAGTAGGCTAGAAGACTATAAGTCATGTAACTTTTGGTGCAGACATGTTATATATTTTTAATCAGAGAGATTAAAATGTCTGCTCACTGAGACCCAGATAAGTTCAAATCAAGCCCTCAGCTCTGCCAAAGCCTGTAGAAATACTGATTATAATCCAATACGATCACACGGTGGCAGCAGAGGAGAGGGAACAAATAGTATTTTTTTTTTTTTCCTGTTAAATTAGAAGAGCACAGACTGGATTTGAGACATGTGGGTGATGTCTGGCACCATACACGAATCATTTTATTTTCTTTCTTTTTTTCGGAGGTGGGGCAGGCTGAGCAGCTTGCGGGATCTCAGTTTCCCCACCAGGGACTGAACCTGGACTGTAGCAGTGAAAAGTGGGAATCCTAACTGCCAGGTCACCAGGGGACTCTGTGAATCATTTTACAGAATTTGTTTTTAGGAAAGAGAATCAGGAAGTACTACATTCACATGATTTATTAATGAGTAACGAAGAAAACAAATATTGTTTCAGGAATAAACATACATACACTTAACTTTCACATTATGGTCAGTGGAGGCTGAGGGAAAGTCTGGCCAGGGAGAGAAGAGGGAGCACTGGTTTCCTGCCAGGCCCAAGTCCGGAGTCCCAAGCACCTGAGCTCAGGGGACAGCCTTCATGTCCAGATCCCAAAGCCCACGACTTCTTGTCTCTGCCTCCCTTGCCGGTAGCGATGAGAGTTACCAGCGTGCGTTTTGACTTACTTTGTGCCAGGTCATTGTGCTAAGCCCTTAGATAATTCTCATAACAACCCCAGGGAGATAGTATCACTCTCATTTTATAGTTAAGCAATTTGCCCAAAATCAATCATCTAGTAAAGTCGGGACTTAAACCCAGAACTTGGAGTTCTGGAGTCAGGATCTTAGTACGCTCTAATAATGTTCACCCAAAAAGACTTCTGGAAAGAGATAAGGGGTGCCCGTCCAGCGACTGGTGTAATGGGCTGAATTGTGTCCACCCCAAATTAGTATGTTGAAGTCCTAACCAAACCTCCCTACCCCCTGCCACCCCATGTGACTGTAGCTGGAGACTACAGGAAGTAATCAAGGTTGAATGAGGTCATGAGGGTGGGGCCCTAATCTGAGAGGACTGGTGTCCATACAGGAAGAGAGCTCTCACCAGAAACCAAACCTGATGGATCCTTGACCTTGGACTTCCAGCCTTTAAAACAGTGAGAAATAAATGTCTACTATTTAAGTCACCCACTCTATGGTATTTGGTTATAGTAGCCAAAACTAAGACACTGATTCCCATGATCTCTACAAATTCAATAGTGAAGAGAAAAATAGGATTCCTCAGACTTATTTCAAAGGAGAGTTGGCAAGTATATGACTGTTATTAGCATAGCCAATACCATCTTACAGTTTCTCCTACCCTTCTACTGACCCTACCCAGGACTCGATTGTTCAGTGAATCACTTCTCTGTTTTCAAGGGCTTTGTATGTAATAGATATTGTTTCATAATCATTAGGACCAGGTAGCCTCTGTGCTCTGTTTGTCCCCAGACAATGATGAAAATCTTCCTTGATGAGTTCCCAGGACCTATGAAGCTAATTACTCATTCATAAATCAGAAAACTAAGATCATGGCATCTGGTCCCATCACTTCATGGCAGATAGATGGGGAAACAGTGGAAACAGTGGCTGACTTTATTTTTGGGGGCTCCAAAATCATTGCAGATGGTGATTGCAGCCATGAAATTTAAAGACGCTTACTCCTTGGAAGGAAAGTTATAACCAACCTAGACAGCATATTAAAAAGCAGAGACATTACTTTGCCAACAAAGGTCCATCTAGTCAAGGCTATGGTTTTTCCAGTGGTCATGTATGGATGTGAGAGTTGGACTATAAAGAAAGCTTAGCACCAAAGAATTGATGCTTTTGAACTGTGGTGTTGGAGAAGACTCTTGAGAGTCCCTTGGATTGCAAGGAGATCCAACCAGTCCATCCTAAAGGAGATCAGTCCTGGGTGTTCTTTGGAGGGACTGATGTTGAAGCTGAAACTCCAATACTTTGGCCACCTGATGTGAAGAGTTGACTCATTGGAAAAGACCCTGATGCTGGGAGAGATTGAGGGCAGGAGGAGAAGGAGATGACAGAGGATGAGATGGTTGGATGGCATCATCGACTCGATGGACATGGGTTTGGGTGGACTCTGGGAGTTGGTGATGGACAGGGAGGCCTGGTGTGCTGCGATTCATGGGGTCGCAAAGAGTCGGACACGACTGAGAGACTGAACTGAACTGAACTGAAATCCTAGGAATGCATGTCCTGTTTCTGAGCACCTGCTGCCATGCCCTATGTGCTTAGTCACTCAGTCATGTCTGACTTTTTGCAACCCCATGGACTGTAGCCCACTAGGCCCCTCTGTCCATGGGGATTCTCTAGGCAAGAATACTGGAGTAGGTTGCCATGCCCTCCTTCAGGGCTCCCATGCTCTAGGTTAACTATAAAATTCTCCCAATGCCCCCTCGATCATGCAGGGTTCAGCTTCGAGTGAGTGCTTCTGGATCCTTTTCTGCCAATCACACCTGGTGAATAAGTTGCCCTACAATAAACTCATTTGTTGATTATTTGGAACTGCCTGCCTCTTTTTTCAGTCTGAAGATGCCTTCTCAGTTTGGTGGGCACTTTTTGTTCCATCCGTGTCCTCCAACAGTAAGAACCACAGAAACCTCTTCTCTCCAGTGTTTCTCATAACTGTCCATTATTTCCAGAGTTGTATATTTCCTTCAGCCTTTGAATCACCTCTGAACACGTCCCAACCAGCTCTGACTTTTAATTTTTTTAATTTAAATTTATTTTTGGCTCTGCTGGCTCTTTGTTGTGGCATGAGGACACCTCTCTAGTCGTGATGTGTGGGCTCCAGAGCATGGGCTCTGAAGTTGTGGCACGAAGGCTTAGTTGCCCTGCGGAAGGTGGGATCTTAGACCCCTGACCAAGGATCGAACCCTTGTCTGCTGCATTGGTAGGCAGATTCTTAACCACTGACCGCCAGGGGAAGTTCTGGCAATCTCAAGTTTTATATGATTTAGGTCAGTGATCCTATCAATATGCCCCAAAGACCACCTGCCTCAAAATCACGTAGGGTGGTTATTCACAATGCAGGCCCTGCTGCTTCAGAAAGTTTGAGCGTGGAGAGTAGGATATATATTTTAATAAGCAGGCCATGTGATTCTAATGCATGGTCAGTAGATTTGGATAAGAAACAGGTGAGGGGTTTTACTAGTCCTCATATCAGCCTAGAGACAGATCTGTGCTCAAATAATGATTCCACCACTTTCTAGTTTGGAGCCTTCAGCAAGTTACTCCCCTGAGCTGCAATTTCCTCATCTGTTAAATAGGCATCATGATGTGTGCTGCACAAAGTTTTTATGAGGATCAAGTGGTCC
This sequence comes from Cervus elaphus, assembly GCF_910594005.1. NCBI lineage: Eukaryota > Metazoa > Chordata > Mammalia > Artiodactyla > Cervidae > Cervus > Cervus elaphus. The sequence continues at coordinate 12,787,329 of NC_057825.1, forward strand.
TCATAAAATGAGGATGAGTACAAAGCCACCAGCACCAAATCTGGCCTGTGTTTACTCAACCTCCTGCCTTGTCATTGTGGTTTCCGAGGTCTGTGGTTAACTCAGTTTCATGATATGTGTGGTGATGGTCATGATTTCACCAGCTGTCAGTTGTTCTGTGGTCCCTGGAGAGAGGAAGGGGTGGTGTCTGTATGTATGTGGGGTCCGGCTACTTGCCAAATCGGCTGACTTGATCAATTTTGCTCATTTCATCTTTTCAGCCTTTGCCAATTTCAATTTCCCTTCCCACAAGGGAAGAGCCAAAAATGTTTCAGTGCTGAATCTAAGCTTGGGAGTGATTACGGAGTCCCTGAAAAAGGCAACCAAGAGATGACCCTGACTCGCTACGAAGAGAAAATGGATCTGGTTGTGAGATCTAGAAGTGGGGGCCATGGCTTTTACTTCCAGGAGCTCTTCCTCCAATGACATAACTCATTCCCTCTAAGAATCCTGGTTAGATTGGCAGAGACGGTGGGGGTGGGGAAGAAACGTGCTCAGAACAAGAATGTAAATCCCCCAAAGCAAAGAGAGAAAGCAAGCATTCACTGGGAGCTCAGTCCTCAGGACATTGAAGGGGCCGGAATGTGCTCCGCTGGAGACAAAGACAAGTATCAGAAAACAGTTATGGGAGCCTCATCAACTTGCTGTTACCATGTAGCACATCACCCCCCAAACTCAGTGGCTTAATGTCTTCATTCCTGGAAGCAACCTAAATGTCCATCCACAGAGTAATGGATAAAGAAGATGTTGTACACATACACAATGGAATATTACTCAGTCATAAAAAGGAACAAAACTGGGTCATTTATAGAGACGTGGATGGACCCAGAGACCATCATACAGAGTGAAGTAAGTCAGAAAGAAAAAACAAATATCATATATTAACAAATACACGTGTGATCTAGAAAAATGGTATAGGTGATCTTATTTGCAAAGAAGAGACAGAGACACAGGGTTTCCTTGGTGACTCAGTGGTAAAGAATCTGCCTGCCAGTTCTGGAGACACAGGTTCAATCCCTGATCTGGGAAGACTCGATATACCACGGAGCAACTAAGCCGTGTACCCAACTATTGAGGTCATGCTCTAGAGCCTGGGAGCTGCAACTACTGAAGCCTAAGTGCTCTCGAGCCCGTGCCCAGCACCAAGAGAAGCCGCTGCAGTAAGGAGCCCGCACACTGCAACTAGAGAGTAGCTCCCGCTTGCTGCGACTAGAGAAAAGCCCATGCAGCAACAAAGATCCAGCACAGCCAAAAAATAAATAAAATTTAAATAATAATAATAGTCAAAATAATAAAGAGAAACAGAGTCACAGACATAGAGAACAAATGTACAGATACCAAGGGGGAAAGGGGAAGTGGTAGAATGAATTGGGAGATTGGGATTGATGTATATACACCATTGATACTATATATAAAATAGATAGCTAATGAGAAGCTACTGTATAGCACAGGGAACTCTACTCAGGGCTCTGCGGTGACCTAAATGAGAAAGGAATCCAAAAGAGAAAGGATATATATATATACACACACACACACATATATATTTATGTGTATATATATATATGTATATACATATAGCTGATTCACTTTGCTGTACAGAAGAAACTAACAATATTGTAAAGCAACTATACTGCAATAAAAATTAATTCAAAAAATATTTTCACTCTTGCGTCAATGAGACAGCCTGGGTTTGTTCTTGTGTCTGCAGGTCAGTGGGAGGCTCTGCTCTGCGCTGGCTTCCTGAATCTCCTTGAGGACTGGAAAAGCTCTGCCCTGTGTGTCTTTAATTTTCTGCTGGGGGCCAGTGGGCTAGCTGGGCATGTCCTTCTCATGGCAAAGAGAAAAACACAAGAGAAAAAAAACAATGTCTTAGCTTCTTTTCATGTCTATGTCATGCCTTCTAATATCTCGTTGGCCAAAACAAGTTGGATGGCTGAACCCAAAATCCCAGATGAAGGGCAAAGTTACATGGCCAAGGATTCAGGGACGGGTGAACTAGGGCCATTAATCACCAGTGTGATCCATCAGACTCCTCACATCACCCTTCAGTGACTCCCCATCTCCATTCATTGCTCCCTCTTTGATGCTTCCATAGTACCCTGTACACCTCTCCTGGCTTTGATAATAATCTGTGTTCCTATTACGTATGTGAAGGCAAGGGCTGTCTGTAGTCCTACTGCTCAATATATAATCATAACAGAGAAAGCAGAGAGCCCAGAGAGCAAAAAAAGGAAGAAAGTAGGAACACAAGCAACTGAAAGGAGAGAACGGGGCAGGCACATAAGAGACATGAAAAGGATGAGCGAGGGAGACATCCCTGGTTTAGAGTGAGAGAAACTGCTGGCTGATAAACAGCTTCTTGAAATACTGATCCGTTCCTAGTATTCTAAAGCAGACATTTTCACATTTAGAGAGTCTTCATGTTTTTATTTTTCAAGTCTAATAGTTGCATTTTCCCTGTGGCAGCCCTTGCATGAAAGAAGACTTGGATTATAGAAATTTTTTTGGTCCCTTCGAAGAAGTAATCAATTTGCCATTTATGATCAGAGCCTCTTTCACAACTAAGATCTCTCCAGTTGTTTTTTGAAACGAAGGCGGCCTTACATTATGATGCAGAAAGCCTGCACTGGAAGTGAGGCTGGAGAGGCAGACTCAATTCTTTTCTTGAAATGCAATTGTTTATTTTTTCTGGATGTCGTGGTTCCTAGCACTACCTATTATTGGCATAAAATGAAGGGTTAGTAATATCAATGCTAGGAGGATGAGAGTCACTCAGTCGTCAAGGACTGTATCTCTATCCATGGATTTCTCCAGGCAAGAATCCCGGAGTGGGTAGGCATTCCCTTCTCCAGGTGATCTTTCTGACCCAGGAATCAAATCTGGGTTTCCTGCATTGCATGCAGATTCTTAAGCTTCTGAGCCACCAGGGAAAACCCATGCTAGGAGGGTGGGCTAGATTGATTCTGAAATGGCCAGAAGTCGTTTCCGGACAAAGTCAGGGAATAGGGTGGGTAAGGAGAAGCAGTTCAAAGTCCTTCTGAGGGGTGACCGCAAACCCACGAAGCCGAAGCAGCCTCCCTGGGTACCTTCTCTTCCAAGGGAACTGCTTGGAAGTGAGTCAATTTGTATAGGCTTATTTGCTTATGGTGTTAAAAACTGTTCTTTGTAGTTCATGTGAAAAAGATGCAGGGAAAATTCTTCAGTGGATTTTTGAACTCAGTGGTTTTTCTTGGCTGGGGATGGGGGAAGGTTTCATAGTTATCTCCCGGTCAATATCATCTTTTAGGGATTCCTGAAGTAAAACAAGAAACCTGATCTAGGTGGTGGGTGGGGTGGGAATGGGGCCCAGGGACCCATGGGCCTATTGATTGAGGCTACTTATGTGCCCCCCACCCCCCTCTCCCTGTTTTTCTGGGGGTCTGGAAGTAGATCAGGCATCATCTAGCCCAGCACCTGGCACATAGAAGATGGTCAATAACTATTTATTAACTTAAACTGAGTGGTGGTTTGTGGTGTGGTTGAAAGAGCCTGAGACTGAGTCAGGAGAACTGGGACTAAAATTGGCTGGTGGAGCCAACCAAGAGAAGCCTCCTCTCTTCTCTGAGCCTCAGTTTCCCTACAGGCATAGTGGGGGTTTCTCCCTGGGCTCTCATGAGACCTTTTGACACTGGTCAAAAACAGCACTTTTGACACTGGTTATGGCCATCCTGTGGAAGGAACTGACCACGCTGGGGTAGAGATGGCATGCCTTGGTCAGAGACCAAGGTCAGAAGCTGGGCTGTGCTACAACGTGGGCGGTGGAGACCACTCATCCAGGGATGAGGTCTCTTTGGGGGGCTGAGCGGGATGACCAGGTCAAGGCTGCTGGCCCAGAAAAAGCATCAATGATCCCTTGAGCCCCATAGGGCCCCTCTCCCCTTATGCTGAAGGAAAGAGGCAAGAGGACAGATGAGATGACCTCAGAGCACGTGTATATCTCTGTGCCAGGTTCTCGAGACACTGGCAGAACTCAGGTGAGGTCCCTGATGGCCAGCAGATGACATACCTTCTGTCATAGGGTGGGGCTGATGGTACAGGTATGGACTGGGTGATGAGCATCACCACCAGTACTTTTCTGAAACTCCAGAGAAGAGTGAGGGGGAAGCAGGTTGTGGGGCTATTGATAGAGGAGCAAGGATATGGCATCAACTTGAGCCTCGGGGTGGGGGTGGGAGGACGGTGGATCAGGTAGACATGAGGATGGTCTCGTGTCACTGCAGGGCCAAGTGGCAGGGTGCTGGAGGGCCAAGTTAGGACGCCTGAAGGTCACCACTGACTCTGTGTGACCTGGGTAGGTCCCTTAAACACTCTGGGCCTCAGTTTCCCAATTTATCAAAGTAAGGGTTTGGAATGGATCAGGGGCCCCTTTGGGCCGTGAGAAGGATGCACTGGGGAGGCTGAGAAGATGGGCTCCCTAGAGGGTCCCTCGGACCTTTACTCCTGCTTTCTCCCCTTCATTTTAGATAGTATGTTTCTGGGTAAGATTTCATTGAAAAAAAAAAAAAAAGAGTTGTGGTTTTTTGTTTTGTTTTCTAAAACCAGTGGTCCAAAGACCTTTAAGTTTTCTTTTAGATATAAATGGCATAGGATAGCAGTCCTAGGATCAGGTGGTGGCGGACTCATTAGTGGGAAGTAGATGGGCCCGTGGATAACCCAGCCCTAGGACTGCTGTAGCCTGCAAGTTCTTTCACTGAGGCTACCACACTGGGGATCTGGGTTCTGTGGGACCCAGTGAAGATACACCTGAAGGGCTTGAGCAGCAGAAGTGCTTGCTCTTGCTCTGGCTCAAAGACTGAGCCTCCATTTCCTCATCTGTGAAGTGGCAATAAGAATACCCCTGCTTGGACTTCCCTGGTGGTCCAGTGGTTAAGAATCCTCCTGCAAATGCAGGGGACATGGGTTCGATCCCTGGTACAGAAAGATCCCACATGTCAATGATCAACTAAGCCTGTGTGACACAACTACTAAGCCCATGCTGTAGAGCCTGTGCTCCTAAATAAGAGAAGCCACTGCAGTGAGAAGCCAGAGCTCTGCAGTGAAGGAGAGCCCCTGCTTACTGCAACTAGAGAAAGCTAGCATGCAGCAAGGAAGACCCAGCACAGTCAAAGCAAGGGGAAAAGAAACAAAACCTAGAATTCAAAAAAATATGTGTAGTGCTGACATATGATAAAAACTAAAAAAAAAATACCCCTTCCATCTCTACCAATGCCTGTGCCCTGTCTCTTCTCTGTCTTGCTTAAGTTAATTTATCTATTTACATTGCATGCCGACTGCCTGCTCCCACTACAGAAGGCCAGGGGGGAGCTGAATAGGCAGGATCATAGCAAACAAGTTATGAGAACAAAGGGTAAGAAAAATGGACAGCTTCTAAGTGCTCATGAACATAAAAAATACACTCATTTATTCATCTCAGATGCCCAGAGTATTTCCTCTGTGCCAAACTGGGTTCACTGGGTGAGGTCAGCCCTTGACATATGGGTATGTGAACTTTAGCCTCTGTCTCAGACAGATGAGAAGAAGTCAGTTTTTCGAGGAAACATGGTGATGTGATGGAAAACGAAGTGCCAGTCTTCCCCAAGCAAGATCTGGGTAGCACAGCCTTCCATATAGCTTTCAGCCCAAATACAACAAAAAACAGTAGAATGCACCTCTAACTGCCTGAAAGTGACTGTTAGAAGCGGGTATGGTATTGCTAAAATGGCCTAAGTTTTGCCACCTAAAAATAGTGTAAACTTGGGAAAGTCAAATCTTCTACTCTGAGCCCCAGTTTCTTCATCTGTGAAACTGGGTCATAAAAATCTGCTTCACTGGTTGTTGTGGCATAACGTCAGGTCAGGCAAGGACCTGCACTACAATATCCCTCAGAAAGGGATCGCCATTATTACGGTTTTGGAAGAAGCACAGAGCAGATGCTGGCAGTCACGAGTGTTGCCGTGGGCGATGCAGTCCCTCCTTGGTGGGGTCCAGGCCTCAGGAATCACCTGCTGAGATCCTTCGCCGAGTGAAAAGGGCTCTGAGTGCCCCCTGCACATCCCGGTTCCGGAGGCTGTAGATGACTGGGTTCAGCATGGGCGTGACCACAGTGTACATGACGGTGGCCACACGTCCCCTCTCAGCCTCATACCGGGATGTGGGCTGGAAGTAGACTGCGATGACTGTCCCGTAGAAGAGGCCCACCACGGCCAGGTGGGAGCCACAGGTGGACACAGCCCGGAGCCTCCCTGCGGCGGATGGCAGCTGGAGCACCGCAGCTGCGATGGCCCCGTAGGAGGCGAGGATGAGCAGGAAGGGAGTGACCACCACTGCGGCACCCTCGGTGAAGATGAGCAGCTGGATGTGCCGGGTGTCAGAGCACGAGAGCCTTAAGAGAGGCTGGTGGTCGCAGAAGAAGTGGGGCACTTGGTGGGAGGCACAGAAGGACAGGCGGACCATAAGCAGGATATGCAGGAGGGAGTGGGCGTGGGACACGAGCCACGCCGTCCCCACCAGGGCTGTGCACACGGCCCGGGACATCCTCGTGGCATAGTGGAGGGGGTGCCGGATGGCCACATAGCGGTCATAGGCCATGGCAGCCAGGAGGCAGCTGTCAGTTACACCCAGGGCGAAGAAGAAGTACATCTGGGTCAGGCAGCCAGCCGGGGAGATGGAGCGGTCATGGGCCAGCAGGTTGGCCAGCATCTTAGGTACCGTGACGGAGGTAAAGCAGAGGTCAGCAAAGGACAGGTGGGCCAGCAGGAAGTACATGGGAGTGTGAAGGGCTGGACTGGCTCGGCTGGCGGCCACGATGAGTCCATTACCCAGGATGCCTGCCACATAAAGGACCAAGAAGAGCAGGAAAAGGGGCCGCCGCTGGCTGGGATTTGTTGTTAGTCCCAGCAGGATGAATGGGCTTCCTTCCGAAGACTCATTGGCAGCATCCATGGCTAGGCCCCTTCTGCAACTGGAACCCCAGGGGTTTCATCCCATTGCTGAGTCAACTCCTCAGTGTCAAAGGAAAAGGGTGAAGGGCCACTGAGTTGCTCAAGGCTTTCTGGCCACGAGGGAAGTCATGACAGCTCTGTGGCTACACACAGATGTGACTGTGAGCAGTTTCCCTCCCTGAGTCTTCTTCTTCTCAGGTCTTAGGTTCCCCATCTGTAGAGTAAGGGAGTTGAATCAGGTGAACTTGAAAGCTGCTTCCAACTTGAATATGTTGTGATTTGCAGCAAAAACAGAACAAAAATATTGCCCAGGATGTGGACCAAAGAAGGAAGAAACACAAAAGAAAAGATGAGAGAGAGGATCAAAATCAGGGAGAGATTTGATCAACGGGTATTTATTTTGGGGAAAGGCAGAGTGGACACGAAAACCAAGATGGAAGTGAGGAACTTATCTAAGAAATAAAATTCCAAACATGAAGGGCATATATGTATTGAATTGAATATAAATCAATAGCACCTGAATGCAAACATGATGTTTTAGAGCACTAAGGATTAAAACGAGCCCATCCCTCCCAAGGGCAGGGATGTAAGGATCTGATGATGTTGCTGCTGCTGCTGCTGCTAAGTCGCTTCAGTCGTGTCTGTGAGACTCTGTGGATAGCAGCCCACCAGGCTCCTCTGTTCACAGGGTCCTCTAGGCAAGAATACTGGAGTGGGTTGCCATTTCCTTCTCCACTGTTGATGTTGAGATGCCCAGATTGCCATCCACTGTGTCCTCAATAGTAGGTGATGGGACACAGCTGAGCAATATCATCAAATTCTGAAGAAAAAAGATTTTGAACCTAGGATGCTAGCCTAACATCATGCATGTGTGTGCTCAGTCATGTCCAACTCTTTGCGACCCTGTGGACTGTAGCCTGTCAGGCTTCTCTGTCCGTGGATTCTCCAGGCAAGAATACTGGAGTGGGTTACCATTCCCTTCTTCATGGGATCTTCCCAACCCAGGGATTGAACCCGAGTCTCTACACTTTTATTTATTTATTTATTTATTGTCTCTACACTTTTAATCAAGAGTGAGAAAAGAATAAAGAAAATAAGAGACTTGCAAAAAGAAAAAAAGAACCAAAGAATCTGGATGATTCCCAGTATTCCTGGAAAACTCTTCCCATGAAATCAAACACTTACAGAATCAAGAAAATGCATAGCCCTTTATGGGAAACTCGTGCAGACAGGTGGATACACCTATCAGATGTAGAGACTTGACTCTTAAGGACAGAAGCATTTCAAGGCTTCCAATTTTTTCCTGTCTGAATCTCACTGCAGAAATCTTGGATGATTCTCCAAGAGGGGTCTTAAAAGGATAAGGGTTTTAGGACAGGTTTCCTGAAGGCTATGTTGAGACCAGCTCTGCATCCTTATCCATTAAAAGAAAATAAAGACCCTCCCTACCCTATTGTCTTCCTTTTTCTCCTCCACAGAATAAGAAGAATCTTTTGGCTTTGGATCCCTGGAGAACATTGTATTTTCCACCCTCAATTATGTTCCACCTTCCACAAAGGTAAGAGGATCAGGGTGAGTGGTAAGAATGGAGGGGGGAAGCCTGCTTAAGAAATGGCTTTTTTGGAAACTTAAACTACTGGAAGCCTGCTTATGAAATGGCTTTTTTGGAAGCTGAAACTGCTTAAACTTGGGAACTGACCCAAGTTTAAGCTACCCAGTCTATTCTTCCCAGGTATTCTGTGAAGGTAGGCTAAGCTATGCATGTGTGTGTAAGTTGCTTCAATTGTTTCCAACTCTTTGCGACCCCATGGACTGTAGTCTGCCAGGCTCCTCTGTCCATGGGATTCTCCAGGCAAGAATACTGGAGTGGGTTGCCATGACCTCCTCCAGGGGATCTTCCTGACCTTGGGATAGAATCCATGCCTCTTATGACTCCTGTACTGGCAGGCGGGTTCTATACCACTAGTGCCACCTGGGAAGCCCTCTAACCTGAATTTAAATGGGTCTCAGTAAACATTCAAATACACTGAGCTGTTGGCAGAGACATTCACCTATAATTACAAACACACTGGTGCAGGCATGTTCGGCCTCTAGTTATGCTCTGCAAACACACAGGCATGACCGATCATGTACAAAAATGTGGACACAGACATCTAAGTAAGAGACAAGCGTAACCATGAGATCCATAGATGCAGATCATCCTAAACGTAAACCGGATGTGGAGGGAGGTGGGAGGGGGGTTCAGGATGGGGAACACATGTAAATCCATGGCTGATTCATATCAATGTATGGCAAAAATCACTACAATATTGTAAAGTAATCAGCCTCCAACTAATATAAATAAATGAAAACAAACAAACAAACAAAAAATAAATAAACATAAACCGAGGGTCCGGTGCAATCTCAAAATAGCACCGAGGCCAGAGGGTGACGCTCATTCACAGACTCCTGTTCATGGAGGCTCCTGGTACCACCCACAGCTCCGAAACCCATGATGCCCATTCATGCTTTCACTGACCAAGCGGTCTGCGTCAGTTCTCCACAACTGCCTCTCCACGCCTCCTCGTCACTCCCCATCACACAATCACATCTTCCGCTTACAGCCCCAGAGGCCCAGGGCCTCACTGCTTCCCACACAAGTCTCCTGCTGGGCACAGCAGAGATGTGGCACCCTAGAGGGACACGTTCACCTACACACTGCTTCCCTTTCCCCACAGATAACACGGTGGGGCAGCGATGGTAATGCACAGTCTCAGCCTCACACCAAGAGCACCTGCTCTCACAGTCACACGAAGAGCTCATACCCCCAGCCAAGCTCAGGAGGACAGAGGCGCATGCTCTCCAGCTTGGCCCCTTGCCCCAAGTGTACCCTCTGGCTTCTCCACATCGCAGGAACAGCAGCAGCGGGGACCAGGTGTAGCCCGATGCTGAAGGGTCTGGGGAGGGAGTTATTGGCCACACTTACGAGGTTTGAGGCCTTGGGAGTACCTTAGCTTCTCCCAGAGAAAACACCCTTCCCCTGGCCCCCGTCCCTGGGGTGAGAGGCAGTTCGGCTCTGGGGCTTGTTATCCTCCCTCTCTGGGGCCCAATTTGACCAGGGAAGGGGTGGTTGGTGCCACCTCTAAGTCAGGGGTCCCCCAGGAGCCCTGTGCATGGTGAAGCTGCTGCTCCCTGGTCCTTGTCTTGCGGGGTCCAGAGCCCCAAGCCTGGGGTTTGCAGCAGCAGTTTCTGGAGCCAACCATCTTGTCCCCTCAGCTGTTGCTGGGGCTTCTTGTACGAAGTGTAGGAGGGATGGGAGCA